>NC_087367.1:47944775-48257027 GCF_030014295.1 Loxodonta africana | reverse complement strand
TAGTGTTACAGTTAGGGTTAAGGTTTTGGTTAGGCTTTGGTGTTGGGGTTAGGGTTAGGTTTATCGTTAGGGTCAGGGGTTTCAGGTTAGTGTTAGGGTTAGGGTTTCGGATAGCATTAGGGTTAGGGTTGCGGGATTCGGTTAGGGTTTAGGGTGAGGGTTACCGTTAGTTTTATGCTTAAGCTGAGGGTTTAGGGTAAGTGTTATGATTAGGGTTAGAGTCAGAGTTAGGGTTAGGTCTACGGTTAGGGTTAGGTGTAGGGTAAGATTTAGGTTTAGGTCCAAGTTGAGGGTTAGAGTTAGTGTTCTATTTAGGGTCAAGGTTAGAGTTAGGGTTTGGGTAAGGGATAGGCTTAGAGTTAGGGAAAGTGTTAGGGGTTCGTGTGAGGGTTAGTGTTAGGTTTACATTAAGCTGATGTTTTAGGGTGTTATGGTTAGGGTTAGAGTTAGGGTTAGGTTTAGGGTTAGGGCTAGAGTTAGGGGAGAGTTAAGGGTTAGGTTTAGTTTTAGGGTTAGGGTTAGGCTTAGGTTTAAGGTGAAGTTTAGGTTAAGGATGAGGGTTCGAGTTAGGATTAGGCGTTTGGGTTAAGGTTAGGGTTAGGTTTAGGGTTAGGCTTAGCGATAGGGTTAGGTGTTTGGGTTAACGTTAGGGTCAGGTTTAGGGTTAGGGCTAGGGCTAGGGGTAGGGTGAAGTTTATGGGTGAGGGTTGTGCTTTGGTTTAGCGTTAGGGGTTAGGGTTAGGGTTAATGTTAGGAGTAAGTGTAGGGTTAAGTTTAGTTTTAGAGTGAGGGTTAGGGTTGGTTTGGGGGTTAAGTCACGGTTAGGTTAAGGGCTAGGTTAAGGTTAGAGATAGGGTTAGGTTAAGGGTTGGGTTAGGTTCAGATGCTAGGGTGAGGGTGAGTGCTAGGTTTCCATTTAAGCTGAGTGTGTAGGGTAAGTTTTAGGGTTAGGATTAGAGTTAAAGTTAGGGTCATGGTTAGGGTTAAGTTTAGGGTTAGGGTTAGGGTTAGGGTCAGGGTTAGGGGGAGATTTAGCGTTATGTTTAGTTTTAGCGTTAGGGTTTGGGTGAAGTTGATGTTAAGCGCGAGGGTTAGGGTTAGGGGTTAGGGTTCAGGTTAGGTTCAGGGTTAGGGTTAGGGTTAGGTTTAGGTTTGGGGTTAGGGTTAGGTTTAGTGTTAGTGTTAGTTTTGCTTAGGGTTAGGGTTTGAATGAACTTAGGGTAGGTTTAGGGTTATGGTTAGGGTGAAATTTTGGTTAAGGGTCAGGGTTCCGCTTAGGGTTAGGGTTAGAGTTAGGGTCAGGGGTTAGGGTTAAGTTTAGGTTTAGGGTTAGAGTTAGGTTTAGGGTTAGTTTTAGTTTGGGTTAGGATTAGGCTATGAATGAAGTTAGGGTAGGTTTAGGGTTATGGTTAGGGTGAAATTTTGTTTAAGGGTGAGGGTTCGGTTTAGGGTTAGGTTTAGAGTTAGGGTTGTGGTTAGGGTTAGGTTTAGGGTTAAGGTTAAGTTTAGGCTAAGGATTAGGGTTAGAGTTAGGGTTAGGTGTTAGTGTTTCGGTTAGCTTTAGCATAGGGTTGTATTTAGGGTTAAGTTTAGGGTTAGGGTAAGAGTTAGAGTTACATTTACCGTTAAGGTGAGGGTTTTGGGTAAGTGTCACGGTTAGGGTTAGGGTTAGGGCTACGGTTAGGGTTAGAGTTAGGGTTAGGGGTAAGGGTTAGGTTTAAGTTTATGGTAGGCTTAAAGATAGGGTTAAGCTTAGGTGAGGGTTAGGGTCAGGGTTAGGATTAGAATTAGGTTTAGGGCGAGGATTAGGGTCAGAGTTATTGTAAGGGTTAGGTTTAGGGTTACAGGTGGGCCAAGGTTAAGGTTAGGGTTAGGTTTAGGGGTAGGGTTAGGGTTAAAGTTAGGGTTAACTTTAGGTTAGGGATAGGGTGAAGTCTAACATAGGGTGAGGGTTAGGGTTATGGCTAAGTTTTGGGTTTGTTTTCAGGTTAGTGTTAAGGTTATGTTTCGGGTTAGGGTTAAGTTTAGGGGTTGTGTTGAGTTTTAGTGTTAGGGTTAGATTTTAGGTTAGTGTTTAGTGTTATGGCTAGGGTTAGGGTTAGGGTTGTGTTAGGCACTGTGGTTGGGGTGAGGGTTAGGTTTAGGGTTAGGGTTGGGTAGGGTTAGGATTATGGATATGGTACGGTGTTAGGGGTTAGAGGTGTAGTTTAGGGTTAGGGTTTGGGTTTGTGTGAGGGTTCCGGTTAGGCTTTGTGGTTCCGGTCATGGTTAGGGTTGGTTGAGGGTTGGGGTTAGGTTTATGATTAGGTTTCGGTTAGTGTTACAGTTAGGATTAAGGTTTTGGTTAGGCTTTGGTGTTGGGGTTAGGGTTAGGTTTATCGTTAGGGTCAGGGGTTTCAGGTTAGTGTTAGGGTTAGGGTTTCGGATAGCATTAGGGTTAGGGTTGCGGGATTCGGTTAGGGTTTAGGGTGAGGGTTACCGTTAGTTTTATGCTTAAGCTGAGGGTTTAGGGTAAGTGTTATGATTAGGGTTAGAGTCAGAGTTAGGGTTAGGTCTACGGTTAGGGTTAGGTGTAGGGTAAGATTTAGGTTTAGGTCCAAGTTGAGGGTTAGAGTTAGTGTTCTATTTAGGGTCAAGGTTAGAGTTAGGGTTTGGGTAAGGGATAGGCTTAGAGTTAGGGAAAGTGTTAGGGGTTCGTGTGAGGGTTAGTGTTAGGTTTACATTAAGCTGATGTTTTAGGGTGTTATGGTTAGGGTTAGAGTTAGGGTTAGGTTTAGGGTTAGGGCTAGAGTTAGGGGAGAGTTAAGGGTTAGGTTTAGTTTTAGGGTTAGGGTTAGGCTTAGGTTTAAGGTGAAGTTTAGGTTAAGGATGAGGGTTCGAGTTAGGATTAGGCGTTTGGGTTAAGGTTAGGGTTAGGTTTAGGGTTAGGCTTAGCGATAGGGTTAGGTGTTTGGGTTAACGTTAGGGTCAGGTTTAGGGTTAGGGCTAGGGCTAGGGCTAGGGTGAAGTTTATGGGTGAGGGTTGTGCTTTGGTTTAGCGTTAGGGGTTAGGGTTAGGGTTAATGTTAGGAGTAAGTGTAGGGTTAAGTTTAGTTTTAGAGTGAGGGTTAGGGTTGGTTTGGGGGTTAAGTCACGGTTAGGTTAAGGGCTAGCTTAAGGTTAGAGATAGGGTTAGGTTAAGGGTTGGGTTAGGTTTAGATGTTAGGGTGAGGGTGAGTGCTAGGTTTCCATTTAAGCTGAGTGTGTAGGGTAAGTTTTAGGGTTAGGATTAGAGTTAAAGTTAGGGTCATGGTTAGGGTTAAGTTTCGGGTTAGGGTTAGGTTTATGGTTAGGATTAGGGTTAGGGTCAGGGTTAGGGGGAGATTTAGCGTTATGTTTAGTTTTAGCGTTAGGGTTTGGGTGAAGTTGATGTTAAGCGCGAGGGTTAGGGTTAGGGGTTAGGGTTCAGGTTAGGTTCAGGGTTAGGGTTAGGGTTAGGTTTAGGTTTGGGGTTAGGGTTAGGTTTAGTGTTAGTGTTAGTTTTGCTTAGGGTTAGGGTTTGAATGAATTTAGGGTAGGTTTAGGGTTATGGTTAGGGTGAAATTTTGGTTAAGGGTCAGGGTTCCGCTTAGGGTTAGGGTTAGAGTTAGGGTCAGTGGTTAGGGTTAAGTTTAGGTTTAGGGTTAGAGTTAGGTTTAGGGTTAGTTTTAGTTTGGGTTAGGATTAGGCTATGAATGAAGTTAGGGTAGGTTTAGGGTTATGGTTAGGGTGAAATTTTGTTTAAGGGTGAGGGTTCGGTTTAGGGTTAGGTTTAGAGTTAGGGTTGTGGTTAGGGTTAGGTTTAGGGTCAAGGTTAAGTTTAGGCTAAGGATTAGGGTTAGAGTTAGGGTTAGGTGTTAGTGTTTCGGTTAGCTTTAGCATAGGGTTGTATTTAGGGTTAAGTTTAGGGTTAGGGTAAGAGTTAGAGTTACATTTACCGTTAAGGTGAGGGTTTTGGGTAAGTGTTACGGTTAGGATTAGGGTTAGGGCTACGGTTAGGGTTAGAGTTAGGGTTAGGGGTAAGGGTTAGGTTTAAGTTTATGGTAGGCTTAAAGATAGGGTTAAGCTTAGGTGAGGGTTAGGGTCAGGGTTAGGATTAGAATTAGGTTTAGGGCGAGGATTAGGGTCAGAGTTATTGTAAGGGTTAGGTTTAGGGTTACAGGTGGGCCAAGGTTAAGGTGAGGGTTAGGTTTAGGGGTAGGCTTAGGGTTAAAGTTAGGGTTAACTTTAGGTTAGGGATAGGGTGAAGTCTAACATAGGGTGAGAGTTAGGGTTATGGCTAAGGTTTGGGTTTGTTTTCAGGTTAGTGTTAAGGTTATGTTTCGGGTTAGGGTTAAGTTTAGGGGTTGTGTTGAGTTTTAGTGTTAGGGTTAGATTTTAGGTTAGTGTTTAGTGTTATGGCTAGGGTTAGGGTTAGGGTTGTGTTAGGCACTGTGGTTGGGGTGAGGGTTAGGTTTAGGGTTAGGGTTGGGTAGGGTTAGGATTATGGATATGGTACGGTGTTAGGGGTTAGAGGTGTAGTTTAGGGTTAGGGTTTGGGTTTGTGTGAGGGTTCCGGTTAGGCTTTGTGGTTCCGGTCATGGTTAGGGTTGGTTGAGGGTTGGGGTTAGGTTTATGATTAGGTTTCGGTTAGTGTTACAGTTAGGGTTAAGGTTTTGGTTAGGCTTTGGTGTTGGGGTTAGGGTTAGGTTTATCGTTAGGGTCAGGGGTTTCAGGTTAGTGTTAGGGTTAGGGTTTCGGATAGCATTAGGGTTAGGGTTGCGGGATTCGGTTAGGGTTTAGGGTGAGGGTTACCGTTAGTTTTATGCTTAAGCTGAGGGTTTAGGGTAAGTGTTATGATTAGGGTTAGAGTCAGAGTTAGGGTTAGGTCTACGGTTAGGGTTAGGTGTAGGGTAAGATTTAGGTTTAGGTCCAAGTTGAGGGTTAGAGTTAGTGTTCTATTTAGGGTCAAGGTTAGAGTTAGGGTTTGGGTAAGGGATAGGCTTAGAGTTAGGGAAAGTGTTAGGGGTTCGTGTGAGGGTTAGTGTTAGGTTTACATTAAGCTGATGTTTTAGGGTGTTATGGTTAGGGTTAGAGTTAGGGTTAGGTTTAGGGTTAGGGCTAGAGTTAGGGGAGAGTTAAGGGTTAGGTTTAGTTTTAGGGTTAGGGTTAGGCTTAGGTTTAAGGTGAAGTTTAGGTTAAGGATGAGGGTTCGAGTTAGGATTAGGCGTTTGGGTTAAGGTTAGGGTTAGGTTTAGGGTTAGGCTTAGCGATAGGGTTAGGTGTTTGGGTTAACGTTAGGGTCAGGTTTAGGGTTAGGGCTAGGGCTAGGGCTAGGGTGAAGTTTATGGGTGAGGGTTGTGCTTTGGTTTAGCGTTAGGGGTTAGGGTTAGGGTTAATGTTAGGAGTAAGTGTAGGGTTAAGTTTAGTTTTAGAGTGAGGGTTAGGGTTGGTTTGGGGGTTAAGTCACGGTTAGGTTAAGGGCTAGCTTAAGGTTAGAGATAGGGTTAGGTTAAGGGTTGGGTTAGGTTTAGATGTTAGGGTGAGGGTGAGTGCTAGGTTTCCATTTAAGCTGAGTGTGTAGGGTAAGTTTTAGGGTTAGGATTAGAGTTAAAGTTAGGGTCATGGTTAGGGTTAAGTTTCGGGTTAGGGTTAGGTTTATGGTTAGGATTAGGGTTAGGGTCAGGGTTAGGGGGAGATTTAGCGTTATGTTTAGTTTTAGCGTTAGGGTTTGGGTGAAGTTGATGTTAAGCGCGAGGGTTAGGGTTAGGGGTTAGGGTTCAGGTTAGGTTCAGGGTTAGGGTTAGGGTTAGGTTTAGGTTTGGGGTTAGGGTTAGGTTTAGTGTTAGTGTTAGTTTTGCTTAGGGTTAGGGTTTGAATGAATTTAGGGTAGGTTTAGGGTTATGGTTAGGGTGAAATTTTGGTTAAGGGTCAGGGTTCCGCTTAGGGTTAGGGTTAGAGTTAGGGTCAGTGGTTAGGGTTAAGTTTAGGTTTAGGGTTAGAGTTAGGTTTAGGGTTAGTTTTAGTTTGGGTTAGGATTAGGCTATGAATGAAGTTAGGGTAGGTTTAGGGTTATGGTTAGGGTGAAATTTTGTTTAAGGGTGAGGGTTCGGTTTAGGGTTAGGTTTAGAGTTAGGGTTGTGGTTAGGGTTAGGTTTAGGGTCAAGGTTAAGTTTAGGCTAAGGATTAGGGTTAGAGTTAGGGTTAGGTGTTAGTGTTTCGGTTAGCTTTAGCATAGGGTTGTATTTAGGGTTAAGTTTAGGGTTAGGGTAAGAGTTAGAGTTACATTTACCGTTAAGGTGAGGGTTTTGGGTAAGTGTTACGGTTAGGATTAGGGTTAGGGCTACGGTTAGGGTTAGAGTTAGGGTTAGGGGTAAGGGTTAGGTTTAAGTTTATGGTAGGCTTAAAGATAGGGTTAAGCTTAGGTGAGGGTTAGGGTCAGGGTTAGGATTAGAATTAGGTTTAGGGCGAGGATTAGGGTCAGAGTTATTGTAAGGGTTAGGTTTAGGGTTACAGGTGGGCCAAGGTTAAGGTGAGGGTTAGGTTTAGGGGTAGGCTTAGGGTTAAAGTTAGGGTTAACTTTAGGTTAGGGATAGGGTGAAGTCTAACATAGGGTGAGAGTTAGGGTTATGGCTAAGGTTTGGGTTTGTTTTCAGGTTAGTGTTAAGGTTATGTTTCGGGTTAGGGTTAAGTTTAGGGGTTGTGTTGAGTTTTAGTGTTAGGGTTAGATTTTAGGTTAGTGTTTAGTGTTATGGCTAGGGTTAGGGTTAGGGTTGTGTTAGGCACTGTGGTTGGGGTGAGGGTTAGGTTTAGGGTTAGGGTTGGGTAGGGTTAGGATTATGGATATGGTACGGTGTTAGGGGTTAGAGGTGTAGTTTAGGGTTAGGGTTTGGGTTTGTGTGAGGGTTCCGGTTAGGCTTTGTGGTTCCGGTCATGGTTAGGGTTGGTTGAGGGTTGGGGTTAGGTTTATGATTAGGTTTCGGTTAGTGTTACAGTTAGGGTTAAGGTTTTGGTTAGGCTTTGGTGTTGGGGTTAGGGTTAGGTTTATCGTTAGGGTCAGGGGTTTCAGGTTAGTGTTAGGGTTAGGGTTTCGGATAGCATTAGGGTTAGGGTTGCGGGATTCGGTTAGGGTTTAGGGTGAGGGTTACCGTTAGTTTTATGCTTAAGCTGAGGGTTTAGGGTAAGTGTTATGATTAGGGTTAGAGTCAGAGTTAGGGTTAGGTCTACGGTTAGGGTTAGGTGTAGGGTAAGATTTAGGTTTAGGTCCAAGTTGAGGGTTAGAGTTAGTGTTCTATTTAGGGTCAAGGTTAGAGTTAGGGTTTGGGTAAGGGATAGGCTTAGAGTTAGGGAAAGTGTTAGGGGTTCGTGTGAGGGTTAGTGTTAGGTTTACATTAAGCTGATGTTTTAGGGTGTTATGGTTAGGGTTAGAGTTAGGGTTAGGTTTAGGGTTAGGGCTAGAGTTAGGGGAGAGTTAAGGGTTAGGTTTAGTTTTAGGGTTAGGGTTAGGCTTAGGTTTAAGGTGAAGTTTAGGTTAAGGATGAGGGTTCGAGTTAGGATTAGGCGTTTGGGTTAAGGTTAGGGTTAGGTTTAGGGTTAGGCTTAGCGATAGGGTTAGGTGTTTGGGTTAACGTTAGGGTCAGGTTTAGGGTTAGGGCTAGGGCTAGGGCTAGGGTGAAGTTTATGGGTGAGGGTTGTGCTTTGGTTTAGCGTTAGGGGTTAGGGTTAGGGTTAATGTTAGGAGTAAGTGTAGGGTTAAGTTTAGTTTTAGAGTGAGGGTTAGGGTTGGTTTGGGGGTTAAGTCACGGTTAGGTTAAGGGCTAGCTTAAGGTTAGAGATAGGGTTAGGTTAAGGGTTGGGTTAGGTTTAGATGTTAGGGTGAGGGTGAGTGCTAGGTTTCCATTTAAGCTGAGTGTGTAGGGTAAGTTTTAGGGTTAGGATTAGAGTTAAAGTTAGGGTCATGGTTAGGGTTAAGTTTCGGGTTAGGGTTAGGTTTATGGTTAGGATTAGGGTTAGGGTCAGGGTTAGGGGGAGATTTAGCGTTATGTTTAGTTTTAGCGTTAGGGTTTGGGTGAAGTTGATGTTAAGCGCGAGGGTTAGGGTTAGGGGTTAGGGTTCAGGTTAGGTTCAGGGTTAGGGTTAGGGTTAGGTTTAGGTTTGGGGTTAGGGTTAGGTTTAGTGTTAGTGTTAGTTTTGCTTAGAGTTAGGGTTTGAATGAATTTAGGGTAGGTTTAGGGTTATGGTTAGGGTGAAATTTTGGTTAAGGGTCAGGGTTCCGCTTAGGGTTAGGGTTAGAGTTAGGGTCAGTGGTTAGGGTTAAGTTTAGGTTTAGGGTTAGAGTTAGGTTTAGGGTTAGTTTTAGTTTGGGTTAGGATTAGGCTATGAATGAAGTTAGGGTAGGTTTAGGGTTATGGTTAGGGTGAAATTTTGTTTAAGGGTGAGGGTTCGGTTTAGGGTTAGGTTTAGAGTTAGGGTTGTGGTTAGGGTTAGGTTTAGGGTCAAGGTTAAGTTTAGGCTAAGGATTAGGGTTAGAGTTAGGGTTAGGTGTTAGTGTTTCGGTTAGCTTTAGCATAGGGTTGTATTTAGGGTTAAGTTTAGGGTTAGGGTAAGAGTTAGAGTTACATTTACCGTTAAGGTGAGGGTTTTGGGTAAGTGTTACGGTTAGGATTAGGGTTAGGGCTACGGTTAGGGTTAGAGTTAGGGTTAGGGGTAAGGGTTAGGTTTAAGTTTATGGTAGGCTTAAAGATAGGGTTAAGCTTAGGTGAGGGTTAGGGTCAGGGTTAGGATTAGAATTAGGTTTAGGGCGAGGATTAGGGTCAGAGTTATTGTAAGGGTTAGGTTTAGGGTTACAGGTGGGCCAAGGTTAAGGTGAGGGTTAGGTTTAGGGGTAGGCTTAGGGTTAAAGTTAGGGTTAACTTTAGGTTAGGGATAGGGTGAAGTCTAACATAGGGTGAGGGTTAGGGTTATGGCTAAGGTTTGGGTTTGTTTTCAGGTTAGTGTTAAGGTTATGTTTCGGGTTAGGGTTAAGTTTAGGGGTTGTGTTGAGTTTTAGTGTTAGGGTTAGATTTTAGGTTAGTGTTTAGTGTTATGGCTAGGGTTAGGGTTAGGGTTGTGTTAGGCACTGTGGTTGGGGTGAGGGTTAGGTTTAGGGTTAGGGTTGGGTAGGGTTAGGATTATGGATATGGTACGGTGTTAGGGGTTAGAGGTGTAGTTTAGGGTTAGGGTTTGGGTTTGTGTGAGGGTTCCGGTTAGGCTTTGTGGTTCCGGTCATGGTTAGGGTTGGTTGAGGGTTGGGGTTAGGTTTATGATTAGGTTTCGGTTAGTGTTACAGTTAGGGTTAAGGTTTTGGTTAGGCTTTGGTGTTGGGGTTAGGGTTAGGTTTATCGTTAGGGTCAGGGGTTTCAGGTTAGTGTTAGGGTTAGGGTTTCGGATAGCATTAGGGTTAGGGTTGCGGGATTCGGTTAGGGTTTAGGGTGAGGGTTACCGTTAGTTTTATGCTTAAGCTGAGGGTTTAGGGTAAGTGTTATGATTAGGGTTAGAGTCAGAGTTAGGGTTAGGTCTACGGTTAGGGTTAGGTGTAGGGTAAGATTTAGGTTTAGGTCCAAGTTGAGGGTTAGAGTTAGTGTTCTATTTAGGGTCAAGGTTAGAGTTAGGGTTTGGGTAAGGGATAGGCTTAGAGTTAGGGAAAGTGTTAGGGGTTCGTGTGAGGGTTAGTGTTAGGTTTACATTAAGCTGATGTTTTAGGGTGTTATGGTTAGGGTTAGAGTTAGGGTTAGGTTTAGGGTTAGGGCTAGAGTTAGGGGAGAGTTAAGGGTTAGGTTTAGTTTTAGGGTTAGGGTTAGGCTTAGGTTTAAGGGGAAGTTTAGGTTAAGGATGAGGGTTCGAGTTAGGATTAGGCGTTTGGGTTAAGGTTAGGGTTAGGTTTAGGGTTAGGCTTAGCGATAGGGTTAGGTGTTTGGGTTAACGTTAGGGTCAGGTTTAGGGTTAGGGCTAGGGCTAGGGCTAGGGTGAAGTTTATGGGTGAGGGTTGTGCTTTGGTTTAGCGTTAGGGGTTAGGGTTAGGGTTAATGTTAGGAGTAAGTGTAGGGTTAAGTTTAGTTTTAGAGTGAGGGTTAGGGTTGGTTTGGGGGTTAAGTCACGGTTAGGTTAAGGGCTAGGTTAAGGTTAGAGATAGGGTTAGGTTAAGGGTTGGGTTAGGTTCAGATGCTAGGGTGAGGGTGAGTGCTAGGTTTCCATTTAAGCTGAGTGTGTAGGGTAAGTTTTAGGGTTAGGATTAGAGTTAAAGTTAGGGTCATGGTTAGGGTTAAGTTTAGGGTTAGGGTTAGGTTTATGGTTAGGATTAGGGTTAGGGTCAGGGTTAGGGGGAGATTTAGCGTTATGTTTAGTTTTAGCGTTAGGGTTTGGGTGAAGTTGATGTTAAGCGCGAGGGTTAGGGTTAGGGGTTAGGGTTCAGGTTAGGTTCAGAGTTAGGGTTAGGGTTAGGTTTAGGTTTGGGGTTAGGGTTAGGTTTAGTGTTAGTGTTAGTTTTGCTTAGGGTTAGGGTTTGAATGAACTTAGGGTAGGTTTAGGGTTATGGTTAGGGTGAAATTTTGGTTAAGGGTCAGGGTTCCGCTTAGGGTTAGGGTTAGAGTTAGGGTCAGGGGTTAGGGTTAAGTTTAGGTTTAGGGTTAGAGTTAGGTTTAGGGTTAGTTTTAGTTTGGGTTAGGATTAGGCTATGAATGAAGTTAGGGTAGGTTTAGGGTTATGGTTAGGGTGAAATTTTGTTTAAGGGTGAGGGTTCGGTTTAGGGTTAGGTTTAGAGTTAGGGTTGTGGTTAGGGTTAGGTTTAGGGTTAAGGTTAAGTTTAGGCTAAGGATTAGGGTTAGAGTTAGGGTTAGGTGTTAGTGTTTCGGTTAGCTTTAGCATAGGGTTGTATTTAGGGTTAAGTTTAGGGTTAGGGTAAGAGTTAGAGTTACATTTACCGTTAAGGTGAGGGTTTTGGGTAAGTGTCACGGTTAGGGTTAGGGTTAGGGCTACGGTTAGGGTTAGAGTTAGGGTTAGGGGTAAGGGTTAGGTTTAAGTTTATGGTAGGCTTAAAGATAGGGTTAAGCTTAGGTGAGGGTTAGGGTCAGGGTTAGGATTAGAATTAGGTTTAGGGCGAGGATTAGGGTCAGAGTTATTGTAAGGGTTAGGTTTAGGGTTACAGGTGGGCCAAGGTTAAGGTTAGGGTTAGGTTTAGGGGTAGGGTTAGGGTTAAAGTTAGGGTTAACTTTAGGTTAGGGATAGGGTGAAGTCTAACATAGGGTGAGGGTTAGGGTTATGGCTAAGTTTTGGGTTTGTTTTCAGGTTAGTGTTAAGGTTATGTTTCGGGTTAGGGTTAAGTTTAGGGGTTGTGTTGAGTTTTAGTGTTAGGGTTAGATTTTAGGTTAGTGTTTAGTGTTATGGCTAGGGTTAGGGTTAGGGTTGTGTTAGGCACTGTGGTTGGGGTGAGGGTTAGGTTTAGGGTTAGGGTTGGGTAGGGTTAGGATTATGGATATGGTACGGTGTTAGGGGTTAGAGGTGTAGTTTAGGGTTAGGGTTTGGGTTTGTGTGAGGGTTCCGGTTAGGCTTTGTGGTTCCGGTCATGGTTAGGGTTGGTTGAGGGTTGGGGTTAGGTTTATGATTAGGTTTCGGTTAGTGTTACAGTTAGGATTAAGGTTTTGGTTAGGCTTTGGTGTTGGGGTTAGGGTTAGGTTTATCGTTAGGGTCAGGGGTTTCAGGTTAGTGTTAGGGTTAGGGTTTCGGATAGCATTAGGGTTAGGGTTGCGGGATTCGGTTAGGGTTTAGGGTGAGGGTTACCGTTAGTTTTATGCTTAAGCTGAGGGTTTAGGGTAAGTGTTATGATTAGGGTTAGAGTCAGAGTTAGGGTTAGGTCTACGGTTAGGGTTAGGTGTAGGGTAAGATTTAGGTTTAGGTCCAAGTTGAGGGTTAGAGTTAGTGTTCTATTTAGGGTCAAGGTTAGAGTTAGGGTTTGGGTAAGGGATAGGCTTAGAGTTAGGGAAAGTGTTAGGGGTTCGTGTGAGGGTTAGTGTTAGGTTTACATTAAGCTGATGTTTTAGGGTGTTATGGTTAGGGTTAGAGTTAGGGTTAGGTTTAGGGTTAGGGCTAGAGTTAGGGGAGAGTTAAGGGTTAGGTTTAGTTTTAGGGTTAGGGTTAGGCTTAGGTTTAAGGTGAAGTTTAGGTTAAGGATGAGGGTTCGAGTTAGGATTAGGCGTTCGGGTTAAGGTTAGGGTTAGGTTTAGGGTTAGGCTTAGCGATAGGGTTAGGTGTTTGGGTTAACGTTAGGGTCAGGTTTAGGGTTAGGGCTAGGGCTAGGGCTAGGGTGAAGTTTATGGGTGAGGGTTGTGCTTTGGTTTAGCGTTAGGGGTTAGGGTTAGGGTTAATGTTAGGAGTAAGTGTAGGGTTAAGTTTAGTTTTAGAGTGAGGGTTAGGGTTGGTTTGGGGGTTAAGTCACGGTTAGGTTAAGGGCTAGCTTAAGGTTAGAGATAGGGTTAGGTTAAGGGTTGGGTTAGGTTTAGATGTTAGGGTGAGGGTGAGTGCTAGGTTTCCATTTAAGCTGAGTGTGTAGGGTAAGTTTTAGGGTTAGGATTAGAGTTAAAGTTAGGGTCATGGTTAGGGTTAAGTTTCGGGTTAGGGTTAGGTTTATGGTTAGGATTAGGGTTAGGGTCAGGGTTAGGGGGAGATTTAGCGTTATGTTTAGTTTTAGCGTTAGGGTTTGGGTGAAGTTGATGTTAAGCGCGAGGGTTAGGGTTAGGGGTTAGGGTTCAGGTTAGGTTCAGGGTTAGGGTTAGGGTTAGGTTTAGGTTTGGGGTTAGGGTTAGGTTTAGTGTTAGTGTTAGTTTTGCTTAGGGTTAGGGTTTGAATGAATTTAGGGTAGGTTTAGGGTTATGGTTAGGGTGAAATTTTGGTTAAGGGTCAGGGTTCCGCTTAGGGTTAGGGTTAGAGTTAGGGTCAGTGGTTAGGGTTAAGTTTAGGTTTAGGGTTAGAGTTAGGTTTAGGGTTAGTTTTAGTTTGGGTTAGGATTAGGCTATGAATGAAGTTAGGGTAGGTTTAGGGTTATGGTTAGGGTGAAATTTTGTTTAAGGGTGAGGGTTCGGTTTAGGGTTAGGTTTAGAGTTAGGGTTGTGGTTAGGGTTAGGTTTAGGGTCAAGGTTAAGTTTAGGCTAAGGATTAGGGTTAGAGTTAGGGTTAGGTGTTAGTGTTTCGGTTAGCTTTAGCATAGGGTTGTATTTAGGGTTAAGTTTAGGGTTAGGGTAAGAGTTAGAGTTACATTTACCGTTAAGGTGAGGGTTTTGGGTAAGTGTTACGGTTAGGATTAGGGTTAGGGCTACGGTTAGGGTTAGAGTTAGGGTTAGGGGTAAGGGTTAGGTTTAAGTTTATGGTAGGCTTAAAGATAGGGTTAAGCTTAGGTGAGGGTTAGGGTCAGGGTTAGGATTAGAATTAGGTTTAGGGCGAGGATTAGGGTCAGAGTTATTGTAAGGGTTAGGTTTAGGGTTACAGGTGGGCCAAGGTTAAGGTGAGGGTTAGGTTTAGGGGTAGGCTTAGGGTTAAAGTTAGGGTTAACTTTAGGTTAGGGATAGGGTGAAGTCTAACATAGGGTGAGAGTTAGGGTTATGGCTAAGGTTTGGGTTTGTTTTCAGGTTAGTGTTAAGGTTATGTTTCGGGTTAGGGTTAAGTTTAGGGGTTGTGTTGAGTTTTAGTGTTAGGGTTAGATTTTAGGTTAGTGTTTAGTGTTATGGCTAGGGTTAGGGTTAGGGTTGTGTTAGGCACTGTGGTTGGGGTGAGGGTTAGGTTTAGGGTTAGGGTTGGGTAGGGTTAGGATTATGGATATGGTACAGTGTTAGGGGTTAGAGGTGTAGTTTAGGGTTAGGGTTTGGGTTTGTGTGAGGGTTCCGGTTAGGCTTTGTGGTTCCGGTCATGGTTAGGGTTGGTTGAGGGTTGGGGTTAGGTTTATGATTAGGTTTCGGTTAGTGTTACAGTTAGGGTTAAGGTTTTGGTTAGGCTTTGGTGTTGGGGTTAGGGTTAGGTTTATCGTTAGGGTCAGGGGTTTCAGGTTAGTGTTAGGGTTAGGGTTTCGGATAGCATTAGGGTTAGGGTTGCGGGATTCGGTTAGGGTTTAGGGTGAGGGTTACCGTTAGTTTTATGCTTAAGCTGAGGGTTTAGGGTAAGTGTTATGATTAGGGTTAGAGTCAGAGTTAGGGTTAGGTCTACGGTTAGGGTTAGGTGTAGGGTAAGATTTAGGTTTAGGTCCAAGTTGAGGGTTAGAGTTAGTGTTCTATTTAGGGTCAAGGTTAGAGTTAGGGTTTGGGTAAGGGATAGGCTTAGAGTTAGGGAAAGTGTTAGGGGTTCGTGTGAGGGTTAGTGTTAGGTTTACATTAAGCTGATGTTTTAGGGTGTTATGGTTAGGGTTAGAGTTAGGGTTAGGTTTAGGGTTAGGGCTAGAGTTAGGGGAGAGTTAAGGGTTAGGTTTAGTTTTAGGGTTAGGGTTAGGCTTAGGTTTAAGGTGAAGTTTAGGTTAAGGATGAGGGTTCGAGTTAGGATTAGGCGTTTGGGTTAAGGTTAGGGTTAGGTTTAGGGTTAGGCTTAGCGATAGGGTTAGGTGTTTGGGTTAACGTTAGGGTCAGGTTTAGGGTTAGGGCTAGGGCTAGGGCTAGGGTGAAGTTTATGGGTGAGGGTTGTGCTTTGGTTTAGCGTTAGGGGTTAGGGTTAGGGTTAATGTTAGGAGTAAGTGTAGGGTTAAGTTTAGTTTTAGAGTGAGGGTTAGGGTTGGTTTGGGGGTTAAGTCACGGTTAGGTTAAGGGCTAGCTTAAGGTTAGAGATAGGGTTAGGTTAAGGGTTGGGTTAGGTTTAGATGTTAGGGTGAGGGTGAGTGCTAGGTTTCCATTTAAGCTGAGTGTGTAGGGTAAGTTTTAGGGTTAGGATTAGAGTTAAAGTTAGGGTCATGGTTAGGGTTAAGTTTCGGGTTAGGGTTAGGTTTATGGTTAGGATTAGGGTTAGGGTCAGGGTTAGGGGGAGATTTAGCGTTATGTTTAGTTTTAGCGTTAGGGTTTGGGTGAAGTTGATGTTAAGCGCGAGGGTTAGGGTTAGGGGTTAGGGTTCAGGTTAGGTTCAGGGTTAGGGTTAGGTTTAGGTTTGGGGTTAGGGTTAGGTTTAGTGTTAGTGTTAGTTTTGCTTAGAGTTAGGGTTTGAATGAATTTAGGGTAGGTTTAGGGTTATGGTTAGGGTGAAATTTTGGTTAAGGGTCAGGGTTCCGCTTAGGGTTAGGGTTAGAGTTAGGGTCAGTGGTTAGGGTTAAGTTTAGGTTTAGGGTTAGAGTTAGGTTTAGGGTTAGTTTTAGTTTGGGTTAGGATTAGGCTATGAATGAAGTTAGGGTAGGTTTAGGGTTATGGTTAGGGTGAAATTTTGTTTAAGGGTGAGGGTTCGGTTTAGGGTTAGGTTTAGAGTTAGGGTTGTGGTTAGGGTTAGGTTTAGGGTCAAGGTTAAGTTTAGGCTAAGGATTAGGGTTAGAGTTAGGGTTAGGTGTTAGTGTTTCGGTTAGCTTTAGCATAGGGTTGTATTTAGGGTTAAGTTTAGGGTTAGGGTAAGAGTTAGAGTTACATTTACCGTTAAGGTGAGGGTTTTGGGTAAGTGTTACGGTTAGGATTAGGGTTAGGGCTACGGTTAGGGTTAGAGTTAGGGTTAGGGGTAAGGGTTAGGTTTAAGTTTATGGTAGGCTTAAAGATAGGGTTAAGCTTAGGTGAGGGTTAGGGTCAGGGTTAGGATTAGAATTAGGTTTAGGGCGAGGATTAGGGTCAGAGTTATTGTAAGGGTTAGGTTTAGGGTTACAGGTGGGCCAAGGTTAAGGTGAGGGTTAGGTTTAGGGGTAGGCTTAGGGTTAAAGTTAGGGTTAACTTTAGGTTAGGGATAGGGTGAAGTCTAACATAGGGTGAGAGTTAGGGTTATGGCTAAGGTTTGGGTTTGTTTTCAGGTTAGTGTTAAGGTTATGTTTCGGGTTAGGGTTAAGTTTAGGGGTTGTGTTGAGTTTTAGTGTTAGGGTTAGATTTTAGGTTAGTGTTTAGTGTTATGGCTAGGGTTAGGGTTAGGGTTGTGTTAGGCACTGTGGTTGGGGTGAGGGTTAGGTTTAGGGTTAGGGTTGGGTAGGGTTAGGATTATGGATATGGTACGGTGTTAGGGGTTAGAGGTGTAGTTTAGGGTTAGGGTTTGGGTTTGTGTGAGGGTTCCGGTTAGGCTTTGTGGTTCCGGTCATGGTTAGGGTTGGTTGAGGGTTGGGGTTAGGTTTATGATTAGGTTTCGGTTAGTGTTACAGTTAGGGTTAAGGTTTTGGTTAGGCTTTGGTGTTGGGGTTAGGGTTAGGTTTATCGTTAGGGTCAGGGGTTTCAGGTTAGTGTTAGGGTTAGGGTTTCGGATAGCATTAGGGTTAGGGTTGCGGGATTCGGTTAGGGTTTAGGGTGAGGGTTACCGTTAGTTTTATGCTTAAGCTGAGGGTTTAGGGTAAGTGTTATGATTAGGGTTAGAGTCAGAGTTAGGGTTAGGTCTACGGTTAGGGTTAGGTGTAGGGTAAGATTTAGGTTTAGGTCCAAGTTGAGGGTTAGAGTTAGTGTTCTATTTAGGGTCAAGGTTAGAGTTAGGGTTTGGGTAAGGGATAGGCTTAGAGTTAGGGAAAGTGTTAGGGGTTCGTGTGAGGGTTAGTGTTAGGTTTACATTAAGCTGATGTTTTAGGGTGTTATGGTTAGGGTTAGAGTTAGGGTTAGGTTTAGGGTTAGGGCTAGAGTTAGGGGAGAGTTAAGGGTTAGGTTTAGTTTTAGGGTTAGGGTTAGGCTTAGGTTTAAGGTGAAGTTTAGGTTAAGGATGAGGGTTCGAGTTAGGATTAGGCGTTTGGGTTAAGGTTAGGGTTAGGTTTAGGGTTAGGCTTAGCGATAGGGTTAGGTGTTTGGGTTAACGTTAGGGTCAGGTTTAGGGTTAGGGCTAGGGCTAGGGCTAGGGTGAAGTTTATGGGTGAGGGTTGTGCTTTGGTTTAGCGTTAGGGGTTAGGGTTAGGGTTAATGTTAGGAGTAAGTGTAGGGTTAAGTTTAGTTTTAGAGTGAGGGTTAGGGTTGGTTTGGGGGTTAAGTCACGGTTAGGTTAAGGGCTAGCTTAAGGTTAGAGATAGGGTTAGGTTAAGG
Source organism: Loxodonta africana (assembly GCF_030014295.1). NCBI lineage: Eukaryota > Metazoa > Chordata > Mammalia > Proboscidea > Elephantidae > Loxodonta > Loxodonta africana. The sequence goes on along the minus strand of NC_087367.1, from coordinate 48,239,853 downwards.
GTTGGGTTAGGTTTAGATGTTAGGGTGAGGGTGAGTGCTAGGTTTCCATTTAAGCTGAGTGTGTAGGGTAAGTTTTAGGGTTAGGATTAGAGTTAAAGTTAGGGTCATGGTTAGGGTTAAGTTTCGGGTTAGGGTTAGGTTTATGGTTAGGATTAGGGTTAGGGTCAGGGTTAGGGGGAGATTTAGCGTTATGTTTAGTTTTAGCGTTAGGGTTTGGGTGAAGTTGATGTTAAGCGCGAGGGTTAGGGTTAGGGGTTAGGGTTCAGGTTAGGTTCAGGGTTAGGGTTAGGGTTAGGTTTAGGTTTGGGGTTAGGGTTAGGTTTAGTGTTAGTGTTAGTTTTGCTTAGAGTTAGGGTTTGAATGAATTTAGGGTAGGTTTAGGGTTATGGTTAGGGTGAAATTTTGGTTAAGGGTCAGGGTTCCGCTTAGGGTTAGGGTTAGAGTTAGGGTCAGTGGTTAGGGTTAAGTTTAGGTTTAGGGTTAGAGTTAGGTTTAGGGTTAGTTTTAGTTTGGGTTAGGATTAGGCTATGAATGAAGTTAGGGTAGGTTTAGGGTTATGGTTAGGGTGAAATTTTGTTTAAGGGTGAGGGTTCGGTTTAGGGTTAGGTTTAGAGTTAGGGTTGTGGTTAGGGTTAGGTTTAGGGTCAAGGTTAAGTTTAGGCTAAGGATTAGGGTTAGAGTTAGGGTTAGGTGTTAGTGTTTCGGTTAGCTTTAGCATAGGGTTGTATTTAGGGTTAAGTTTAGGGTTAGGGTAAGAGTTAGAGTTACATTTACCGTTAAGGTGAGGGTTTTGGGTAAGTGTTACGGTTAGGATTAGGGTTAGGGCTACGGTTAGGGTTAGAGTTAGGGTTAGGGGTAAGGGTTAGGTTTAAGTTTATGGTAGGCTTAAAGATAGGGTTAAGCTTAGGTGAGGGTTAGGGTCAGGGTTAGGATTAGAATTAGGTTTAGGGCGAGGATTAGGGTCAGAGTTATTGTAAGGGTTAGGTTTAGGGTTACAGGTGGGCCAAGGTTAAGGTGAGGGTTAGGTTTAGGGGTAGGCTTAGGGTTAAAGTTAGGGTTAACTTTAGGTTAGGGATAGGGTGAAGTCTAACATAGGGTGAGAGTTAGGGTTATGGCTAAGGTTTGGGTTTGTTTTCAGGTTAGTGTTAAGGTTATGTTTCGGGTTAGGGTTAAGTTTAGGGGTTGTGTTGAGTTTTAGTGTTAGGGTTAGATTTTAGGTTAGTGTTTAGTGTTATGGCTAGGGTTAGGGTTAGGGTTGTGTTAGGCACTGTGGTTGGGGTGAGGGTTAGGTTTAGGGTTAGGGTTGGGTAGGGTTAGGATTATGGATATGGTACGGTGTTAGGGGTTAGAGGTGTAGTTTAGGGTTAGGGTTTGGGTTTGTGTGAGGGTTCCGGTTAGGCTTTGTGGTTCCGGTCATGGTTAGGGTTGGTTGAGGGTTGGGGTTAGGTTTATGATTAGGTTTCGGTTAGTGTTACAGTTAGGGTTAAGGTTTTGGTTAGGCTTTGGTGTTGGGGTTAGGGTTAGGTTTATCGTTAGGGTCAGGGGTTTCAGGTTAGTGTTAGGGTTAGGGTTTCGGATAGCATTAGGGTTAGGGTTGCGGGATTCGGTTAGGGTTTATGGTGAGGGTTACCGTTAGTTTTATGCTTAAGCTGAGGGTTTAGGGTAAGTGTTATGATTAGGGTTAGAGTCAGAGTTAGGGTTAGGTCTACGGTTAGGGTTAGGTGTAGGGTAAGATTTAGGTTTAAGTCCAAGTTGAGGGTTAGAGTTAGTGTTCTATTTAGGGTCAAGGTTAGAGTTAGGGTTTGGGTAAGGGATAGGCTTAGAGTTAGGGAAAGTGTTAGGGGTTCGTGTGAGGGTTAGTGTTAGGTTTACATTAAGCTGATGTTTTAGGGTGTTATGGTTAGGGTTAGGTTTAGGGTTAGGGCTAGAGTTAGGGGAGAGTTAAGGGTTAGGTTTAGTTTTAGGGTTAGGGTTAGGCTTAGGTTTAAGGTGAAGTTTAGGTTAAGGATGAGGGTTCGAGTTAGGATTAGGCGTTTGGGTTAAGGTTAGGGTTAGGTTTAGGGTTAGGCTTAGCGATAGGGTTAGGTGTTTGGGTTAACGTTAGGGTCAGGTTTAGGGTTAGGGCTAGGGCTAGGGGTAGGGTGAAGTTTATGGGTGAGGGTTGTGCTTTGGTTTAGCGTTAGGGGTTAGGGTTAGGGTTAATGTTAGGAGTAAGTGTAGGGTTAAGTTTAGTTTTAGAGTGAGGGTTAGGGTTGGTTTGGGGGTTAAGTCACGGTTAGGTTAAGGGCTAGCTTAAGGTTAGAGATAGGGTTAGGTTAAGGGTTGGGTTAGGTTCAGATGTTAGGGTGAGGGTGAGTGCTAGGTTTCCATTTAAGCTGAGTGTGTAGGGTAAGTTTTAGGGTTAGGATTAGAGTTAAAGTTAGGGTCATGGTTAGGGTTAAGTTTCGGGTTAGGGTTAGGTTTATGGTTAGGATTAGGGTTAGGGTCAGGGTTGGGGGAGATTTAGCGTTATGCTTAGTTTTAGCGTTAGGGTTTGGGTGAAGTTGATGTTAAGCGCGAGGGTTAGGGTTAGGGGTTAGGGTTCAGGTTAGGTTCAGGGTTAGGGTTAGGGTTAGGTTTAGGTTTGGGGTTAGGGTTAGGTTTAGTGTTAGTGTTAGTTTTGCTTAGGGTTAGGGTTTGAATGAATTTAGGGTAGGTTTAGGGTTATGGTTAGGGTGAAATTTTGGTTAAGGGTCAGGGTTCCGCTTAGGGTTAGGGTTAGAGTTAGGGTCAGTGGTTAGGGTTAAGTTTAGGTTTAGGGTTAGAGTTAGGTTTAGGGTTAGTTTTAGTTTGGGTTAGGATTAGGCTATGAATGAAGTTAGGGTAGGTTTAGGGTTATGGTTAGGGTGAAATTTTGTTTAAGGGTGAGGGTTCGGTTTAGGGTTAGGTTTAGAGTTAGGGTTGTGGTTAGGGTTAGGTTTAGGGTCAAGGTTAAGTTTAGGCTAAGGATTAGGGTTAGAGTTAGGGTTAGGTGTTAGTGTTTCGGTTAGCTTTAGCATAGGGTTGTATTTAGGGTTAAGTTTAGGGTTAGGGTAAGAGTTAGAGTTACATTTACCGTTAAGGTGAGGGTTTTGGGTAAGTGTTACGGTTAGGATTAGGGTTAGGGCTACGGTTAGGGTTAGAGTTAGGGTTAGGGGTAAGGGTTAGGTTTAAGTTTATGGTAGGCTTAAAGATAGGGTTAAGCTTAGGTGAGGGTTAGGGTCAGGGTTAGGATTAGAATTAGGTTTAGGGCGAGGATTAGGGTCAGAGTTATTGTAAGGGTTAGGTTTAGGGTTACAGGTGGGCCAAGGTTAAGGTGAGGGTTAGGTTTAGGGGTAGGCTTAGGGTTAAAGTTAGGGTTAACTTTAGGTTAGGGATAGGGTGAAGTCTAACATAGGGTGAGAGTTAGGGTTATGGCTAAGGTTTGGGTTTGTTTTCAGGTTAGTGTTAAGGTTATGTTTCGGGTTAGGGTTAAGTTTAGGGGTTGTGTTGAGTTTTAGTGTTAGGGTTAGATTTTAGGTTAGTGTTTAGTGTTATGGCTAGGGTTAGGGTTAGGGTTGTGTTAGGCACTGTGGTTGGGGTGAGGGTTAGGTTTAGGGTTAGGGTTGGGTAGGGTTAGGATTATGGATATGGTACGGTGTTAGGGGTTAGAGGTGTAGTTTAGGGTTAGGGTTTGGGTTTGTGTGAGGGTTCCGGTTAGGCTTTGTGGTTCCGGTCATGGTTAGGGTTGGTTGAGGGTTGGGGTTAGGTTTATGATTAGGTTTCGGTTAGTGTTACAGTTAGGGTTAAGGTTTTGGTTAGGCTTTGGTGTTGGGGTTAGGGTTAGGTTTATCGTTAGGGTCAGGGGTTTCAGGTTAGTGTTAGGGTTAGGGTTTCGGATAGCATTAGGGTTAGGGTTGCGGGATTCGGTTAGGGTTTAGGGTGAGGGTTACCGTTAGTTTTATGCTTAAGCTGAGGGTTTAGGGTAAGTGTTATGATTAGGGTTAGAGTCAGAGTTAGGGTTAGGTCTACGGTTAGGGTTAGGTGTAGGGTAAGATTTAGGTTTAGGTCCAAGTTGAGGGTTAGAGTTAGTGTTCTATTTAGGGTCAAGGTTAGAGTTAGGGTTTGGGTAAGGGATAGGCTTAGAGTTAGGGAAAGTGTTAGGGGTTCGTGTGAGGGTTAGTGTTAGGTTTACATTAAGCTGATGTTTTAGGGTGTTATGGTTAGGGTTAGAGTTAGGGTTAGGTTTAGGGTTAGGGCTAGAGTTAGGGGAGAGTTAAGGGTTAGGTTTAGTTTTAGGGTTAGGGTTAGGCTTAGGTTTAAGGTGAAGTTTAGGTTAAGGATGAGGGTTCGAGTTAGGATTAGGCGTTTGGGTTAAGGTTAGGGTTAGGTTTAGGGTTAGGCTTAGCGATAGGGTTAGGTGTTTGGGTTAACGTTAGGGTCAGGTTTAGGGTTAGGGCTAGGGCTAGGGCTAGGGTGAAGTTTATGGGTGAGGGTTGTGCTTTGGTTTAGCGTTAGGGGTTAGGGTTAGGGTTAATGTTAGGAGTAAGTGTAGGGTTAAGTTTAGTTTTAGAGTGAGGGTTAGGGTTGGTTTGGGGGTTAAGTCACGGTTAGGTTAAGGGCTAGCTTAAGGTTAGAGATAGGGTTAGGTTAAGGGTTGGGTTAGGTTTAGATGTTAGGGTGAGGGTGAGTGCTAGGTTTCCATTTAAGCTGAGTGTGTAGGGTAAGTTTTAGGGTTAGGATTAGAGTTAAAGTTAGGGTCATGGTTAGGGTTAAGTTTCGGGTTAGGGTTAGGTTTATGGTTAGGATTAGGGTTAGGGTCAGGGTTAGGGGGAGATTTAGCGTTATGTTTAGTTTTAGCGTTAGGGTTTGGGTGAAGTTGATGTTAAGCGCGAGGGTTAGGGTTAGGGGTTAGGGTTCAGGTTAGGTTCAGGGTTAGGGTTAGGGTTAGGTTTAGGTTTGGGGTTAGGGTTAGGTTTAGTGTTAGTGTTAGTTTTGCTTAGGGTTAGGGTTTGAATGAATTTAGGGTAGGTTTAGGGTTATGGTTAGGGTGAAATTTTGGTTAAGGGTCAGGGTTCCGCTTAGGGTTAGGGTTAGAGTTAGGGTCAGTGGTTAGGGTTAAGTTTAGGTTTAGGGTTAGAGTTAGGTTTAGGCTTAGTTTTAGTTTGGGTTAGGATTAGGCTATGAATGAAGTTAGGGTAGGTTTAGGGTTATGGTTAGGGTGAAATTTTGTTTAAGGGTGAGGGTTCGGTTTAGGGTTAGGTTTAGAGTTAGGGTTGTGGTTAGGGTTAGGTTTAGGGTCAAGGTTAAGTTTAGGCTAAGGATTAGGGTTAGAGTTAGGGTTAGGTGTTAGTGTTTCGGTTAGCTTTAGCATAGGGTTGTATTTAGGGTTAAGTTTAGGGTTAGGGTAAGAGTTAGAGTTACATTTACCGTTAAGGTGAGGGTTTTGGGTAAGTGTTACGGTTAGGATTAGGGTTAGGGCTACGGTTAGGGTTAGAGTTAGGGTTAGGGGTAAGGGTTAGGTTTAAGTTTATGGTAGGCTTAAAGATAGGGTTAAGCTTAGGTGAGGGTTAGGGTCAGGGTTAGGATTAGAATTAGGTTTAGGGCGAGGATTAGGGTCAGAGTTATTGTAAGGGTTAGGTTTAGGGTTACAGGTGGGCCAAGGTTAAGGTGAGGGTTAGGTTTAGGGGTAGGCTTAGGGTTAAAGTTAGGGTTAACTTTAGGTTAGGGATAGGGTGAAGTCTAACATAGGGTGAGAGTTAGGGTTATGGCTAAGGTTTGGGTTTGTTTTCAGGTTAGTGTTAAGGTTATGTTTCGGGTTAGGGTTAAGTTTAGGGGTTGTGTTGAGTTTTAGTGTTAGGGTTAGATTTTAGGTTAGTGTTTAGTGTTATGGCTAGGGTTAGGGTTAGGGTTGTGTTAGGCACTGTGGTTGGGGTGAGGGTTAGGTTTAGGGTTAGGGTTGGGTAGGGTTAGGATTATGGATATGGTACGGTGTTAGGGGTTAGAGGTGTAGTTTAGGGTTAGGGTTTGGGTTTGTGTGAGGGTTCCGGTTAGGCTTTGTGGTTCCGGTCATGGTTAGGGTTGGTTGAGGGTTGGGGTTAGGTTTATGATTAGGTTTCGGTTAGTGTTACAGTTAGGGTTAAGGTTTTGGTTAGGCTTTGGTGTTGGGGTTAGGGTTAGGTTTATCGTTAGGGTCAGGGGTTTCAGGTTAGTGTTAGGGTTAGGGTTTCGGATAGCATTAGGGTTAGGGTTGCGGGATTCGGTTAGGGTTTAGGGTGAGGGTTACCGTTAGTTTTATGCTTAAGCTGAGGGTTTAGGGTAAGTGTTATGATTAGGGTTAGAGTCAGAGTTAGGGTTAGGTCTACGGTTAGGGTTAGGTGTAGGGTAAGATTTAGGTTTAGGTCCAAGTTGAGGGTTAGAGTTAGTGTTCTATTTAGGGTCAAGGTTAGAGTTAGGGTTTGGGTAAGGGATAGGCTTAGAGTTAGGGAAAGTGTTAGGGGTTCGTGTGAGGGTTAGTGTTAGGTTTACATTAAGCTGATGTTTTAGGGTGTTATGGTTAGGGTTAGAGTTAGGGTTAGGTTTAGGGTTAGGGCTAGAGTTAGGGGAGAGTTAAGGGTTAGGTTTAGTTTTAGGGTTAGGGTTAGGCTTAGGTTTAAGGGGAAGTTTAGGTTAAGGATGAGGGTTCGAGTTAGGATTAGGCGTTTGGGTTAAGGTTAGGGTTAGGTTTAGGGTTAGGCTTAGCGATAGGGTTAGGTGTTTGGGTTAACGTTAGGGTCAGGTTTAGGGTTAGGGCTAGGGCTAGGGCTAGGGTGAAGTTTATGGGTGAGGGTTGTGCTTTGGTTTAGCGTTAGGGGTTAGGGTTAGGGTTAATGTTAGGAGTAAGTGTAGGGTTAAGTTTAGTTTTAGAGTGAGGGTTAGGGTTGGTTTGGGGGTTAAGTCACGGTTAGGTTAAGGGCTAGCTTAAGGTTAGAGATAGGGTTAGGTTAAGGGTTGGGTTAAGTTCAGATGTTAGGGTGAGGGTGAGTGCTAGGTTTCCATTTAAGCTGAGTGTGTAGGGTAAGTTTTAGGGTTAGGATTAGAGTTAAAGTTAGGGTCATGGTTAGGGTTAAGTTTCGGGTTAGGGTTAGGTTTATGGTTAGGATTAGGGTTAGGGTCAGGGTTAGGGGGAGATTTAGCGTTATGTTTAGTTTTAGCGTTAGGGTTTGGGTGAAGTTGATGTTAAGCGCGAGGGTTAGGGTTAGGGGTTAGGGCTCAGGTTAGGTTCAGGGTTAGGGTTAGGGTTAGGTTTAGGTTTGGGGTTAGGGTTAGGTTTAGTGTTAGTGTTAGTTTTGCTTAGGGTTAGGGTTTGAATGAATTTAGGGTAGGTTTAGGGTTATGGTTAGGGTGAAATTTTGGTTAAGGGTCAGGGTTCCGCTTAGGGTTAGGGTTAGAGTTAGGGTCAGTGGTTAGGGTTAAGTTTAGGTTTAGGGTTAGAGTTAGGTTTAGGGTTAGTTTTAGTTTGGGTTAGGATTAGGCTATGAATGAAGTTAGGGTAGGTTTAGGGTTATGGTTAGGGTGAAATTTTGTTTAAGGGTGAGGGTTCGGTTTAGGGTTAGGTTTAGAGTTAGGGTTGTGGTTAGGGTTAGGTTTAGGGTTAAGGTTAAGTTTAGGCTAAGGATTAGGGTTAGAGTTAGGGTTAGGTGTTAGTGTTTCGGTTAGCTTTAGCATAGGGTTGTATTTAGGGTTAAGTTTAGGGTTAGGGTAAGAGTTAGAGTTACATTTACCGTTAAGGTGAGGGTTTTGGGTAAGTGTTACGGTTAGGGTTAGGGTTAGGGCTACGGTTAGGGTTAGAGTTAGGGTTAGGGGTGAGGGTTAGGTTTAAGTTTATGGTAGGCTTAAAGATAGGGTTAAGCTTAGGTGCGGGTTAGGGTCAGGGTTAGGATTAGAATTAGGTTTAGGGCGAGGATTAGGGTCAGAGTTATTGTAAGGGTTAGGTTTAGGGTTACAGGTGGGCCAAGGTTAAGGTGAGGGTTAGGTTTAGGGGTAGGGTTAGGGTTAAAGTTAGGGTTAACTTTAGGTTAGGGATAGGGTGAAGTCTAACATAGGGTGAGGGTTAGGGTTATGGCTAAGGTTTGGGTTTGTTTTCAGGTTAGTGTTAAGGTTATGTTTCGGGTTAGGGTTAAGTTTAGGGGTTGTGTTGAGTTTTAGTGTTAGGGTTAGATTTTAGGTTAGTGTTTAGTGTTATGGCTAGGGTTAGGGTTAGGGTTGTGTTAGGCACTGTGGTTGGGGTGAGGGTTAGGTTTAGGGTTAGGGTTGGGTAGGGTTAGGATTATGGATATGGTACGGTGTTAGGGGTTAGAGGTGTAGTTTAGGGTTAGGGTTTGGGTTTGTGTGAGGGTTCCGGTTAGGCTTTGTGGTTCCGGTCATGGTTAGGGTTGGTTGAGGGTTGGGGTTAGGTTTATGATTAGGTTTCGGTTAGTGTTACAGTTAGGGTTAAGGTTTTGGTTAGGCTTTGGTGTTGGGGTTAGGGTTAGGTTTATCGTTAGGGTCAGGGGTTTCAGGTTAGTGTTAGGGTTAGGGTTTCGGATAGCATTAGGGTTAGGGTTGCGGGATTCGGTTAGGGTTTAGGGTGAGGGTTACCGTTAGTTTTATGCTTAAGCTGAGGGTTTAGGGTAAGTGTTATGATTAGGGTTAGAGTCAGAGTTAGGGTTAGGTCTACGGTTAGGGTTAGGTGTAGGGTAAGATTTAGGTTTAGGTCCAAGTTGAGGGTTAGAGTTAGTGTTCTATTTAGGGTCAAGGTTAGAGTTAGGGTTTGGGTAAGGGATAGGCTTAGAGTTAGGGAAAGTGTTAGGGGTTCGTGTGAGGGTTAGTGTTAGGTTTACATTAAGCTGATGTTTTAGGGTGTTATGGTTAGGGTTAGAGTTAGGGTTAGGTTTAGGGTTAGGGCTAGAGTTAGGGGAGAGTTAAGGGTTAGGTTTAGTTTTAGGGTTAGGGTTAGGCTTAGGTTTAAGGGGAAGTTTAGGTTAAGGATGAGGGTTCGAGTTAGGATTAGGCGTTTGGGTTAAGGTTAGGGTTAGGTTTAGGGTTAGGCTTAGCGATAGGGTTAGGTGTTTGGGTTAACGTTAGGGTCAGGTTTAGGGTTAGGGCTAGGGCTAGGGCTAGGGCTAGGGTGAAGTTTATGGGTGAGGGTTGTGCTTTGGTTTAGCGTTAGGGGTTAGGGTTAGGGTTAATGTTAGGAGTAAGTGTAGGGTTAAGTTTAGTTTTAGAGTGAGGGTTAGGGTTGGTTTGGGGGTTAAGTCACGGTTAGGTTAAGGGCTAGCTTAAGGTTAGAGATAGGGTTAGGTTAAGGGTTGGGTTAGGTTCAGATGTTAGGGTGAGGGTGAGTGCTAGGTTTCCATTTAAGCTGAGTGTGTAGGGTAAGTTTTAGGGTTAGGATTAGAGTTAAAGTTAGGGTCATGGTTAGGGTTAAGTTTCGGGTTAGGGTTAGGTTTATGGTTAGGATTAGGGTTAGGGTCAGGGTTAGGGGGAGATTTAGCGTTATGTTTAGTTTTAGCGTTAGGGTTTGGGTGAAGTTGATGTTAAGCGCGAGGGTTAGGGTTAGGGGTTAGGGTTCAGGTTAGGTTCAGGGTTAGGGTTAGGGTTAGGTTTAGGTTTGGGGTTAGGGTTAGGTTTAGTGTTAGTGTTAGTTTTGCTTAGGGTTAGGGTTTGAATGAATTTAGGGTAGGTTTAGGGTTATGGTTAGGGTGAAATTTTGGTTAAGGGTCAGGGTTCCGCTTAGGGTTAGGGTTAGAGTTAGGGTCAGTGGTTAGGGTTAAGTTTAGGTTTAGGGTTAGAGTTAGGTTTAGGCTTAGTTTTAGTTTGGGTTAGGATTAGGCTATGAATGAAGTTAGGGTAGGTTTAGGGTTATGGTTAGGGTGAAATTTTGTTTAAGGGTGAGGGTTCGGTTTAGGGTTAGGTTTAGAGTTAGGGTTGTGGTTAGGGTTAGGTTTAGGGTCAAGGTTAAGTTTAGGCTAAGGATTAGGGTTAGAGTTAGGGTTAGGTGTTAGTGTTTCGGTTAGCTTTAGCATAGGGTTGTATTTAGGGTTAAGTTTAGGGTTAGGGTAAGAGTTAGAGTTACATTTACCGTTAAGGTGAGGGTTTTGGGTAAGTGTTACGGTTAGGATTAGGGTTAGGGCTACGGTTAGGGTTAGAGTTAGGGTTAGGGGTGAGGGTTAGGTTTAAGTTTATGGTAGGCTTAAAGATAGGGTTAAGCTTAGGTGAGGGTTAGGGTCAGGGTTAGGATTAGAATTAGGTTTAGGGCGAGGATTAGGGTCAGAGTTATTGTAAGGGTTAGGTTTAGGGTTACAGGTGGGCCAAGGTTAAGGTGAGGGTTAGGTTTAGGGGTAGGCTTAGGGTTAAAGTTAGGGTTAACTTTAGGTTAGGGATAGGGTGAAGTCTAACATAGGGTGAGAGTTAGGGTTATGGCTAAGGTTTGGGTTTGTTTTCAGGTTAGTGTTAAGGTTATGTTTCGGGTTAGGGTTAAGTTTAGGGGTTGTGTTGAGTTTTAGTGTTAGGGTTAGATTTTAGGTTAGTGTTTAGTGTTATGGCTAGGGTTAGGGTTAGGGTTGTGTTAGGCACTGTGGTTGGGGTGAGGGTTAGGTTTAGGGTTAGGGTTGGGTAGGGTTAGGATTATGGATATGGTACGGTGTTAGGGGTTAGAGGTGTAGTTTAGGGTTAGGGTTTGGGTTTGTGTGAGGGTTCCGGTTAGGCTTTGTGGTTCCGGTCATGGTTAGGGTTGGTTGAGGGTTGGGGTTAGGTTTATGATTAGGTTTCGGTTAGTGTTACAGTTAGGGTTAAGGTTTTGGTTAGGCTTTGGTGTTGGGGTTAGGGTTAGGTTTATCGTTAGGGTCAGGGGTTTCAGGTTAGTGTTAGGGTTAGGGTTTCGGATAGCATTAGGGTTAGGGTTGCGGGATTCGGTTAGGGTTTAGGGTGAGGGTTACCGTTAGTTTTATGCTTAAGCTGAGGGTTTAGGGTAAGTGTTATGATTAGGGTTAGAGTCAGAGTTAGGGTTAGGTCTACGGTTAGGGTTAGGTGTAGGGTAAGATTTAGGTTTAGGTCCAAGTTGAGGGTTAGAGTTAGTGTTCTATTTAGGGTCAAGGTTAGAGTTAGGGTTTGGGTAAGGGATAGGCTTAGAGTTAGGGAAAGTGTTAGGGGTTCGTGTGAGGGTTAGTGTTAGGTTTACATTAAGCTGATGTTTTAGGGTGTTATGGTTAGGGTTAGAGTTAGGGTTAGGTTTAGGGTTAGGGCTAGAGTTAGGGGAGAGTTAAGGGTTAGGTTTAGTTTTAGGGTTAGGGTTAGGCTTAGGTTTAAGGGGAAGTTTAGGTTAAGGATGAGGGTTCGAGTTAGGATTAGGCGTTTGGGTTAAGGTTAGGGTTAGGTTTAGGGTTAGGCTTAGCGATAGGGTTAGGTGTTTGGGTTAACGTTAGGGTCAGGTTTAGGGTTAGGGCTAGGGCTAGGGCTAGGGTGAAGTTTATGGGTGAGGGTTGTGCTTTGGTTTAGCGTTAGGGGTTAGGGTTAGGGTTAATGTTAGGAGTAAGTGTAGGGTTAAGTTTAGTTTTAGAGTGAGGGTTAGGGTTGGTTTGGGGGTTAAGTCACGGTTAGGTTAAGGGCTAGGTTAAGGTTAGAGATAGGGTTAGGTTAAGGGTTGGGTTAAGTTCAGATGTTAGGGTGAGGGTGAGTGCTAGGTTTCCATTTAAGCTGAGTGTGTAGGGTAAGTTTTAGGGTTAGGATTAGAGTTAAAGTTAGGGTCATGGTTAGGGTTAAGTTTCGGGTTAGGGTTAGGTTTATGGTTAGGATTAGGGTTAGGGTCAGGGTTAGGGGGAGATTTAGCGTTATGTTTAGTTTTAGCGTTAGGGTTTGGGTGAAGTTGATGTTAAGCGCGAGGGTTAGGGTTAGGGGTTAGGGCTCAGGTTAGGTTCAGGGTTAGGGTTAGGGTTAGGTTTAGGTTTGGGGTTAGGGTTAGGTTTAGTGTTAGTGTTAGTTTTGCTTAGGGTTAGGGTTTGAATGAATTTAGGGTAGGTTTAGGGTTATGGTTAGGGTGAAATTTTGGTTAAGGGTCAGGGTTCCGCTTAGGGTTAGGGTTAGAGTTAGGGTCAGTGGTTAGGGTTAAGTTTAGGTTTAGGGTTAGAGTTAGGTTTAGGGTTAGTTTTAGTTTGGGTTAGGATTAGGCTATGAATGAAGTTAGGGTAGGTTTAGGGTTATGGTTAGGGTGAAATTTTGTTTAAGGGTGAGGGTTCGGTTTAGGGTTAGGTTTAGAGTTAGGGTTGTGGTTAGGGTTAGGTTTAGGGTTAAGGTTAAGTTTAGGCTAAGGATTAGGGTTAGAGTTAGGGTTAGGTGTTAGTGTTTCGGTTAGCTTTAGCATAGGGTTGTATTTAGGGTTAAGTTTAGGGTTAGGGTAAGAGTTAGAGTTACATTTACCGTTAAGGTGAGGGTTTTGGGTAAGTGTTACGGTTAGGGTTAGGGTTAGGGCTACGGTTAGGGTTAGAGTTAGGGTTAGGGGTGAGGGTTAGGTTTAAGTTTATGGTAGGCTTAAAGATAGGGTTAAGCTTAGGTGCGGGTTAGGGTCAGGGTTAGGATTAGAATTAGGTTTAGGGCGAGGATTAGGGTCAGAGTTATTGTAAGGGTTAGGTTTAGGGTTACAGGTGGGCCAAGGTTAAGGTGAGGGTTAGGTTTAGGGGTAGGGTTAGGGTTAAAGTTAGGGTTAACTTTAGGTTAGGGATAGGGTGAAGTCTAACATAGGGTGAGGGTTAGGGTTATGGCTAAGGTTTGGGTTTGTTTTCAGGTTAGTGTTAAGGTTATGTTTCGGGTTAGGGTTAAGTTTAGGGGTTGTGTTGAGTTTTAGTGTTAGGGTTAGATTTTAGGTTAGTGTTTAGTGTTATGGCTAGGGTTAGGGTTAGGGTTGTGTTAGGCACTGTGGTTGGGGTGAGGGTTAGGTTTAGGGTTAGGGTTGGGTAGGGTTAGGATTATGGATATGGTACGGTGTTAGGGGTTAGAGGTGTAGTTTAGGGTTAGGGTTTGGGTTTGTGTGAGGGTTCCGGTTAGGCTTTGTGGTTCCGGTCATGGTTAGGGTTGGTTGAGGGTTGGGGTTAGGTTTATGATTAGGTTTCGGTTAGTGTTACAGTTAGGGTTAAGGTTTTGGTTAGGCTTTGGTGTTGGGGTTAGGGTTAGGTTTATCGTTAGGGTCAGGGGTTTCAGGTTAGTGTTAGGGTTAGGGTTTCGGATAGCATTAGGGTTAGGGTTGCGGGATTCGGTTAGGGTTTAGGGTGAGGGTTACCGTTAGTTTTATGCTTAAGCTGAGGGTTTAGGGTAAGTGTTATGATTAGGGTTAGAGTCAGAGTTAGGGTTAGGTCTACGGTTAGGGTTAGGTGTAGGGTAAGATTTAGGTTTAGGTCCAAGTTGAGGGTTAGAGTTAGTGTTCTATTTAGGGTCAAGGTTAGAGTTAGGGTTTGGGTAAGGGATAGGCTTAGAGTTAGGGAAAGTGTTAGGGGTTCGTGTGAGGGTTAGTGTTAGGTTTACATTAAGCTGATGTTTTAGGGTGTTATGGTTAGGGTTAGAGTTAGGGTTAGGTTTAGGGTTAGGGCTAGAGTTAGGGGAGAGTTAAGGGTTAGGTTTAGTTTTAGGGTTAGGGTTAGGCTTAGGTTTAAGGGGAAGTTTAGGTTAAGGATGAGGGTTCGAGTTAGGATTAGGCGTTTGGGTTAAGGTTAGGGTTAGGTTTAGGGTTAGGCTTAGCGATAGGGTTAGGTGTTTGGGTTAACGTTAGGGTCAGGTTTAGGGTTAGGGCTAGGGCTAGGGCTAGGGCTAGGGTGAAGTTTATGGGTGAGGGTTGTGCTTTGGTTTAGCGTTAGGGGTTAGGGTTAGGGTTAATGTTAGGAGTAAGTGTAGGGTTAAGTTTAGTTTTAGAGTGAGGGTTAGGGTTGGTTTGGGGGTTAAGTCACGGTTAGGTTAAGGGCTAGCTTAAGGTTAGAGATAGGGTTAGGTTAAGGGTTGGGTTAGGTTCAGATGTTAGGGTGAGGGTGAGTGCTAGGTTTCCATTTAAGCTGAGTGTGTAGGGTAAGTTTTAGGGTTAGGATTAGAGTTAAAGTTAGGGTCATGGTTAGGGTTAAGTTTCGGGTTAGGGTTAGGTTTATGGTTAGGATTAGGGTTAGGGTCAGGGTTAGGGGGAGATTTAGCGTTATGTTTAGTTTTAGCGTTAGGGTTTGGGTGAAGTTGATGTTAAGCGCGAGGGTTAGGGTTAGGGGTTAGGGTTCAGGTTAGGTTCAGGGTTAGGGTTAGGGTTAGGTTTAGGTTTGGGGTTAGGGTTAGGTTTAGTGTTAGTGTTAGTTTTGCTTAGGGTTAGGGTTTGAATGAATTTAGGGTAGGTTTAGGGTTATGGTTAGGGTGAAATTTTGGTTAAGGGTCAGGGTTCCGCTTAGGGTTAGGGTTAGAGTTAGGGTCAGTGGTTAGGGTTAAGTTTAGGTTTAGGGTTAGAGTTAGGTTTAGGCTTAGTTTTAGTTTGGGTTAGGATTAGGCTATGAATGAAGTTAGGGTAGGTTTAGGGTTATGGTTAGGGTGAAATTTTGTTTAAGGGTGAGGGTTCGGTTTAGGGTTAGGTTTAGAGTTAGGGTTGTGGTTAGGGTTAGGTTTAGGGTCAAGGTTAAGTTTAGGCTAAGGATTAGGGTTAGAGTTAGGGTTAGGTGTTAGTGTTTCGGTTAGCTTTAGCATAGGGTTGTATTTAGGGTTAAGTTTAGGGTTAGGGTAAGAGTTAGAGTTACATTTACCGTTAAGGTGAGGGTTTTGGGTAAGTGTTACGGTTAGGATTAGGGTTAGGGCTACGGTTAGGGTTAGAGTTAGGGTTAGGGGTGAGGGTTAGGTTTAAGTTTATGGTAGGCTTAAAGATAGGGTTAAGCTTAGGTGAGGGTTAGGGTCAGGGTTAGGATTAGAATTAGGTTTAGGGCGAGGATTAGGGTCAGAGTTATTGTAAGGGTTAGGTTTAGGGTTACAGGTGGGCCAAGGTTAAGGTGAGGGTTAGGTTTAGGGGTAGGCTTAGGGTTAAAGTTAGGGTTAACTTTAGGTTAGGGATAGGGTGAAGTCTAACATAGGGTGAGAGTTAGGGTTATGGCTAAGGTTTGGGTTTGTTTTCAGGTTAGTGTTAAGGTTATGTTTCGGGTTAGGGTTAAGTTTAGGGGTTGTGTTGAGTTTTAGTGTTAGGGTTAGATTTTAGGTTAGTGTTTAGTGTTATGGCTAGGGTTAGGGTTAGGGTTGTGTTAGGCACTGTGGTTGGGGTGAGGGTTAGGTTTAGGGTTAGGGTTGGGTAGGGTTAGGATTATGGATATGGTACGGTGTTAGGGGTTAGAGGTGTAGTTTAGGGTTAGGGTTTGGGTTTGTGTGAGGGTTCCGGTTAGGCTTTGTGGTTCCGGTCATGGTTAGGGTTGGTTGAGGGTTGGGGTTAGGTTTATGATTAGGTTTCGGTTAGTGTTACAGTTAGGGTTAAGGTTTTGGTTAGGCTTTGGTGTTGGGGTTAGGGTTAGGTTTATCGTTAGGGTCAGGGGTTTCAGGTTAGTGTTAGGGTTAGGGTTTCGGATAGCATTAGGGTTAGGGTTGCGGGATTCGGTTAGGGTTTAGGGTGAGGGTTACCGTTAGTTTTATGCTTAAGCTGAGGGTTTAGGGTAAGTGTTATGATTAGGGTTAGAGTCAGAGTTAGGGTTAGGTCTACGGTTAGGGTTAGGTGTAGGGTAAGATTTAGGTTTAGGTCCAAGTTGAGGGTTAGAGTTAGTGTTCTATTTAGGGTCAAGGTTAGAGTTAGGGTTTGGGTAAGGGATAGGCTTAGAGTTAGGGAAAGTGTTAGGGGTTCGTGTGAGGGTTAGTGTTAGGTTTACATTAAGCTGATGTTTTAGGGTGTTATGGTTAGGGTTAGAGTTAGGGTTAGGTTTAGGGTTAGGGCTAGAGTTAGGGGAGAGTTAAGGGTTAGGTTTAGTTTTAGGGTTAGGGTTAGGCTTAGGTTTAAGGGGAAGTTTAGGTTAAGGATGAGGGTTCGAGTTAGGATTAGGCGTTTGGGTTAAGGTTAGGGTTAGGTTTAGGGTTAGGCTTAGCGATAGGGTTAGGTGTTTGGGTTAACGTTAGGGTCAGGTTTAGGGTTAGGGCTAGGGCTAGGGCTAGGGTGAAGTTTATGGGTGAGGGTTGTGCTTTGGTTTAGCGTTAGGGGTTAGGGTTAGGGTTAATGTTAGGAGTAAGTGTAGGGTTAAGTTTAGTTTTAGAGTGAGGGTTAGGGTTGGTTTGGGGGTTAAGTCACGGTTAGGTTAAGGGCTAGGTTAAGGTTAGAGATAGGGTTAGGTTAAGGGTTGGGTTAAGTTCAGATGTTAGGGTGAGGGTGAGTGCTAGGTTTCCATTTAAGCTGAGTGTGTAGGGTAAGTTTTAGGGTTAGGATTAGAGTTAAAGTTAGGGTCATGGTTAGGGTTAAGTTTCGGGTTAGGGTTAGGTTTATGGTTAGGATTAGGGTTAGGGTCAGGGTTAGGGGGAGATTTAGCGTTATGTTTAGTTTTAGCGTTAGGGTTTGGGTGAAGTTGATGTTAAGCGCGAGGGTTAGGGTTAGGGGTTAGGGCTCAGGTTAGGTTCAGGGTTAGGGTTAGGGTTAGGTTTAGGTTTGGGGTTAGGGTTAGGTTTAGTGTTAGTGTTAGTTTTGCTTAGGGTTAGGGTTTGAATGAATTTAGGGTAGGTTTAGGGTTATGGTTAGGGTGAAATTTTGGTTAAGGGTCAGGGTTCCGCTTAGGGTTAGGGTTAGAGTTAGGGTCAGTGGTTAGGGTTAAGTTTAGGTTTAGGGTTAGAGTTAGGTTTAGGGTTAGTTTTAGTTTGGGTTAGGATTAGGCTATGAATGAAGTTAGGGTAGGTTTAGGGTTATGGTTAGGGTGAAATTTTGTTTAAGGGTGAGGGTTCGGTTTAGGGTTAGGTTTAGAGTTAGGGTTGTGGTTAGGGTTAGGTTTAGGGTTAAGGTTAAGTTTAGGCTAAGGATTAGGGTTAGAGTTAGGGTTAGGTGTTAGTGTTTCGGTTAGCTTTAGCATAGGGTTGTATTTAGGGTTAAGTTTAGGGTTAGGGTAAGAGTTAGAGTTACATTTACCGTTAAGGTGAGGGTTTTGGGTAAGTGTTACGGTTAGGGTTAGGGTTAGGGCTACGGTTAGGGTTAGAGTTAGGGTTAGGGGTGAGGGTTAGGTTTAAGTTTATGGTAGGCTTAAAGATAGGGTTAAGCTTAGGTGCGGGTTAGGGTCAGGGTTAGGATTAGAATTAGGTTTAGGGCGAGGATTAGGGTCAGAGTTATTGTAAGGGTTAGGTTTAGGGTTACAGGTGGGCCAAGGTTAAGGTGAGGGTTAGGTTTAGGGGTAGGGTTAGGGTTAAAGTTAGGGTTAACTTTAGGTTAGGGATAGGGTGAAGTCTAACATAGGGTGAGGGTTAGGGTTATGGCTAAGGTTTGGGTTTGTTTTCAGGTTAGTGTTAAGGTTATGTTTCGGGTTAGGGTTAAGTTTAGGGGTTGTGTTGAGTTTTAGTGTTAGGGTTAGATTTTAGGTTAGTGTTTAGTGTTATGGCTAGGGTTAGGGTTAGGGTTGTGTTAGGCACTGTGGTTGGGGTGAGGGTTAGGTTTAGGGTTAGGGTTGGGTAGGGTTAGGATTATGGATATGGTACGGTGTTAGGGGTTAGAGGTGTAGTTTAGGGTTAGGGTTTGGGTTTGTGTGAGGGTTCCGGTTAGGCTTTGTGGTTCCGGTCATGGTTAGGGTTGGTTGAGGGTTGGGGTTAGGTTTATGATTAGGTTTCGGTTAGTGTTACAGTTAGGGTTAAGGTTTTGGTTAGGCTTTGGTGTTGGGGTTAGGGTTAGGTTTATCGTTAGGGTCAGGGGTTTCAGGTTAGTGTTAGGGTTAGGGTTTCGGATAGCATTAGGGTTAGGGTTGCGGGATTCGGTTAGGGTTTAGGGTGAGGGTTACCGTTAGTTTTATGCTTAAGCTGAGGGTTTAGGGTAAGTGTTATGATTAGGGTTAGAGTCAGAGTTAGGGTTAGGTCTACGGTTAGGGTTAGGTGTAGGGTAAGATTTAGGTTTAGGTCCAAGTTGAGGGTTAGAGTTAGTGTTCTATTTAGGGTCAAGGTTAGAGTTAGGGTTTGGGTAAGGGATAGGCTTAGAGTTAGGGAAAGTGTTAGGGGTTCGTGTGAGGGTTAGTGTTAGGTTTACATTAAGCTGATGTTTTAGGGTGTTATGGTTAGGGTTAGAGTTAGGGTTAGGTTTAGGGTTAGGGCTAGAGTTAGGGGAGAGTTAAGGGTTAGGTTTAGTTTTAGGGTTAGGGTTAGGCTTAGGTTTAAGGGGAAGTTTAGGTTAAGGATGAGGGTTCGAGTTAGGATTAGGCGTTTGGGTTAAGGTTAGGGTTAGGTTTAGGGTTAGGCTTAGCGATAGGGTTAGGTGTTTGGGTTAACGTTAGGGTCAGGTTTAGGGTTAGGGCTAGGGCTAGGGCTAGGGCTAGGGTGAAGTTTATGGGTGAGGGTTGTGCTTTGGTTTAGCGTTAGGGGTTAGGGTTAGGGTTAATGTTAGGAGTAAGTGTAGGGTTAAGTTTAGTTTTAGAGTGAGGGTTAGGGTTGGTTTGGGGGTTAAGTCACGGTTAGGTTAAGGGCTAGCTTAAGGTTAGAGATAGGGTTAGGTTAAGGGTTGGGTTAGGTTCAGATGTTAGGGTGAGGGTGAGTGCTAGGTTTCCATTTAAGCTGAGTGTGTAGGGTAAGTTTTAGGGTTAGGATTAGAGTTAAAGTTAGGGTCATGGTTAGGGTTAAGTTTCGGGTTAGGGTTAGGTTTATGGTTAGGATTAGGGTTAGGGTCAGGGTTAGGGGGAGATTTAGCGTTATGTTTAGTTTTAGCGTTAGGGTTTGGGTGAAGTTGATGTTAAGCGCGAGGGTTAGGGTTAGGGGTTAGGGTTCAGGTTAGGTTCAGGGTTAGGGTTAGGGTTAGGGTTAGGTTTAGGTTTGGGGTTAGGGTTAGGTTTAGTGTTAGTGTTAGTTTTGCTTAGGGTTAGGGTTTGAATGAATTTAGGGTAGGTTTAGGGTTATGGTTAGGGTGAAATTTTGGTTAAGGGTCAGGGTTCCGCTTAGGGTTAGGGTTAGAGTTAGGGTCAGTGGTTAGGGTTAAGTTTAGGTTTAGGGTTAGAGTTAGGTTTAGGGTTAGTTTTAGTTTGGGTTAGGATTAGGCTATGAATGAAGTTAGGGTAGGTTTAGGGTTATGGTTAGGGTGAAATTTTGTTTAAGGGTGAGGGTTCGGTTTAGGGTTAGGTTTAGAGTTAGAGTTGTGGTTAGGGTTAGGTTTAGGGTTAAGGTTAAGTTTAGGCTAAGGATTAGGGTTAGAGTTAGGGTTAGGTGTTAGTGTTTCGGTTAGCTTTAGCATAGGGTTGTATTTAGGGTTAAGTTTAGGGTTAGGGTAAGAGTTAGAGTTACATTTACCGTTAAGGTGAGGGTTTTGGGTAAGTGTTACGGTTAGGGATAGGGTTAGGGCTACGGTTAGGGTTAGAGTTAGGGTTAGGGGTGAGGGTTAGGTTTAAGTTTATGGTAGGCTTAAAGATAGGGTTAAGCTTAGGTGAGAGTTAGGGTCAGGGTTAGGATTAGAATTAGGTTTAGGGCGAGGATTAGGGTCAGAGTTATTGTAAGGGTTAGGTTTAGGGTTACAGGTGGGCCAAGGTTAAGGTGAGGGTTAGGTTTAGGGGTAGGGTTAGGGTTAAAGTTAGGGTTAACTTTAGGTTAGGGATAGGGTGAAGTCTAACATAGGGTGAGGGTTAGGGTTATGGCTAAGGTTTGGGTTTGTTTTCAGGTTAGTGTTAAGGTTATGTTTCGGGTTAGGGTTAAGTTTAGGGGTTGTGTTGAGTTTTAGTGTTAGGGTTAGATTTTAGGTTAGTGTTTAGTGTTATGGCTAGGGTTAGGGTTAGGGTTGTGTTAGGCACTGTGGTTGGGGTGAGGGTTAGGTTTAGGGTTAGGGTTGGGTAGGGTTAGGATTATGGATATGGTACGGTGTTAGGGGTTAGAGGTGTAGTTTAGGGTTAGGGTTTGGGTTTGTGTGAGGGTTCCGGTTAGGCTTTGTGGTTCCGGTCATGGTTAGGGTTGGTTGAGGGTTGGGGTTAGGTTTATGATTAGGTTTCGGTTAGTGTTACAGTTAGGGTTAAGGTTTTGGTTAGGCTTTGGTGTTGGGGTTAGGGTTAGGTTTATCGTTAGGGTCAGGGGTTTCAGGTTAGTGTTAGGGTTAGGGTTTCGGATAGCATTAGGGTTAGGGTTGCGGGATTCGGTTAGGGTTTAGGGTGAGGGTTACCGTTAGTTTTATGCTTAAGCTGAGGGTTTAGGGTAAGTGTTATGATTAGGGTTAGAGTCAGAGTTAGGGTTAGGTCTACGGTTAGGGTTAGGTGTAGGGTAAGATTTAGGTTTAGGTCCAAGTTGAGGGTTAGAGTTAGTGTTCTATTTAGGGTCAAGGTTAGAGTTAGGGTTTGGGTAAGGGATAGGCTTAGAGTTAGGGAAAGTGTTAGGGGTTCGTGTGAGGGTTAGTGTTAGGTTTACATTAAGCTGATGTTTTAGGGTGTTATGGTTAGGGTTAGAGTTAGGGTTAGGTTTAGGGTTAGGGCTAGAGTTAGGGGAGAGTTAAGGGTTAGGTTTAGTTTTAGGGTTAGGGTTAGGCTTAGGTTTAAGGGGAAGTTTAGGTTAAGGATGAGGGTTCGAGTTAGGATTAGGCGTTTGGGTTAAGGTTAGGGTTAGGTTTAGGGTTAGGCTTAGCGATAGGGTTAGGTGTTTGGGTTAACGTTAGGGTCAGGTTTAGGGTTAGGGCTAGGGCTAGGGCTAGGGTGAAGTTTATGGGTGAGGGTTGTGCTTTGGTTTAGCGTTAGGGGTTAGGGTTAGGGTTAATGTTAGGAGTAAGTGTAGGGTTAAGTTTAGTTTTAGAGTGAGGGTTAGGGTTGGTTTGGGGGTTAAGTCACGGTTAGGTTAAGGGCTAGGTTAAGGTTAGAGATAGGGTTAGGTTAAGGGTTGGGTTAAGTTCAGATGTTAGGGTGAGGGTGAGTGCTAGGTTTCCATTTAAGCTGAGTGTGTAGGGTAAGTTTTAGGGTTAGGATTAGAGTTAAAGTTAGGGTCATGGTTAGGGTTAAGTTTCGGGTTAGGGTTAGGTTTATGGTTAGGATTAGGGTTAGGGTCAGGGTTAGGGGGAGATTTAGCGTTATGTTTAGTTTTAGCGTTAGGGTTTGGGTGAAGTTGATGTTAAGCGCGAGGGTTAGGGTTAGGGGTTAGGGCTCAGGTTAGGTTCAGGGTTAGGGTTAGGGTTAGGTTTAGGTTTGGGGTTAGGGTTAGGTTTAGTGTTAGTGTTAGTTTTGCTTAGGGTTAGGGTTTGAATGAATTTAGGGTAGGTTTAGGGTTATGGTTAGGGTGAAATTTTGGTTAAGGGTCAGGGTTCCGCTTAGGGTTAGGGTTAGAGTTAGGGTCAGTGGTTAGGGTTAAGTTTAGGTTTAGGGTTAGAGTTAGGTTTAGGGTTAGTTTTAGTTTGGGTTAGGATTAGGCTATGAATGAAGTTAGGGTAGGTTTAGGGTTATGGTTAGGGTGAAATTTTGTTTAAGGGTGAGGGTTCGGTTTAGGGTTAGGTTTAGAGTTAGGGTTGTGGTTAGGGTTAGGTTTAGGGTTAAGGTTAAGTTTAGGCTAAGGATTAGGGTTAGAGTTAGGGTTAGGTGTTAGTGTTTCGGTTAGCTTTAGCATAGGGTTGTATTTAGGGTTAAGTTTAGGGTTAGGGTAAGAGTTAGAGTTACATTTACCGTTAAGGTGAGGGTTTTGGGTAAGTGTTACGGTTAGGGTTAGGGTTAGGGCTACGGTTAGGGTTAGAGTTAGGGTTAGGGGTGAGGGTTAGGTTTAAGTTTATGGTAGGCTTAAAGATAGGGTTAAGCTTAGGTGCGGGTTAGGGTCAGGGTTAGGATTAGAATTAGGTTTAGGGCGAGGATTAGGGTCAGAGTTATTGTAAGGGTTAGGTTTAGGGTTACAGGTGGGCCAAGGTTAAGGTGAGGGTTAGGTTTAGGGGTAGGGTTAGGGTTAAAGTTAGGGTTAACTTTAGGTTAGGGATAGGGTGAAGTCTAACATAGGGTGAGGGTTAGGGTTATGGCTAAGGTTTGGGTTTGTTTTCAGGTTAGTGTTAAGGTTATGTTTCGGGTTAGGGTTAAGTTTAGGGGTTGTGTTGAGTTTTAGTGTTAGGGTTAGATTTTAGGTTAGTGTTTAGTGTTATGGCTAGGGTTAGGGTTAGGGTTGTGTTAGGCACTGTGGTTGGGGTGAGGGTTAGGTTTAGGGTTAGGGTTGGGTAGGGTTAGGATTATGGATATGGTACGGTGTTAGGGGTTAGAGGTGTAGTTTAGGGTTAGGGTTTGGGTTTGTGTGAGGGTTCCGGTTAGGCTTTGTGGTTCCGGTCATGGTTAGGGTTGGTTGAGGGTTGGGGTTAGGTTTATGATTAGGTTTCGGTTAGTGTTACAGTTAGGGTTAAGGTTTTGGTTAGGCTTTGGTGTTGGGGTTAGGGTTAGGTTTATCGTTAGGGTCAGGGGTTTCAGGTTAGTGTTAGGGTTAGGGTTTCGGATAGCATTAGGGTTAGGGTTGCGGGATTCGGTTAGGGTTTAGGGTGAGGGTTACCGTTAGTTTTATGCTTAAGCTGAGGGTTTAGGGTAAGTGTTATGATTAGGGTTAGAGTCAGAGTTAGGGTTAGGTCTACGGTTAGGGTTAGGTGTAGGGTAAGATTTAGGTTTAGGTCCAAGTTGAGGGTTAGAGTTAGTGTTCTATTTAGGGTCAAGGTTAGAGTTAGGGTTTGGGTAAGGGATAGGCTTAGAGTTAGGGAAAGTGTTAGGGGTTCGTGTGAGGGTTAGTGTTAGGTTTACATTAAGCTGATGTTTTAGGGTGTTATGGTTAGGGTTAGAGTTAGGGTTAGGTTTAGGGTTAGGGCTAGAGTTAGGGGAGAGTTAAGGGTTAGGTTTAGTTTTAGGGTTAGGGTTAGGCTTAGGTTTAAGGGGAAGTTTAGGTTAAGGATGAGGGTTCGAGTTAGGATTAGGCGTTTGGGTTAAGGTTAGGGTTAGGTTTAGGGTTAGGCTTAGCGATAGGGTTAGGTGTTTGGGTTAACGTTAGGGTCAGGTTTAGGGTTAGGGCTAGGGCTAGGGCTAGGGCTAGGGTGAAGTTTATGGGTGAGGGTTGTGCTTTGGTTTAGCGTTAGGGGTTAGGGTTAGGGTTAATGTTAGGAGTAAGTGTAGGGTTAAGTTTAGTTTTAGAGTGAGGGTTAGGGTTGGTTTGGGGGTTAAGTCACGGTTAGGTTAAGGGCTAGCTTAAGGTTAGAGATAGGGTTAGGTTAAGGGTTGGGTTAGGTTCAGATGTTAGGGTGAGGGTGAGTGCTAGGTTTCCATTTAAGCTGAGTGTGTAGGGTAAGTTTTAGGGTTAGGATTAGAGTTAAAGTTAGGGTCATGGTTAGGGTTAAGTTTCGGGTTAGGGTTAGGTTTATGGTTAGGATTAGGGTTAGGGTCAGGGTTAGGGGGAGATTTAGCGTTATGTTTAGTTTTAGCGTTAGGGTTTGGGTGAAGTTGATGTTAAGCGCGAGGGTTAGGGGTTAGGGTTCAGGTTAGGTTCAGGGTTAGGGTTAGGGTTAGGTTTAGGTTTGGGGTTAGGGTTAGGTTTAGTGTTAGTGTTAGTTTTGCTTAGGGTTAGGGTTTGAATGAATTTAGGGTAGGTTTAGGGTTATGGTTAGGGTGAAATTTTGGTTAAGGGTCAGGGTTCCGCTTAGGGTTAGGGTTAGAGTTAGGGTCAGTGGTTAGGGTTAAGTTTAGGTTTAGGGTTAGAGTTAGGGTTAGGGTTAGTTTTAGTTTGGGTTAGGATTAGGCTATGAATGAAGTTAGGGTAGGTTTAGGGTTATGGTTAGGGTGAAATTTTGTTTAAGGGTGAGGGTTCGGTTTAGGGTTAGGTTTAGAGTTAGGGTTGTGGTTACGGTTAGGTTTAGGGTTAAGGTTAAGTTTAGGCTAAGGATTAGGGTTAGAGTTAGGGTTAGGTGTTAGTGTTTCGGTTAGCTTTAGCATAGGGTTGTATTTAGGGTTAAGTTTAGGGTTAGGGTAAGAGTTAGAGTTACATTTACCGTTAAGGTGAGGGTTTTGGGTAAGTGTTACGTTTAGGGTTAGGTTTAGGGCTACGGTTAGGGTTAGAGTTAGGGTTAGGGGTGAGGGTTAGGTTTAAGTTTATGGTAGGCTTAAAGATAGGGTTAAGCTTAGGTGAGGGTTAGGGTCAGGGTTAGGATTAGAATTAGGTTTAGGGCGAGGATTAGGGTCAGAGTTATTGTAAGGGTTAGGTTTAGGGTTACAGGTGGGCCAAGGTTAAGGTGAGGGTTAGGTTTAGGGGTAGGGTTAGGGTTAAAGTTAGGGTTAACTTTAGGTTAGGGATAGGGTGAAGTCTAACATAGGGTGAGGGTTAGGGTTATGGCTAAGGTTTGGGTTTGTTTTCAGGTTAGTGTTAAGGTTATGTTTCGGGTTAGGGTTAAGTTTAGGGGTTGTGTTGAGTTTTAGTGTTAGGGTTAGATTTTAGGTTAGTGTTTAGTGTTATGGCTAGGGTTAGGGTTAGGGTTGTGTTAGGCACTGTGGTTGGGGTGAGGGTTAGGTTTAGGGTTAGGGTTGGGTAGGGTTAGGATTATGGATATGGTACGGTGTTAGGGGTTAGAGGTGTAGTTTAGGGTTAGGGTTTGGGTTTGTGTGAGGGTTCCGGTTAGGCTTTGTGGTTCCGGTCATGGTTAGGGTTGGTTGAGGGTTGGGGTTAGGTTTATGATTAGGTTTCGGTTAGTGTTACAGTTAGGGTTAAGGTTTTGGTTAGGCTTTGGTGTTGGGGTTAGGGTTAGGTTTATCGTTAGGGTCAGGGGTTTCAGGTTAGTGTTAGGGTTAGGGTTTCGGATAGCATTAGGGTTAGGGTTGCGGGATTCGGTTAGGGTTTAGGGTGAGGGTTACCGTTAGTTTTATGCTTAAGCTGAGGGTTTAGGGTAAGTGTTATGATTAGGGTTAGAGTCAGAGTTAGGGTTAGGTCTACGGTTAGGGTTAGGTGTAGGGTAAGATTTAGGTTTAGGTCCAAGTTGAGGGTTAGAGTTAGTGTTCTATTTAGGGTCAAGGTTAGAGTTAGGGTTTGGGTAAGGGATAGGCTTAGAGTTAGGGAAAGTGTTAGGGGTTCGTGTGAGGGTTAGTGTTAGGTTTACATTAAGCTGATCTTTTAGGGTGTTATGGTTAGGGTTAGAGTTAGGGTTAGGTTTAGGGTTAGGGCTAGAGTTAGGGGAGAGTTAAGGGTTAGGTTTAGTTTTAGGGTTAGGGTTAGGCTTAGGTTTAAGGGGAAGTTTAGGTTAAGGATGAGGGTTCGAGTTAGGATTAGGCGTTTGGGTTAAGGTTAGGGTTAGGTTTAGGGTTAGGCTTAGCGATAGGGTTAGGTGTTTGGGTTAACGTTAGGGTCAGGTTTAGGGTTAGGGCTAGGGCTAGGGCTAGGGCTAGGGTGAAGTTTATGGGTGAGGGTTGTGCTTTGGTTTAGCGTTAGGGGTTAGGGTTAGGGTTAATGTTAGGAGTAAGTGTAGGGTTAAGTTTAGTTTTAGAGTGAGGGTTAGGGTTGGTTTGGGGGTTAAGTCACGGTTAGGTTAAGGGCTAGCTTAAGGTTAGAGATAGGGTTAGGTTAAGGGTTGGGTTAGGTTCAGATGTTAGGGTGAGGGTGAGTGCTAGGTTTCCATTTAAGCTGAGTGTGTAGGGTAAGTTTTAGGGTTAGGATTAGAGTTAAAGTTAGGGTCATGGTTAGGGTTAAGTTTCGGGTTAGGGTTAGGTTTATGGTTAGGATTAGGGTTAGGGTCAGGGTTAGGGGGAGATTTAGCGTTATGTTTAGTTTTAGCGTTAGGGTTTGGGTGAAGTTGATGTTAAGCGCGAGGGTTAGGGTTAGGGGTTAGGGTTCAGGTTAGGTTCAGGGTTAGGGTTAGGGTTAGGGTTAGGTTTAGGTTTGGGGTTAGGGTTAGGTTTAGTGTTAGTGTTAGTTTTGCTTAGGGTTAGGGTTTGAATGAATTTAGGGTAGGTTTAGGGTTATGGTTAGGGTGAAATTTTGGTTAAGGGTCAGGGTTCCGCTTAGGGTTAGGGTTAGAGTTAGGGTCAGTGGTTAGGGTTAAGTTTAGGTTTAGGGTTAGAGTTAGGTTTAGGGTTAGTTTTAGTTTGGGTTAGGATTAGGCTATGAATGAAGTTAGGGTAGGTTTAGGGTTATGGTTAGGGTGAAATTTTGTTTAAGGGTGAGGGTTCGGTTTAGGGTTAGGTTTAGAGTTAGAGTTGTGGTTAGGGTTAGGTTTAGGGTTAAGGTTAAGTTTAGGCTAAGGATTAGGGTTAGAGTTAGGGTTAGGTGTTAGTGTTTCGGTTAGCTTTAGCATAGGGTTGTATTTAGGGTTAAGTTTAGGGTTAGGGTAAGAGTTAGAGTTACATTTACCGTTAAGGTGAGGGTTTTGGGTAAGTGTTACGGTTAGGGATAGGGTTAGGGCTACGGTTAGGGTTAGAGTTAGGGTTAGGGGTGAGGGTTAGGTTTAAGTTTATGGTAGGCTTAAAGATAGGGTTAAGCTTAGGTGAGAGTTAGGGTCAGGGTTAGGATTAGAATTAGGTTTAGGGCGAGGATTAGGGTCAGAGTTATTGTAAGGGTTAGGTTTAGGGTTACAGGTGGGCCAAGGTTAAGGTGAGGGTTAGGTTTAGGGGTAGGGTTAGGGTTAAAGTTAGGGTTAACTTTAGGTTAGGGATAGGGTGAAGTCTAACATAGGGTGAGGGTTAGGGTTATGGCTAAGGTTTGGGTTTGTTTTCAGGTTAGTGTTAAGGTTATGTTTCGGGTTAGGGTTAAGTTTAGGGGTTGTGTTGAGTTTTAGTGTTAGGGTTAGATTTTAGGTTAGTGTTTAGTGTTATGGCTAGGGTTAGGGTTAGGGTTGTGTTAGGCACTGTGGTTGGGGTGAGGGTTAGGTTTAGGGTTAGGGTTGGGTAGGGTTAGGATTATGGATATGGTACGGTGTTAGGGGTTAGAGGTGTAGTTTAGGGTTAGGGTTTGGGTTTGTGTGAGGGTTCCGGTTAGGCTTTGTGGTTCCGGTCATGGTTAGGGTTGGTTGAGGGTTGGGGTTAGGTTTATGATTAGGTTTCGGTTAGTGTTACAGTTAGGGTTAAGGTTTTGGTTAGGCTTTGGTGTTGGGGTTAGGGTTAGGTTTATCGTTAGGGTCAGGGGTTTCAGGTTAGTGTTAGGGTTAGGGTTTCGGATAGCATTAGGGTTAGGGTTGCGGGATTCGGTTAGGGTTTAGGGTGAGGGTTACCGTTAGTTTTATGCTTAAGCTGAGGGTTTAGGGTAAGTGTTATGATTAGGGTTAGAGTCAGAGTTAGGGTTAGGTCTACGGTTAGGGTTAGGTGTAGGGTAAGATTTAGGTTTAGGTCCAAGTTGAGGGTTAGAGTTAGTGTTCTATTTAGGGTCAAGGTTAGAGTTAGGGTTTGGGTAAGGGATAGGCTTAGAGTTAGGGAAAGTGTTAGGGGTTCGTGTGAGGGTTAGTGTTAGGTTTACATTAAGCTGATGTTTTAGGGTGTTATGGTTAGGGTTAGAGTTAGGGTTAGGTTTAGGGTTAGGGCTAGAGTTAGGGGAGAGTTAAGGGTTAGGTTTAGTTTTAGGGTTAGGCTTAGGTTTAAGGTGAAGTTTAGGTTAAGGATGAGGGTTCGAGTTAGGATTAGGCGTTTGGGTTAAGGTTAGGGTTAGGTTTAGGGTTAGGCTTAGCGATAGGGTTAGGTGTTTGGGTTAACGTTAGGGTCAGGTTTAGGGTTAGGGCTAGGGCTAGGGCTAGGGTGAAGTTTATGGGTGAGGGTTGTGCTTTGGTTTAGCGTTAGGGGTTAGGGTTAGGGTTAATGTTAGGAGTAAGTGTAGGGTTAAGTTTAGTTTTAGAGTGAGGGTTAGGGTTGGTTTGGGGGTTAAGTCACGGTTAGGTTAAGGGCTAGGTTAAGGTTAGAGATAGGGTTAGGTTAAGGGTTGGGTTAGGTTCAGATGTTAGGGTGAGGGTGAGTGCTAGGTTTCCATTTAAGCTGAGTGTGTAGGGTAAGTTTTAGGGTTAGGATTAGAGTTAAAGTTAGGGTCATGGTTAGGGTTAAGTTTCGGGTTAGGGTTAGGTTTATGGTTAGGATTAGGGTTAGGGTCAGGGTTAGGGGGAGATTTAGCGTTATGTTTAGTTTTAGCGTTAGGGTTTGGGTGAAGTTGATGTTAAGCGCGAGGGTTAGGGTTAGGGGTTAGGGCTCAGGTTAGGTTCAGGGTTAGGGTTAGGGTTAGGTTTAGGTTTGGGGTTAGGGTTAGGTTTAGTGTTAGTGTTAGTTTTGCTTAGGGTTAGGGTTTGAATGAATTTAGGGTAGGTTTAGGGTTATGGTTAGGGTGAAATTTTGGTTAAGGGTCAGGGTTCCGCTTAGGGTTAGGGTTAGAGTTAGGGTCAGTGGTTAGGGTTAAGTTTAGGTTTAGGGTTAGAGTTAGGTTTAGGGTTAGTTTTAGTTTGGGTTAGGATTAGGCTATGAATGAAGTTAGGGTAGGTTTAGGGTTATGGTTAGGGTGAAATTTTGTTTAAGGGTGAGGGTTCGGTTTAGGGTTAGGTTTAGAGTTAGGGTTGTGGTTAGGGTTAGGTTTAGGGTTAAGGTTAAGTTTAGGCTAAGGATTAGGGTTAGAGTTAGGGTTAGGTGTTAGTGTTTCGGTTAGCTTTAGCATAGGGTTGTATTTAGGGTTAAGTTTAGGGTTAGGGTAAGAGTTAGAGTTACATTTACCGTTAAGGTGAGGGTTTTGGGTAAGTGTTACGGTTAGGGTTAGGGTTAGGGCTACGGTTAGGGTTAGAGTTAGGGTTAGGGGTGAGGGTTAGGTTTAAGTTTATGGTAGGCTTAAAGATAGGGTTAAGCTTAGGTGCGGGTTAGGGTCAGGGTTAGGATTAGAATTAGGTTTAGGGCGAGGATTAGGGTCAGAGTTATTGTAAGGGTTAGGTTTAGGGTTACAGGTGGGCCAAGGTTAAGGTGAGGGTTAGGTTTAGGGGTAGGGTTAGGGTTAAAGTTAGGGTTAACTTTAGGTTAGGGATAGGGTGAAGTCTAACATAGGGTGAGGGTTAGGGTTATGGCTAAGGTTTGGGTTTGTTTTCAGGTTAGTGTTAAGGTTATGTTTCGGGTTAGGGTTAAGTTTAGGGGTTGTGTTGAGTTTTAGTGTTAGGGTTAGATTTTAGGTTAGTGTTTAGTGTTATGGCTAGGGTTAGGGTTAGGGTTGTGTTAGGCACTGTGGTTGGGGTGAGGGTTAGGTTTAGGGTTAGGGTTGGGTAGGGTTAGGATTATGGATATGGTACGGTGTTAGGGGTTAGAGGTGTAGTTTAGGGTTAGGGTTTGGGTTTGTGTGAGGGTTCCGGTTAGGCTTTGTGGTTCCGGTCATGGTTAGGGTTGGTTGAGGGTTGGGGTTAGGTTTATGATTAGGTTTCGGTTAGTGTTACAGTTAGGGTTAAGGTTTTGGTTAGGCTTTGGTGTTGGGGTTAGGGTTAGGTTTATCGTTAGGGTCAGGGGTTTCAGGTTAGTGTTAGGGTTAGGGTTTCGGATAGCATTAGGGTTAGGGTTGCGGGATTCGGTTAGGGTTTAGGGTGAGGGTTACCGTTAGTTTTATGCTTAAGCTGAGGGTTTAGGGTAAGTGTTATGATTAGGGTTAGAGTCAGAGTTAGGGTTAGGTCTACGGTTAGGGTTAGGTGTAGGGTAAGATTTAGGTTTAGGTCCAAGTTGAGGGTTAGAGTTAGTGTTCTATTTAGGGTCAAGGTTAGAGTTAGGGTTTGGGTAAGGGATAGGCTTAGAGTTAGGGAAAGTGTTAGGGGTTCGTGTGAGGGTTAGTGTTAGGTTTACATTAAGCTGATGTTTTAGGGTGTTATGGTTAGGGTTAGAGTTAGGGTTAGGTTTAGGGTTAGGGCTAGAGTTAGGGGAGAGTTAAGGGTTAGGTTTAGTTTTAGGGTTAGGGTTAGGCTTAGGTTTAAGGGGAAGTTTAGGTTAAGGATGAGGGTTCGAGTTAGGATTAGGCGTTTGGGTTAAGGTTAGGGTTAGGTTTAGGGTTAGGCTTAGCGATAGGGTTAGGTGTTTGGGTTAACGTTAGGGTCAGGTTTAGGGTTAGGGCTAGGGCTAGGGCTAGGGTGAAGTTTATGGGTGAGGGTTGTGCTTTGGTTTAGCGTTAGGGGTTAGGGTTAGGGTTAATGTTAGGAGTAAGTGTAGGGTTAAGTTTAGTTTTAGAGTGAGGGTTAGGGTTGGTTTGGGGGTTAAGTCACGGTTAGGTTAAGGGCTAGCTTAAGGTTAGAGATAGGGTTAGGTTAAGGGTTGGGTTAGGTTCAGATGTTAGGGTGAGGGTGAGTGCTAGGTTTCCATTTAAGCTGAGTGTGTAGGGTAAGTTTTAGGGTTAGGATTAGAGTTAAAGTTAGGGTCATGGTTAGGGTTAAGTTTCGGGTTAGGGTTAGGTTTATGGTTAGGATTAGGGTTAGGGTCAGGGTTGGGGGAGATTTAGCGTTATGTTTAGTTTTAGCGTTAGGGTTTGGGTGAAGTTGATGTTAAGCGCGAGGGTTAGGGTTAGGGGTTAGGGCTCAGGTTAGGTTCAGGGTTAGGGTTAGGGTTAGGTTTAGGTTTGGGGTTAGGGTTAGGTTTAGTGTTAGTGTTAGTTTTGCTTAGGGTTAGGGTTTGAATGAATTTAGGGTAGGTTTAGGGTTATGGTTAGGGTGAAATTTTGGTTAAGGGTCAGGGTTCCGCTTAGGGTTAGGGTTAGAGTTAGGGTCAGTGGTTAGGGTTAAGTTTAGGTTTAGGGTTAGAGTTAGGGTTAGGGTTAGTTTTAGTTTGGGTTAGGATTAGGCTATGAATGAAGTTAGGGTAGGTTTAGGGTTATGGTTAGGGTGAAATTTTGTTTAAGGGTGAGGGTTCGGTTTAGGGTTAGGTTTAGAGTTAGGGTTGTGGTTACGGTTAGGTTTAGGGTTAAGGTTAAGTTTAGGCTAAGGATTAGGGTTAGAGTTAGGGTTAGGTGTTAGTGTTTCGGTTAGCTTTAGCATAGGGTTGTATTTAGGGTTAAGTTTAGGGTTAGGGTAAGAGTTAGAGTTACATTTACCGTTAAGGTGAGGGTTTTGGGTAAGTGTTACGGTTAGGGTTAGGGTTAGGGCTACGGTTAGGGTTAGAGTTAGGGTTAGGGGTGAGGGTTAGATTTAAGTTTATGGTAGGCTTAAAGATAGGGTTAAGCTTAGGTGAGGGTTAGGGTCAGGGTTAGGATTAGAATTAGGTTTAGGGCGAGGATTAGGGTCAGAGTTATTGTAAGGGTTAGGTTTAGGGTTACAGGTGGGCCAAGGTTAAGGTGAGGGTTAGGTTTAGGGGTAGGGTTAGGGTTAAAGTTAGGGTTAACTTTAGGTTAGGGATAGGGTGAAGTTTAACATAGGGTGAGGGTTAGGGTTATGGCTAAGGTTTGGGTTTGTTTTCAGGTTAGTGTTAAGGTTATGTTTCGGGTTAGGGTTAAGTTTAGGGGTTGTGTTGAGTTTTAGTGTTAGGGTTAGATTTTAGGTTAGTGTTTAGTGTTATGGCTAGGGTTAGGGTTAGGGTTGTGTTAGGCACTGTGGTTGGGGTGAGGGTTAGGTTTAGGGTTAGGGTTGGGTAGGGTTAGGATTATGGATATGGTACGGTGTTAGGGGTTAGAGGTGTAGTTTAGGGTTAGGGTTTGGGTTTGTGTGAGGGTTCCGGTTAGGCTTTGTGGTTCCGGTCATGGTTAGGGTTGGTTGAGGGTTGGGGTTAGGTTTATGATTAGGTTTCGGTTAGTGTTACAGTTAGGGTTAAGGTTTTGGTTAGGCTTTGGTGTTGGGGTTAGGGTTAGGTTTATCGTTAGGGTCAGGGGTTTCAGGTTAGTGTTAGGGTTAGGGTTTCGGATAGCATTAGGGTTAGGGTTGCGGGATTCGGTTAGGGTTTAGGGTGAGGGTTACCGTTAGTTTTATGCTTAAGCTGAGGGTTTAGGGTAAGTGTTATGATTAGGGTTAGAGTCAGAGTTAGGGTTAGGTCTACGGTTAGGGTTAGGTGTAGGGTAAGATTTAGGTTTAGGTCCAAGTTGAGGGTTAGAGTTAGTGTTCTATTTAGGGTCAAGGTTAGAGTTAGGGTTTGGGTAAGGGATAGGCTTAGAGTTAGGGAAAGTGTTAGGGGTTCGTGTGAGGGTTAGTGTTAGGTTTACATTAAGCTGATGTTTTAGGGTGTTATGGTTAGGGTTAGAGTTAGGGTTAGGTTTAGGGTTAGGGCTAGAGTTAGGGGAGAGTTAAGGGTTAGGTTTAGTTTTAGGGTTAGGGTTAGGCTTAGGTTTAAGGGGAAGTTTAGGTTAAGGATGAGGGTTCGAGTTAGGATTAGGCGTTTGGGTTAAGGTTAGGGTTAGGTTTAGGGTTAGGCTTAGCGATAGGGTTAGGTGTTTGGGTTAACGTTAGGGTCAGGTTTAGGGTTAGGGCTAGGGCTAGGGCTAGGGTGAAGTTTATGGGTGAGGGTTGTGCTTTGGTTTAGCGTTAGGGGTTAGGGTTAGGGTTAATGTTAGGAGTAAGTGTAGGGTTAAGTTTAGTTTTAGAGTGAGGGTTAGGGTTGGTTTGGGGGTTAAGTCACGGTTAGGTTAAGGGCTAGGTTAAGGTTAGAGATAGGGTTAGGTTAAGGGTTGGGTTAAGTTCAGATGTTAGGGTGAGGGTGAGTGCTAGGTTTCCATTTAAGCTGAGTGTGTAGGGTAAGTTTTAGGGTTAGGATTAGAGTTAAAGTTAGGGTCATGGTTAGGGTTAAGTTTCGGGTTAGGGTTAGGTTTATGGTTAGGATTAGGGTTAGGGTCAGGGTTAGGGGGAGATTTAGCGTTATGTTTAGTTTTAGCGTTAGGGTTTGGGTGAAGTTGATGTTAAGCGCGAGGGTTAGGGTTAGGGGTTAGGGCTCAGGTTAGGTTCAGGGTTAGGGTTAGGGTTAGGTTTAGGTTTGGGGTTAGGGTTAGGTTTAGTGTTAGTGTTAGTTTTGCTTAGGGTTAGGGTTTGAATGAATTTAGGGTAGGTTTAGGGTTATGGTTAGGGTGAAATTTTGGTTAAGGGTCAGGGTTCCGCTTAGGGTTAGGGTTAGAGTTAGGGTCAGTGGTTAGGGTTAAGTTTAGGTTTAGGGTTAGAGTTAGGTTTAGGGTTAGTTTTAGTTTGGGTTAGGATTAGGCTATGAATGAAGTTAGGGTAGGTTTAGGGTTATGGTTAGGGTGAAATTTTGTTTAAGGGTGAGGGTTCGGTTTAGGGTTAGGTTTAGAGTTAGGGTTGTGGTTAGGGTTA
This sequence comes from Loxodonta africana, assembly GCF_030014295.1. NCBI lineage: Eukaryota > Metazoa > Chordata > Mammalia > Proboscidea > Elephantidae > Loxodonta > Loxodonta africana. Next base: position 48,206,540 of record NC_087367.1, on the reverse strand, counting down.
GGTTTAGGGTTAAGGTTAAGTTTAGGCTAAGGATTAGGGTTAGAGTTAGGGTTAGGTGTTAGTGTTTCGGTTAGCTTTAGCATAGGGTTGTATTTAGGGTAAAGTTTAGGGTTAGGGTAAGAGTTAGAGTTACATTTACCGTTAAGGTGAGGGTTTTGGGTAAGTGTTACGGTTAGGGTTAGGGTTAGGGCTACGGTTAGGGTTAGAGTTAGGGTTAGGGGTGAGGGTTAGGTTTAAGTTTATGGTAGGCTTAAAGATAGGGTTAAGCTTAGGTGCGGGTTAGGGTCAGGGTTAGGATTAGAATTAGGTTTAGGGCGAGGATTAGGGTCAGAGTTATTGTAAGGGTTAGGTTTAGGGTTACAGGTGGGCCAAGGTTAAGGTGAGGGTTAGGTTTAGGGGTAGGGTTAGGGTTAAAGTTAGGGTTAACTTTAGGTTAGGGATAGGGTGAAGTCTAACATAGGGTGAGGGTTAGGGTTATGGCTAAGGTTTGGGTTTGTTTTCAGGTTAGTGTTAAGGTTATGTTTCGGGTTAGGGTTAAGTTTAGGGGTTGTGTTGAGTTTTAGTGTTAGGGTTAGATTTTAGGTTAGTGTTTAGTGTTATGGCTAGGGTTAGGGTTAGGGTTGTGTTAGGCACTGTGGTTGGGGTGAAGGTTAGGTTTAGGGTTAGGGTTGGGTAGGGTTAGGATTATGGATATGGTACGGTGTTAGGTGTTAGAGGTGTAGTTTAGGGTTAGGGTTTGGGTTTGTGTGAGGGTTCCGGTTAGGCTTTGTGGTTCCGGTCATGGTTAGGGTTGGTTGAGGGTTGGGGTTAGGTTTATGATTAGGTTTCGGTTAGTGTTACAGTTAGGGTTAAGGTTTTGGTTAGGCTTTGGTGTTGGGGTTAGGGTTAGGTTTATCGTTAGGGTCAGGGGTTTCAGGTTAGTGTTAGGGTTAGGGTTTCGGATAGCATTAGGGTTAGGGTTGCGGGATTCGGTTAGGGTTTAGGGTGAGGGTTACCGTTAGTTTTATGCTTAAGCTGAGGGTTTAGGGTAAGTGTTATGATTAGGGTTAGAGTCAGAGTTAGGGTTAGGTCTACGGTTAGGGTTAGGTGTAGGGTAAGATTTAGGTTTAGGTCCAAGTTGAGGGTTAGAGTTAGTGTTCTATTTAGGGTCAAGGTTAGAGTTAGGGTTTGGGTAAGGGATAGGCTTAGAGTTAGGGAAAGTGTTAGGGGTTCGTGTGAGGGTTAGTGTTAGGTTTACATTAAGCTGATGTTTTAGGGTGTTATGGTTAGGGTTAGAGTTAGGGTTAGGTTTAGGGTTAGGGCTAGAGTTAGGGGAGAGTTAAGGGTTAGGTTTAGTTTTAGGGTTAGGGTTAGGCTTAGGTTTAAGGGGAAGTTTAGGTTAAGGATGAGGGTTCGAGTTAGGATTAGGCGTTTGGGTTAAGGTTAGGGTTAGGTTTAGGGTTAGGCTTAGCGATAGGGTTAGGTGTTTGGGTTAACGTTAGGGTCAGGTTTAGGGTTAGGGCTAGGGCTAGGGCTAGGGCTAGGGTGAAGTTTATGGGTGAGGGTTGTGCTTTGGTTTAGCGTTAGGGGTTAGGGTTAGGGTTAATGTTAGGAGTAAGTGTAGGGTTAAGTTTAGTTTTAGAGTGAGGGTTAGGGTTGGTTTGGGGGTTAAGTCACGGTTAGGTTAAGGGCTAGCTTAAGGTTAGAGATAGGGTTAGGTTAAGGGTTGGGTTAGGTTCAGATGTTAGGGTGAGGGTGAGTGCTAGGTTTCCATTTAAGCTGAGTGTGTAGGGTAAGTTTTAGGGTTAGGATTAGAGTTAAAGTTAGGGTCATGGTTAGGGTTAAGTTTCGGGTTAGGGTTAGGTTTATGGTTAGGATTAGGGTTAGGGTCAGGGTTAGGGGGAGATTTAGCGTTATGTTTAGTTTTAGCGTTAGGGTTTGGGTGAAGTTGATGTTAAGCGCGAGGGTTAGGGTTAGGGGTTAGGGTTCAGGTTAGGTTCAGGGTTAGGGTTAGGGTTAGGTTTAGGTTTGGGGTTAGGGTTAGGTTTAGTGTTAGTGTTAGTTTTGCTTAGGGTTAGGGTTTGAATGAATTTAGGGTAGGTTTAGGGTTATGGTTAGGGTGAAATTTTGGTTAAGGGTCAGGGTTCCGCTTAGGGTTAGGGTTAGAGTTAGGGTCAGTGGTTAGGGTTAAGTTTAGGTTTAGGGTTAGAGTTAGGGTTAGGGTTAGTTTTAGTTTGGGTTAGGATTAGGCTATGAATGAAGTTAGGGTAGGTTTAGGGTTATGGTTAGGGTGAAATTTTGTTTAAGGGTGAGGGTTCGGTTTAGGGTTAGGTTTAGAGTTAGGGTTGTGGTTACGGTTAGGTTTAGGGTTAAGGTTAAGTTTAGGCTAAGGATTAGGGTTAGAGTTAGGGTTAGGTGTTAGTGTTTCGGTTAGCTTTAGCATAGGGTTGTATTTAGGGTTAAGTTTAGGGTTAGGGTAAGAGTTAGAGTTACATTTACCGTTAAGGTGAGGGTTTTGGGTAAGTGTTACGTTTAGGGTTAGGTTTAGGGCTACGGTTAGGGTTAGAGTTAGGGTTAGGGGTGAGGGTTAGGTTTAAGTTTATGGTAGGCTTAAAGATAGGGTTAAGCTTAGGTGAGGGTTAGGGTCAGGGTTAGGATTAGAATTAGGTTTAGGGCGAGGATTAGGGTCAGAGTTATTGTAAGGGTTAGGTTTAGGGTTACAGGTGGGCCAAGGTTAAGGTGAGGGTTAGGTTTAGGGGTAGGGTTAGGGTTAAAGTTAGGGTTAACTTTAGGTTAGGGATAGGGTGAAGTCTAACATAGGGTGAGGGTTAGGGTTATGGCTAAGGTTTGGGTTTGTTTTCAGGTTAGTGTTAAGGTTATGTTTCGGGTTAGGGTTAAGTTTAGGGGTTGTGTTGAGTTTTAGTGTTAGGGTTAGATTTTAGGTTAGTGTTTAGTGTTATGGCTAGGGTTAGGGTTAGGGTTGTGTTAGGCACTGTGGTTGGGGTGAGGGTTAGGTTTAGGGTTAGGGTTGGGTAGGGTTAGGATTATGGATATGGTACGGTGTTAGGGGTTAGAGGTGTAGTTTAGGGTTAGGGTTTGGGTTTGTGTGAGGGTTCCGGTTAGGCTTTGTGGTTCCGGTCATGGTTAGGGTTGGTTGAGGGTTGGGGTTAGGTTTATGATTAGGTTTCGGTTAGTGTTACAGTTAGGGTTAAGGTTTTGGTTAGGCTTTGGTGTTGGGGTTAGGGTTAGGTTTATCGTTAGGGTCAGGGGTTTCAGGTTAGTGTTAGGGTTAGGGTTTCGGATAGCATTAGGGTTAGGGTTGCGGGATTCGGTTAGGGTTTAGGGTGAGGGTTACCGTTAGTTTTATGCTTAAGCTGAGGGTTTAGGGTAAGTGTTATGATTAGGGTTAGAGTCAGAGTTAGGGTTAGGTCTACGGTTAGGGTTAGGTGTAGGGTAAGATTTAGGTTTAGGTCCAAGTTGAGGGTTAGAGTTAGTGTTCTATTTAGGGTCAAGGTTAGAGTTAGGGTTTGGGTAAGGGATAGGCTTAGAGTTAGGGAAAGTGTTAGGGGTTCGTGTGAGGGTTAGTGTTAGGTTTACATTAAGCTGATGTTTTAGGGTGTTATGGTTAGGGTTAGAGTTAGGGTTAGGTTTAGGGTTAGGGCTAGAGTTAGGGGAGAGTTAAGGGTTAGGTTTAGTTTTAGGGTTAGGGTTAGGCTTAGGTTTAAGGGGAAGTTTAGGTTAAGGATGAGGGTTCGAGTTAGGATTAGGCGTTTGGGTTAAGGTTAGGGTTAGGTTTAGGGTTAGGCTTAGCGATAGGGTTAGGTGTTTGGGTTAACGTTAGGGTCAGGTTTAGGGTTAGGGCTAGGGCTAGGGCTAGGGTGAAGTTTATGGGTGAGGGTTGTGCTTTGGTTTAGCGTTAGGGGTTAGGGTTAGGGTTAATGTTAGGAGTAAGTGTAGGGTTAAGTTTAGTTTTAGAGTGAGGGTTAGGGTTGGTTTGGGGGTTAAGTCACGGTTAGGTTAAGGGCTAGCTTAAGGTTAGAGATAGGGTTAGGTTAAGGGTTGGGTTAGGTTCAGATGTTAGGGTGAGGGTGAGTGCTAGGTTTCCATTTAAGCTGAGTGTGTAGGGTAAGTTTTAGGGTTAGGATTAGAGTTAAAGTTAGGGTCATGGTTAGGGTTAAGTTTCGGGTTAGGGTTAGGTTTATGGTTAGGATTAGGGTTAGGGTCAGGGTTAGGGGGAGATTTAGCGTTATGTTTAGTTTTAGCGTTAGGGTTTGGGTGAAGTTGATGTTAAGCGCGAGGGTTAGGGTTAGGGGTTAGGGTTCAGGTTAGGTTCAGGGTTAGGGTTAGGGTTAGGTTTAGGTTTGGGGTTAGGGTTAGGTTTAGTGTTAGTGTTAGTTTTGCTTAGGGTTAGGGTTTGAATGAATTTAGGGTAGGTTTAGGGTTATGGTTAGGGTGAAATTTTGGTTAAGGGTCAGGGTTCCGCTTAGGGTTAGGGTTAGAGTTAGGGTCAGTGGTTAGGGTTAAGTTTAGGTTTAGGGTTAGAGTTAGGTTTAGGGTTAGTTTTAGTTTGGGTTAGGATTAGGCTATGAATGAAGTTAGGGTAGGTTTAGGGTTATGGTTAGGGTGAAATTTTGTTTAAGCGTTAGGGGTTAGGGTTAGGGTTAATGTTAGGAGTAAGTGTAGGGTTAAGTTTAGTTTTAGAGTGAGGGTTAGGGTTGGTTTGGGGGTTAAGTCACGGTTAGGTTAAGGGCTAGGTTAAGGTTAGAGATAGGGTTAGGTTAAGGGTTGGGTTAAGTTCAGATGTTAGGGTGAGGGTGAGTGCTAGGTTTCCATTTAAGCTGAGTGTGTAGGGTAAGTTTTAGGGTTAGGATTAGAGTTAAAGTTAGGGTCATGGTTAGGGTTAAGTTTCGGGTTAGGGTTAGGTTTATGGTTAGGATTAGGGTTAGGGTCAGGGTTAGGGGGAGATTTAGCGTTATGTTTAGTTTTAGCGTTAGGGTTTGGGTGAAGTTGATGTTAAGCGCGAGGGTTAGGGTTAGGGGTTAGGGCTCAGGTTAGGTTCAGGGTTAGGGTTAGGGTTAGGTTTAGGTTTGGGGTTAGGGTTAGGTTTAGTGTTAGTGTTAGTTTTGCTTAGGGTTAGGGTTTGAATGAATTTAGGGTAGGTTTAGGGTTATGGTTAGGGTGAAATTTTGGTTAAGGGTCAGGGTTCCGCTTAGGGTTAGGGTTAGAGTTAGGGTCAGTGGTTAGGGTTAAGTTTAGGTTTAGGGTTAGAGTTAGGTTTAGGGTTAGTTTTAGTTTGGGTTAGGATTAGGCTATGAATGAAGTTAGGGTAGGTTTAGGGTTATGGTTAGGGTGAAATTTTGTTTAAGGGTGAGGGTTCGGTTTAGGGTTAGGTTTAGAGTTAGGGTTGTGGTTAGGGTTAGGTTTAGGGTTAAGGTTAAGTTTAGGCTAAGGATTAGGGTTAGAGTTAGGGTTAGGTGTTAGTGTTTCGGTTAGCTTTAGCATAGGGTTGTATTTAGGGTTAAGTTTAGGGTTAGGGTAAGAGTTAGAGTTACATTTACCGTTAAGGTGAGGGTTTTGGGTAAGTGTTACGGTTAGGGTTAGGGTTAGGGCTACGGTTAGGGTTAGAGTTAGGGTTAGGGGTGAGGGTTAGGTTTAAGTTTATGGTAGGCTTAAAGATAGGGTTAAGCTTAGGTGCGGGTTAGGGTCAGGGTTAGGATTAGAATTAGGTTTAGGGCGAGGATTAGGGTCAGAGTTATTGTAAGGGTTAGGTTTAGGGTTACAGGTGGGCCAAGGTTAAGGTGAGGGTTAGGTTTAGGGGTAGGGTTAGGGTTAAAGTTAGGGTTAACTTTAGGTTAGGGATAGGGTGAAGTCTAACATAGGGTGAGGGTTAGGGTTATGGCTAAGGTTTGGGTTTGTTTTCAGGTTAGTGTTAAGGTTATGTTTCGGGTTAGGGTTAAGTTTAGGGGTTGTGTTGAGTTTTAGTGTTAGGGTTAGATTTTAGGTTAGTGTTTAGTGTTATGGCTAGGGTTAGGGTTAGGGTTGTGTTAGGCACTGTGGTTGGGGTGAGGGTTAGGTTTAGGGTTAGGGTTGGGTAGGGTTAGGATTATGGATATGGTACGGTGTTAGGGGTTAGAGGTGTAGTTTAGGGTTAGGGTTTGGGTTTGTGTGAGGGTTCCGGTTAGGCTTTGTGGTTCCGGTCATGGTTAGGGTTGGTTGAGGGTTGGGGTTAGGTTTATGATTAGGTTTCGGTTAGTGTTACAGTTAGGGTTAAGGTTTTGGTTAGGCTTTGGTGTTGGGGTTAGGGTTAGGTTTATCGTTAGGGTCAGGGGTTTCAGGTTAGTGTTAGGGTTAGGGTTTCGGATAGCATTAGGGTTAGGGTTGCGGGATTCGGTTAGGGTTTAGGGTGAGGGTTACCGTTAGTTTTATGCTTAAGCTGAGGGTTTAGGGTAAGTGTTATGATTAGGGTTAGAGTCAGAGTTAGGGTTAGGTCTACGGTTAGGGTTAGGTGTAGGGTAAGATTTAGGTTTAGGTCCAAGTTGAGGGTTAGAGTTAGTGTTCTATTTAGGGTCAAGGTTAGAGTTAGGGTTTGGGTAAGGGATAGGCTTAGAGTTAGGGAAAGTGTTAGGGGTTCGTGTGAGGGTTAGTGTTAGGTTTACATTAAGCTGATGTTTTAGGGTGTTATGGTTAGGGTTAGAGTTAGGGTTAGGTTTAGGGTTAGGGCTAGAGTTAGGGGAGAGTTAAGGGTTAGGTTTAGTTTTAGGGTTAGGGTTAGGCTTAGGTTTAAGGGGAAGTTTAGGTTAAGGATGAGGGTTCGAGTTAGGATTAGGCGTTTGGGTTAAGGTTAGGGTTAGGTTTAGGGTTAGGCTTAGCGATAGGGTTAGGTGTTTGGGTTAACGTTAGGGTCAGGTTTAGGGTTAGGGCTAGGGCTAGGGCTAGGGCTAGGGTGAAGTTTATGGGTGAGGGTTGTGCTTTGGTTTAGCGTTAGGGGTTAGGGTTAGGGTTAATGTTAGGAGTAAGTGTAGGGTTAAGTTTAGTTTTAGAGTGAGGGTTAGGGTTGGTTTGGGGGTTAAGTCACGGTTAGGTTAAGGGCTAGCTTAAGGTTAGAGATAGGGTTAGGTTAAGGGTTGGGTTAGGTTCAGATGTTAGGGTGAGGGTGAGTGCTAGGTTTCCATTTAAGCTGAGTGTGTAGGGTAAGTTTTAGGGTTAGGATTAGAGTTAAAGTTAGGGTCATGGTTAGGGTTAAGTTTCGGGTTAGGGTTAGGTTTATGGTTAGGATTAGGGTTAGAGTCAGGGTTAGGGGGAGATTTAGCGTTATGTTTAGTTTTAGCGTTAGGGTTTGGGTGAAGTTGATGTTAAGCGCGAGGGTTAGGGTTAGGGGTTAGGGTTCAGGTTAGGTTCAGGGTTAGGGTTAGGGTTAGGTTTAGGTTTGGGGTTAGGGTTAGGTTTAGTGTTAGTGTTAGTTTTGCTTAGGGTTAGGGTTTGAATGAATTTAGGGTAGGTTTAGGGTTATGGTTAGGGTGAAATTTTGGTTAAGGGTCAGGGTTCCGCTTAGGGTTAGGGTTAGAGTTAGGGTCAGTGGTTAGGGTTAAGTTTAGGTTTAGGGTTAGAGTTAGGGTTAGGGTTAGTTTTAGTTTGGGTTAGGATTAGGCTATGAATGAAGTTAGGGTAGGTTTAGGGTTATGGTTAGGGTGAAATTTTGTTTAAGGGTGAGGGTTCGGTTTAGGGTTAGGTTTAGAGTTAGGGTTGTGGTTACGGTTAGGTTTAGGGTTAAGGTTAAGTTTAGGCTAAGGATTAGGGTTAGAGTTAGGGTTAGGTGTTAGTGTTTCGGTTAGCTTTAGCATAGGGTTGTATTTAGGGTTAAGTTTAGGGTTAGGGTAAGAGTTAGAGTTACATTTACCGTTAAGGTGAGGGTTTTGGGTAAGTGTTACGTTTAGGGTTAGGTTTAGGGCTACGGTTAGGGTTAGAGTTAGGGTTAGGGGTGAGGGTTAGGTTTAAGTTTATGGTAGGCTTAAAGATAGGGTTAAGCTTAGGTGAGGGTTAGGGTCAGGGTTAGGATTAGAATTAGGTTTAGGGCGAGGATTAGGGTCAGAGTTATTGTAAGGGTTAGGTTTAGGGTTACAGGTGGGCCAAGGTTAAGGTGAGGGTTAGGTTTAGGGGTAGGGTTAGGGTTAAAGTTAGGGTTAACTTTAGGTTAGGGATAGGGTGAAGTCTAACATAGGGTGAGGGTTAGGGTTATGGCTAAGGTTTGGGTTTGTTTTCAGGTTAGTGTTAAGGTTATGTTTAGGGTTAGGGTTAAGTTTAGGGGTTGTGTTGAGTTTTAGTGTTAGGGTTAGATTTTAGGTTAGTGTTTAGTGTTATGGCTAGGGTTAGGGTTAGGGTTGTGTTAGGCACTGTGGTTGGGGTGAGGGTTAGGTTTAGGGTTAGGGTTGGGTAGGGTTAGGATTATGGATATGGTACGGTGTTAGGGGTTAGAGGTGTAGTTTAGGGTTAGGGTTTGGGTTTGTGTGAGGGTTCCGGTTAGGCTTTGTGGTTCCGGTCATGGTTAGGGTTGGTTGAGGGTTGGGGTTAGGTTTATGATTAGGTTTCGGTTAGTGTTACAGTTAGGGTTAAGGTTTTGGTTAGGCTTTGGTGTTGGGGTTAGGGTTAGGTTTATCGTTAGGGTCAGGGGTTTCAGGTTAGTGTTAGGGTTAGGGTTTCGGATAGCATTAGGGTTAGGGTTGCGGGATTCGGTTAGGGTTTAGGGTGAGGGTTACCGTTAGTTTTATGCTTAAGCTGAGGGTTTAGGGTAAGTGTTATGATTAGGGTTAGAGTCAGAGTTAGGGTTAGGTCTACGGTTAGGGTTAGGTGTAGGGTAAGATTTAGGTTTAGGTCCAAGTTGAGGGTTAGAGTTAGTGTTCTATTTAGGGTCAAGGTTAGAGTTAGGGTTTGGGTAAGGGATAGGCTTAGAGTTAGGGAAAGTGTTAGGGGTTCGTGTGAGGGTTAGTGTTAGGTTTACATTAAGCTGATGTTTTAGGGTGTTATGGTTAGGGTTAGAGTTAGGGTTAGGTTTAGGGTTAGGGCTAGAGTTAGGGGAGAGTTAAGGGTTAGGTTTAGTTTTAGGGTTAGGGTTAGGCTTAGGTTTAAGGGGAAGTTTAGGTTAAGGATGAGGGTTCGAGTTAGGATTAGGCGTTTGGGTTAAGGTTAGGGTTAGGTTTAGGGTTAGGCTTAGCGATAGGGTTAGGTGTTTGGGTTAACGTTAGGGTCAGGTTTAGGGTTAGGGCTAGGGCTAGGGCTAGGGTGAAGTTTATGGGTGAGGGTTGTGCTTTGGTTTAGCGTTAGGGGTTAGGGTTAGGGTTAATGTTAGGAGTAAGTGTAGGGTTAAGTTTAGTTTTAGAGTGAGGGTTAGGGTTGGTTTGGGGGTTAAGTCACGGTTAGGTTAAGGGCTAGCTTAAGGTTAGAGATAGGGTTAGGTTAAGGGTTGGGTTAGGTTCAGATGTTAGGGTGAGGGTGAGTGCTAGGTTTCCATTTAAGCTGAGTGTGTAGGGTAAGTTTTAGGGTTAGGATTAGAGTTAAAGTTAGGGTCATGGTTAGGGTTAAGTTTCGGGTTAGGGTTAGGTTTATGGTTAGGATTAGGGTTAGGGTCAGGGTTAGGGAGAGATTTAGCGTTATGTTTAGTTTTAGCGTTAGGGTTTGGGTGAAGTTGATGTTAAGCGCGAGGGTTAGGGTTAGGGGTTAGGGCTCAGGTTAGGTTCAGGGTTAGGGTTAGGGTTAGGTTTAGGTTTGGGGTTAGGGTTAGGTTTAGTGTTAGTGTTAGTTTTGCTTAGGGTTAGGGTTTGAATGAATTTAGGGTAGGTTTAGGGTTATGGTTAGGGTGAAATTTTGGTTAAGGGTCAGGGTTCCGCTTAGGGTTAGGGTTAGAGTTAGGGTCAGTGGTTAGGGTTAAGTTTAGGTTTAGGGTTAGAGTTAGGTTTAGGGTTAGTTTTAGTTTGGGTTAGGATTAGGCTATGAATGAAGTTAGGGTAGGTTTAGGGTTATGGTTAGGGTGAAATTTTGTTTAAGGGTGAGGGTTCGGTTTAGGGTTAGGTTTAGAGTTAGGGTTGTGGTTAGGGTTAGGTTTAGGGTTAAGGTTAAGTTTAGGCTAAGGATTAGGGTTAGAGTTAGGGTTAGGTGTTAGTGTTTCGGTTAGCTTTAGCATAGGGTTGTATTTAGGGTTAAGTTTAGGGTTAGGGTAAGAGTTAGAGTTACATTTACCGTTAAGGTGAGGGTTTTGGGTAAGTGTTACGGTTAGGGTTAGGGTTAGGGCTACGGTTAGGGTTAGAGTTAGGGTTAGGGGTGAGGGTTAGATTTAAGTTTATGGTAGGCTTAAAGATAGGGTTAAGCTTAGGTGAGGGTTAGGGTCAGGGTTAGGATTAGAATTAGGTTTAGGGCGAGGATTAGGGTCAGAGTTATTGTAAGGGTTAGGTTTAGGGTTACAGGTGGGCCAAGGTTAAGGTGAGGGTTAGGTTTAGGGGTAGGGTTAGGGTTAAAGTTAGGGTTAACTTTAGGTTAGGGATAGGGTGAAGTCTAACATAGGGTGAGGGTTAGGGTTATGGCTAAGGTTTGGGTTTGTTTTCAGGTTAGTGTTAAGGTTATGTTTCGGGTTAGGGTTAAGTTTAGGGGTTGTGTTGAGTTTTAGTGTTAGGGTTAGATTTTAGGTTAGTGTTTAGTGTTATGGCTAGGGTTAGGGTTAGGGTTGTGTTAGGCACTGTGGTTGGGGTGAGGGTTAGGTTTAGGGTTAGGGTTGGGTAGGGTTAGGATTATGGATATGGTACGGTGTTAGGGGTTAGAGGTGTAGTTTAGGGTTAGGGTTTGGGTTTGTGTGAGGGTTCCGGTTAGGCTTTGTGGTTCCGGTCATGGTTAGGGTTGGTTGAGGGTTGGGGTTAGGTTTATGATTAGGTTTCGGTTAGTGTTACAGTTAGGGTTAAGGTTTTGGTTAGGCTTTGGTGTTGGGGTTAGGGTTAGGTTTATCGTTAGGGTCAGGGGTTTCAGGTTAGTGTTAGGGTTAGGGTTTCGGATAGCATTAGGGTTAGGGTTGCGGGATTCGGTTAGGGTTTAGGGTGAGGGTTACCGTTAGTTTTATGCTTAAGCTGAGGGTTTAGGGTAAGTGTTATGATTAGGGTTAGAGTCAGAGTTAGGGTTAGGTCTACGGTTAGGGTTAGGTGTAGGGTAAGATTTAGGTTTAGGTCCAAGTTGAGGGTTAGAGTTAGTGTTCTATTTAGGGTCAAGGTTAGAGTTAGGGTTTGGGTAAGGGATAGGCTTAGAGTTAGGGAAAGTGTTAGGGGTTCGTGTGAGGGTTAGTGTTAGGTTTACATTAAGCTGATGTTTTAGGGTGTTATGGTTAGGGTTAGAGTTAGGGTTAGGTTTAGGGTTAGGGCTAGAGTTAGGGGAGAGTTAAGGGTTAGGTTTAGTTTTAGGGTTAGGGTTAGGCTTAGGTTTAAGGGGAAGTTTAGGTTAAGGATGAGGGTTCGAGTTAGGATTAGGCGTTTGGGTTAAGGTTAGGGTTAGGTTTAGGGTTAGGCTTAGCGATAGGGTTAGGTGTTTGGGTTAACGTTAGGGTCAGGTTTAGGGTTAGGGCTAGGGCTAGGGCTAGGGCTAGGGTGAAGTTTATGGGTGAGGGTTGTGCTTTGGTTTAGCGTTAGGGGTTAGGGTTAGGGTTAATGTTAGGAGTAAGTGTAGGGTTAAGTTTAGTTTTAGAGTGAGGGTTAGGGTTGGTTTGGGGGTTAAGTCACGGTTAGGTTAAGGGCTAGCTTAAGGTTAGAGATAGGGTTAGGTTAAGGGTTGGGTTAGGTTCAGATGTTAGGGTGAGGGTGAGTGCTAGGTTTCCATTTAAGCTGAGTGTGTAGGGTAAGTTTTAGGGTTAGGATTAGAGTTAAAGTTAGGGTCATGGTTAGGGTTAAGTTTCGGGTTAGGGTTAGGTTTATGGTTAGGATTAGGGTTAGGGTCAGGGTTAGGGGGAGATTTAGCGTTATGTTTAGTTTTAGCGTTAGGGTTTGGGTGAAGTTGATGTTAAGCGCGAGGGTTAGGGTTAGGGGTTAGGGTTCAGGTTAGGTTCAGGGTTAGGGTTAGGGTTAGGTTTAGGTTTGGGGTTAGGGTTAGGTTTAGTGTTAGTGTTAGTTTTGCTTAGGGTTAGGGTTTGAATGAATTTAGGGTAGGTTTAGGGTTATGGTTAGGGTGAAATTTTGGTTAAGGGTCAGGGTTCCGCTTAGGGTTAGGGTTAGAGTTAGGGTCAGTGGTTAGGGTTAAGTTTAGGTTTAGGGTTAGAGTTAGGGTTAGGGTTAGTTTTAGTTTGGGTTAGGATTAGGCTATGAATGAAGTTAGGGTAGGTTTAGGGTTATGGTTAGGGTGAAATTTTGTTTAAGGGTGAGGGTTCGGTTTAGGGTTAGGTTTAGAGTTAGGGTTGTGGTTACGGTTAGGTTTAGGGTTAAGGTTAAGTTTAGGCTAAGGATTAGGGTTAGAGTTAGGGTTAGGTGTTAGTGTTTCGGTTAGCTTTAGCATAGGGTTGTATTTAGGGTTAAGTTTAGGGTTAGGGTAAGAGTTAGAGTTACATTTACCGTTAAGGTGAGGGTTTTGGGTAAGTGTTACGTTTAGGGTTAGGTTTAGGGCTACGGTTAGGGTTAGAGTTAGGGTTAGGGGTGAGGGTTAGGTTTAAGTTTATGGTAGGCTTAAAGATAGGGTTAAGCTTAGGTGAGGGTTAGGGTCAGGGTTAGGATTAGAATTAGGTTTAGGGCGAGGATTAGGGTCAGAGTTATTGTAAGGGTTAGGTTTAGGGTTACAGGTGGGCCAAGGTTAAGGTGAGGGTTAGGTTTAGGGGTAGGGTTAGGGTTAAAGTTAGGGTTAACTTTAGGTTAGGGATAGGGTGAAGTCTAACATAGGGTGAGGGTTAGGGTTATGGCTAAGGTTTGGGTTTGTTTTCAGGTTAGTGTTAAGGTTATGTTTCGGGTTAGGGTTAAGTTTAGGGGTTGTGTTGAGTTTTAGTGTTAGGGTTAGATTTTAGGTTAGTGTTTAGTGTTATGGCTAGGGTTAGGGTTAGGGTTGTGTTAGGCACTGTGGTTGGGGTGAGGGTTAGGTTTAGGGTTAGGGTTGGGTAGGGTTAGGATTATGGATATGGTACGGTGTTAGGGGTTAGAGGTGTAGTTTAGGGTTAGGGTTTGGGTTTGTGTGAGGGTTCCGGTTAGGCTTTGTGGTTCCGGTCATGGTTAGGGTTGGTTGAGGGTTGGGGTTAGGTTTATGATTAGGTTTCGGTTAGTGTTACAGTTAGGGTTAAGGTTTTGGTTAGGCTTTGGTGTTGGGGTTAGGGTTAGGTTTATCGTTAGGGTCAGGGGTTTCAGGTTAGTGTTAGGGTTAGGGTTTCGGATAGCATTAGGGTTAGGGTTGCGGGATTCGGTTAGGGTTTAGGGTGAGGGTTACCGTTAGTTTTATGCTTAAGCTGAGGGTTTAGGGTAAGTGTTATGATTAGGGTTAGAGTCAGAGTTAGGGTTAGGTCTACGGTTAGGGTTAGGTGTAGGGTAAGATTTAGGTTTAGGTCCAAGTTGAGGGTTAGAGTTAGTGTTCTATTTAGGGTCAAGGTTAGAGTTAGGGTTTGGGTAAGGGATAGGCTTAGAGTTAGGGAAAGTGTTAGGGGTTCGTGTGAGGGTTAGTGTTAGGTTTACATTAAGCTGATGTTTTAGGGTGTTATGGTTAGGGTTAGAGTTAGGGTTAGGTTTAGGGTTAGGGCTAGAGTTAGGGGAGAGTTAAGGGTTAGGTTTAGTTTTAGGGTTAGGGTTAGGCTTAGGTTTAAGGGGAAGTTTAGGTTAAGGATGAGGGTTCGAGTTAGGATTAGGCGTTTGGGTTAAGGTTAGGGTTAGGTTTAGGGTTAGGCTTAGCGATAGGGTTAGGTGTTTGGGTTAACGTTAGGGTCAGGTTTAGGGTTAGGGCTAGGGCTAGGGCTAGGGTGAAGTTTATGGGTGAGGGTTGTGCTTTGGTTTAGCGTTAGGGGTTAGGGTTAGGGTTAATGTTAGGAGTAAGTGTAGGGTTAAGTTTAGTTTTAGAGTGAGGGTTAGGGTTGGTTTGGGGGTTAAGTCACGGTTAGGTTAAGGGCTAGGTTAAGGTTAGAGATAGGGTTAGGTTAAGGGTTGGGTTAGGTTCAGATGTTAGGGTGAGGGTGAGTGCTAGGTTTCCATTTAAGCTGAGTGTGTAGGGTAAGTTTTAGGGTTAGGATTAGAGTTAAAGTTAGGGTCATGGTTAGGGTTAAGTTTCGGGTTAGGGTTAGGTTTATGGTTAGGATTAGGGTTAGGGTCAGGGTTAGGGGGAGATTTAGCGTTATGTTTAGTTTTAGCGTTAGGGTTTGGGTGAAGTTGATGTTAAGCGCGAGGGTTAGGGTTAGGGGTTAGGGCTCAGGTTAGGTTCAGGGTTAGGGTTAGGGTTAGGTTTAGGTTTGGGGTTAGGGTTAGGTTTAGTGTTAGTGTTAGTTTTGCTTAGGGTTAGGGTTTGAATGAATTTAGGGTAGGTTTAGGGTTATGGTTAGGGTGAAATTTTGGTTAAGGGTCAGGGTTCCGCTTAGGGTTAGGGTTAGAGTTAGGGTCAGTGGTTAGGGTTAAGTTTAGGTTTAGGGTTAGAGTTAGGTTTAGGGTTAGTTTTAGTTTGGGTTAGGATTAGGCTATGAATGAAGTTAGGGTAGGTTTAGGGTTATGGTTAGGGTGAAATTTTGTTTAAGGGTGAGGGTTCGGTTTAGGGTTAGGTTTAGAGTTAGGGTTGTGGTTAGGGTTAGGTTTAGGGTTAAGGTTAAGTTTAGGCTAAGGATTAGGGTTAGAGTTAGGGTTAGGTGTTAGTGTTTCGGTTAGCTTTAGCATAGGGTTGTATTTAGGGTTAAGTTTAGGGTTAGGGTAAGAGTTAGAGTTACATTTACCGTTAAGGTGAGGGTTTTGGGTAAGTGTTACGGTTAGAGTTAGGGTTAGGGGTGAGGGTTAGATTTAAGTTTATGGTAGGCTTAAAGATAGGGTTAAGCTTAGGTGAGGGTTAGGGTCAGGGTTAGGATTAGAATTAGGTTTAGGGCGAGGATTAGGGTCAGAGTTATTGTAAGGGTTAGGTTTAGGGTTACAGGTGGGCCAAGGTTAAGGTGAGGGTTAGGTTTAGGGGTAGGGTTAGGGTTAAAGTTAGGGTTAACTTTAGGTTAGGGATAGGGTGAAGTCTAACATAGGGTGAGGGTTAGGGTTATGGCTAAGGTTTGGGTTTGTTTTCAGGTTAGTGTTAAGGTTATGTTTCGGGTTAGGGTTAAGTTTAGGGGTTGTGTTGAGTTTTAGTGTTAGGGTTAGATTTTAGGTTAGTGTTTAGTGTTATGGCTAGGGTTAGGGTTAGGGTTGTGTTAGGCACTGTGGTTGGGGTGAGGGTTAGGTTTAGGGTTAGGGTTGGGTAGGGTTAGGATTATGGATATGGTACGGTGTTAGGGGTTAGAGGTGTAGTTTAGGGTTAGGGTTTGGGTTTGTGTGAGGGTTCCGGTTAGGCTTTGTGGTTCCGGTCATGGTTAGGGTTGGTTGAGGGTTGGGGTTAGGTTTATGATTAGGTTTCGGTTAGTGTTACAGTTAGGGTTAAGGTTTTGGTTAGGCTTTGGTGTTGGGGTTAGGGTTAGGTTTATCGTTAGGGTCAGGGGTTTCAGGTTAGTGTTAGGGTTAGGGTTTCGGATAGCATTAGGGTTAGGGTTGCGGGATTCGGTTAGGGTTTAGGGTGAGGGTTACCGTTAGTTTTATGCTTAAGCTGAGGGTTTAGGGTAAGTGTTATGATTAGGGTTAGAGTCAGAGTTAGGGTTAGGTCTACGGTTAGGGTTAGGTGTAGGGTAAGATTTAGGTTTAGGTCCAAGTTGAGGGTTAGAGTTAGTGTTCTATTTAGGGTCAAGGTTAGAGTTAGGGTTTGGGTAAGGGATAGGCTTAGAGTTAGGGAAAGTGTTAGGGGTTCGTGTGAGGGTTAGTGTTAGGTTTACATTAAGCTGATGTTTTAGGGTGTTATGGTTAGGGTTAGAGTTAGGGTTAGGTTTAGGGTTAGGGCTAGAGTTAGGGGAGAGTTAAGGGTTAGGTTTAGTTTTAGGGTTAGGGTTAGGCTTAGGTTTAAGGGGAAGTTTAGGTTAAGGATGAGGGTTCGAGTTAGGATTAGGCGTTTGGGTTAAGGTTAGGGTTAGGTTTAGGGTTAGGCTTAGCGATAGGGTTAGGTGTTTGGGTTAACGTTAGGGTCAGGTTTAGGGTTAGGGCTAGGGCTAGGGCTAGGGCTAGGGTGAAGTTTATGGGTGAGGGTTGTGCTTTGGTTTAGCGTTAGGGGTTAGGGTTAGGGTTAATGTTAGGAGTAAGTGTAGGGTTAAGTTTAGTTTTAGAGTGAGGGTTAGGGTTGGTTTGGGGGTTAAGTCACGGTTAGGTTAAGGGCTAGCTTAAGGTTAGAGATAGGGTTAGGTTAAGGGTTGGGTTAGGTTCAGATGTTAGGGTGAGGGTGAGTGCTAGGTTTCCATTTAAGCTGAGTGTGTAGGGTAAGTTTTAGGGTTAGGATTAGAGTTAAAGTTAGGGTCATGGTTAGGGTTAAGTTTCGGGTTAGGGTTAGGTTTATGGTTAGGATTAGGGTTAGGGTCAGGGTTAGGGGGAGATTTAGCGTTATGTTTAGTTTTAGCGTTAGGGTTTGGGTGAAGTTGATGTTAAGCGCGAGGGTTAGGGTTAGGGGTTAGGGTTCAGGTTAGGTTCAGGGTTAGGGTTAGGGTTAGGTTTAGGTTTGGGGTTAGGGTTAGGTTTAGTGTTAGTGTTAGTTTTGCTTAGGGTTAGGGTTTGAATGAATTTAGGGTAGGTTTAGGGTTATGGTTAGGGTGAAATTTTGGTTAAGGGTCAGGGTTCCGCTTAGGGTTAGGGTTAGAGTTAGGGTCAGTGGTTAGGGTTAAGTTTAGGTTTAGGGTTAGAGTTAGGGTTAGGGTTAGTTTTAGTTTGGGTTAGGATTAGGCTATGAATGAAGTTAGGGTAGGTTTAGGGTTATGGTTAGGGTGAAATTTTGTTTAAGGGTGAGGGTTCGGTTTAGGGTTAGGTTTAGAGTTAGGGTTGTGGTTACGGTTAGGTTTAGGGTTAAGGTTAAGTTTAGGCTAAGGATTAGGGTTAGAGTTAGGGTTAGGTGTTAGTGTTTCGGTTAGCTTTAGCATAGGGTTGTATTTAGGGTTAAGTTTAGGGTTAGGGTAAGAGTTAGAGTTACATTTACCGTTAAGGTGAGGGTTTTGGGTAAGTGTTACGTTTAGGGTTAGGTTTAGGGCTACGGTTAGGGTTAGAGTTAGGGTTAGGGGTGAGGGTTAGGTTTAAGTTTATGGTAGGCTTAAAGATAGGGTTAAGCTTAGGTGAGGGTTAGGGTCAGGGTTAGGATTAGAATTAGGTTTAGGGCGAGGATTAGGGTCAGAGTTATTGTAAGGGTTAGGTTTAGGGTTACAGGTGGGCCAAGGTTAAGGTGAGGGTTAGGTTTAGGGGTAGGGTTAGGGTTAAAGTTAGGGTTAACTTTAGGTTAGGGATAGGGTGAAGTCTAACATAGGGTGAGGGTTAGGGTTATGGCTAAGGTTTGGGTTTGTTTTCAGGTTAGTGTTAAGGTTATGTTTCGGGTTAGGGTTAAGTTTAGGGGTTGTGTTGAGTTTTAGTGTTAGGGTTAGATTTTAGGTTAGTGTTTAGTGTTATGGCTAGGGTTAGGGTTAGGGTTGTGTTAGGCACTGTGGTTGGGGTGAGGGTTAGGTTTAGGGTTAGGGTTGGGTAGGGTTAGGATTATGGATATGGTACGGTGTTAGGGGTTAGAGGTGTAGTTTAGGGTTAGGGTTTGGGTTTGTGTGAGGGTTCCGGTTAGGCTTTGTGGTTCCGGTCATGGTTAGGGTTGGTTGAGGGTTGGGGTTAGGTTTATGATTAGGTTTCGGTTAGTGTTACAGTTAGGGTTAAGGTTTTGGTTAGGCTTTGGTGTTGGGGTTAGGGTTAGGTTTATCGTTAGGGTCAGGGGTTTCAGGTTAGTGTTAGGGTTAGGGTTTCGGATAGCATTAGGGTTAGGGTTGCGGGATTCGGTTAGGGTTTAGGGTGAGGGTTACCGTTAGTTTTATGCTTAAGCTGAGGGTTTAGGGTAAGTGTTATGATTAGGGTTAGAGTCAGAGTTAGGGTTAGGTCTACGGTTAGGGTTAGGTGTAGGGTAAGATTTAGGTTTAGGTCCAAGTTGAGGGTTAGAGTTAGTGTTCTATTTAGGGTCAAGGTTAGAGTTAGGGTTTGGGTAAGGGATAGGCTTAGAGTTAGGGAAAGTGTTAGGGGTTCGTGTGAGGGTTAGTGTTAGGTTTACATTAAGCTGATGTTTTAGGGTGTTATGGTTAGGGTTAGAGTTAGGGTTAGGTTTAGGGTTAGGGCTAGAGTTAGGGGAGAGTTAAGGGTTAGGTTTAGTTTTAGGGTTAGGGTTAGGCTTAGGTTTAAGGGGAAGTTTAGGTTAAGGATGAGGGTTCGAGTTAGGATTAGGCGTTTGGGTTAAGGTTAGGGTTAGGTTTAGGGTTAGGCTTAGCGATAGGGTTAGGTGTTTGGGTTAACGTTAGGGTCAGGTTTAGGGTTAGGGCTAGGGCTAGGGCTAGGGTGAAGTTTATGGGTGAGGGTTGTGCTTTGGTTTAGCGTTAGGGGTTAGGGTTAGGGTTAATGTTAGGAGTAAGTGTAGGGTTAAGTTTAGTTTTAGAGTGAGGGTTAGGGTTGGTTTGGGGGTTAAGTCACGGTTAGGTTAAGGGCTAGGTTAAGGTTAGAGATAGGGTTAGGTTAAGGGTTGGGTTAGGTTCAGATGTTAGGGTGAGGGTGAGTGCTAGGTTTCCATTTAAGCTGAGTGTGTAGGGTAAGTTTTAGGGTTAGGATTAGAGTTAAAGTTAGGGTCATGGTTAGGGTTAAGTTTCGGGTTAGGGTTAGGTTTATGGTTAGGATTAGGGTTAGGGTCAGGGTTAGGGGGAGATTTAGCGTTATGTTTAGTTTTAGCGTTAGGGTTTGGGTGAAGTTGATGTTAAGCGCGAGGGTTAGGGTTAGGGGTTAGGGCTCAGGTTAGGTTCAGGGTTAGGGTTAGGGTTAGGTTTAGGTTTGGGGTTAGGGTTAGGTTTAGTGTTAGTGTTAGTTTTGCTTAGGGTTAGGGTTTGAATGAATTTAGGGTAGGTTTAGGGTTATGGTTAGGGTGAAATTTTGGTTAAGGGTCAGGGTTCCGCTTAGGGTTAGGGTTAGAGTTAGGGTCAGTGGTTAGGGTTAAGTTTAGGTTTAGGGTTAGAGTTAGGTTTAGGGTTAGTTTTAGTTTGGGTTAGGATTAGGCTATGAATGAAGTTAGGGTAGGTTTAGGGTTATGGTTAGGGTGAAATTTTGTTTAAGGGTGAGGGTTCGGTTTAGGGTTAGGTTTAGAGTTAGGGTTGTGGTTAGGGTTAGGTTTAGGGTTAAGGTTAAGTTTAGGCTAAGGATTAGGGTTAGAGTTAGGGTTAGGTGTTAGTGTTTCGGTTAGCTTTAGCATAGGGTTGTATTTAGGGTTAAGTTTAGGGTTAGGGTAAGAGTTAGAGTTACATTTACCGTTAAGGTGAGGGTTTTGGGTAAGTGTTACGGTTAGAGTTAGGGTTAGGGGTGAGGGTTAGATTTAAGTTTATGGTAGGCTTAAAGATAGGGTTAAGCTTAGGTGAGGGTTAGGGTCAGGGTTAGGATTAGAATTAGGTTTAGGGCGAGGATTAGGGTCAGAGTTATTGTAAGGGTTAGGTTTAGGGTTACAGGTGGGCCAAGGTTAAGGTGAGGGTTAGGTTTAGGGGTAGGGTTAGGGTTAAAGTTAGGGTTAACTTTAGGTTAGGGATAGGGTGAAGTCTAACATAGGGTGAGGGTTAGGGTTATGGCTAAGGTTTGGGTTTGTTTTCAGGTTAGTGTTAAGGTTATGTTTCGGGTTAGGGTTAAGTTTAGGGGTTGTGTTGAGTTTTAGTGTTAGGGTTAGATTTTAGGTTAGTGTTTAGTGTTATGGCTAGGGTTAGGGTTAGGGTTGTGTTAGGCACTGTGGTTGGGGTGAGGGTTAGGTTTAGGGTTAGGGTTGGGTAGGGTTAGGATTATGGATATGGTACGGTGTTAGGGGTTAGAGGTGTAGTTTAGGGTTAGGGTTTGGGTTTGTGTGAGGGTTCCGGTTAGGCTTTGTGGTTCCGGTCATGGTTAGGGTTGGTTGAGGGTTGGGGTTAGGTTTATGATTAGGTTTCGGTTAGTGTTACAGTTAGGGTTAAGGTTTTGGTTAGGCTTTGGTGTTGGGGTTAGGGTTAGGTTTATCGTTAGGGTCAGGGGTTTCAGGTTAGTGTTAGGGTTAGGGTTTCGGATAGCATTAGGGTTAGGGTTGCGGGATTCGGTTAGGGTTTAGGGTGAGGGTTACCGTTAGTTTTATGCTTAAGCTGAGGGTTTAGGGTAAGTGTTATGATTAGGGTTAGAGTCAGAGTTAGGGTTAGGTCTACGGTTAGGGTTAGGTGTAGGGTAAGATTTAGGTTTAGGTCCAAGTTGAGGGTTAGAGTTAGTGTTCTATTTAGGGTCAAGGTTAGAGTTAGGGTTTGGGTAAGGGATAGGCTTAGAGTTAGGGAAAGTGTTAGGGGTTCGTGTGAGGGTTAGTGTTAGGTTTACATTAAGCTGATGTTTTAGGGTGTTATGGTTAGGGTTAGAGTTAGGGTTAGGTTTAGGGTTAGGGCTAGAGTTAGGGGAGAGTTAAGGGTTAGGTTTAGTTTTAGGGTTAGGGTTAGGCTTAGGTTTAAGGGGAAGTTTAGGTTAAGGATGAGGGTTCGAGTTAGGATTAGGCGTTTGGGTTAAGGTTAGGGTTAGGTTTAGGGTTAGGCTTAGCGATAGGGTTAGGTGTTTGGGTTAACGTTAGGGTCAGGTTTAGGGTTAGGGCTAGGGCTAGGGCTAGGGCTAGGGTGAAGTTTATGGGTGAGGGTTGTGCTTTGGTTTAGCGTTAGGGGTTAGGGTTAGGGTTAATGTTAGGAGTAAGTGTAGGGTTAAGTTTAGTTTTAGAGTGAGGGTTAGGGTTGGTTTGGGGGTTAAGTCACGGTTAGGTTAAGGGCTAGCTTAAGGTTAGAGATAGGGTTAGGTTAAGGGTTGGGTTAGGTTCAGATGTTAGGGTGAGGGTGAGTGCTAGGTTTCCATTTAAGCTGAGTGTGTAGGGTAAGTTTTAGGGTTAGGATTAGAGTTAAAGTTAGG
Source organism: Loxodonta africana (assembly GCF_030014295.1). Lineage (NCBI taxonomy): Eukaryota > Metazoa > Chordata > Mammalia > Proboscidea > Elephantidae > Loxodonta > Loxodonta africana. The sequence continues at coordinate 48,185,379 of NC_087367.1, read as the reverse complement.
GTCATGGTTAGGGTTAAGTTTCGGGTTAGGGTTAGGTTTATGGTTAGGATTAGGGTTAGGGTCAGGGTTAGGGGGAGATTTAGCGTTATGTTTAGTTTTAGCGTTAGGGTTTGGGTGAAGTTGATGTTAAGCGCGAGGGTTAGGGTTAGGGGTTAGGGTTCAGGTTAGGTTCAGGGTTAGGGTTAGGGTTAGGTTTAGGTTTGGGGTTAGGGTTAGGTTTAGTGTTAGTGTTAGTTTTGCTTAGGGTTAGGGTTTGAATGAATTTAGGGTAGGTTTAGGGTTATGGTTAGGGTGAAATTTTGGTTAAGGGTCAGGGTTCCGCTTAGGGTTAGGGTTAGAGTTAGGGTCAGTGGTTAGGGTTAAGTTTAGGTTTAGGGTTAGAGTTAGGTTTAGGGTTAGTTTTAGTTTGGGTTAGGATTAGGCTATGAATGAAGTTAGGGTAGGTTTAGGGTTATGGTTAGGGTGAAATTTTGTTTAAGGGTGAGGGTTCGGTTTAGGGTTAGGTTTAGAGTTAGGGTTGTGGTTAGGGTTAGGTTTAGGGTTAAGGTTAAGTTTAGGCTAAGGATTAGGGTTAGAGTTAGGGTTAGGTGTTAGTGTTTCGGTTAGCTTTAGCATAGGGTTGTATTTAGGGTTAAGTTTAGGGTTAGGGTAAGAGTTAGAGTTACATTTACCGTTAAGGTGAGGGTTTTGGGTAAGTGTTACGGTTAGGATTAGGGTTAGGGCTACGGTTAGGGTTAGAGTTAGGGTTAGGGGTGAGGGTTAGGTTTAAGTTTATGGTAGGCTTAAAGATAGGGTTAAGCTTAGGTGAGGGTTAGGGTCAGGGTTAGGATTAGAATTAGGTTTAGGGCGAGGATTAGGGTCAGAGTTATTGTAAGGGTTAGGTTTAGGGTTACAGGTGGGCCAAGGTTAAGGTGAGGGTTAGGTTTAGGGGTAGGGTTAGGGTTAAAGTTAGGGTTAACTTTAGGTTAGGGATAGGGTGAAGTCTAACATAGGGTGAGGGTTAGGGTTATGGCTAAGGTTTGGGTTTGTTTTCAGGTTAGTGTTAAGGTTATGTTTCGGGTTAGGGTTAAGTTTAGGGGTTGTGTTGAGTTTTAGTGTTAGGGTTAGATTTTAGGTTAGTGTTTAGTGTTATGGCTAGGGTTAGGGTTAGGGTTGTGTTAGGCACTGTGGTTGGGGTGAGGGTTAGGTTTAGGGTTAGAGTTGGGTAGGGTTAGGATTATGGATATGGTACGGTGTTAGGGGTTAGAGGTGTAGTTTAGGGTTAGGGTTTGGGTTTGTGTGAGGGTTCCGGTTAGGCTTTGTGGTTCCGGTCATGGTTAGGGTTGGTTGAGGGTTGGGGTTAGGTTTATGATTAGGTTTCGGTTAGTGTTACAGTTAGGGTTAAGGTTTTGGTTAGGCTTTGGTGTTGGGGTTAGGGTTAGGTTTATCGTTAGGGTCAGGGGTTTCAGGTTAGTGTTAGGGTTAGGGTTTCGGATAGCATTAGGGTTAGGGTTGCGGGATTCGGTTAGGGTTTAGGGTGAGGGTTACCGTTAGTTTTATGCTTAAGCTGAGGGTTTAGGGTAAGTGTTATGATTAGGGTTAGAGTCAGAGTTAGGGTTAGGTCTACGGTTAGGGTTAGGTGTAGGGTAAGATTTAGGTTTAGGTCCAAGTTGAGGGTTAGAGTTAGTGTTCTATTTAGGGTCAAGGTTAGAGTTAGGGTTTGGGTAAGGGATAGGCTTAGAGTTAGGGAAAGTGTTAGGGGTTCGTGTGAGGGTTAGTGTTAGGTTTACATTAAGCTGATGTTTTAGGGTGTTATGGTTAGGGTTAGAGTTAGGGTTAGGTTTAGGGTTAGGGCTAGAGTTAGGGGAGAGTTAAGGGTTAGGTTTAGTTTTAGGGTTAGGGTTAGGCTTAGGTTTAAGGGGAAGTTTAGGTTAAGGATGAGGGTTCGAGTTAGGATTAGGCGTTTGGGTTAAGGTTAGGGTTAGGTTTAGGGTTAGGCTTAGCGATAGGGTTAGGTGTTTGGGTTAACGTTAGGGTCAGGTTTAGGGTTAGGGCTAGGGCTAGGGCTAGGGCTAGGGTGAAGTTTATGGGTGAGGGTTGTGCTTTGGTTTAGCGTTAGGGGTTAGGGTTAGGGTTAATGTTAGGAGTAAGTGTAGGGTTAAGTTTAGTTTTAGAGTGAGGGTTAGGGTTGGTTTGGGGGTTAAGTCACGGTTAGGTTAAGGGCTAGGTTAAGGTTAGAGATAGGGTTAGGTTAAGGGTTGGGTTAGGTTCAGATGTTAGGGTGAGGGTGAGTGCTAGGTTTCCATTTAAGCTGAGTGTGTAGGGTAAGTTTTAGGGTTAGGATTAGAGTTAAAGTTAGGGTCATGGTTAGGGTTAAGTTTCGAGTTAGGGTTAGGTTTATGGTTAGGATTAGGGTTAGGGTCAGGGTTAGGGGGAGATTTAGCGTTATGTTTAGTTTTAGCGTTAGGGTTTGGGTGAAGTTGATGTTAAGCGCGAGGGTTAGGGTTAGGGGTTAGGGTTCAGGTTAGGTTCAGGGTTAGGGTTAGGGTTAGGTTTAGGTTTGGGGTTAGGGTTAGGTTTAGTGTTAGTGTTAGTTTTGCTTAGGGTTAGGGTTTGAATGAATTTAGGGTAGGTTTAGGGTTATGGTTAGGGTGAAATTTTGGTTAAGGGTCAGGGTTCCGCTTAGGGTTAGGGTTAGAGTTAGGGTCAGTGGTTAGGGTTAAGTTTAGGTTTAGGGTTAGAGTTAGGTTTAGGGTTAGTTTTAGTTTGGGTTAGGATTAGGCTATGAATGAAGTTAGGGTAGGTTTAGGGTTATGGTTAGGGTGAAATTTTGTTTAAGGGTGAGGGTTCGGTTTAGGGTTAGGTTTAGAGTTAGGGTTGTGGTTAGGGTTAGGTTTAGGGTTAAGGTTAAGTTTAGGCTAAGGATTAGGGTTAGAGTTAGGGTTAGGTGTTAGTGTTTCGGTTAGCTTTAGCATAGGGTTGTATTTAGGGTTAAGTTTAGGGTTAGGGTAAGAGTTAGAGTTACATTTACCGTTAAGGTGAGGGTTTTGGGTAAGTGTTACGTTTAGGGTTAGGGTTAGGGCTACGGTTAGGGTTAGAGTTAGGGTTAGGGGTGAGGGTTAGGTTTAAGTTTATGGTAGGCTTAAAGATAGGGTTAAGCTTAGGTGCGGGTTAGGGTCAGGGTTAGGATTAGAATTAGGTTTAGGGCGAGGATTAGGGTCAGAGTTATTGTAAGGGTTAGGTTTAGGGTTACAGGTGGGCCAAGGTTAAGGTGAGGGTTAGGTTTAGGGGTAGGGTTAGGGTTAAAGTTAGGGTTAACTTTAGGTTAGGGATAGGGTGAAGTCTAACATAGGGTGAGGGTTAGGGTTATGGCTAAGGTTTGGGTTTGTTTTCAGGTTAGTGTTAAGGTTATGTTTCGGGTTAGGGTTAAGTTTAGGGGTTGTGTTGAGTTTTAGTGTTAGGGTTAGATTTTAGGTTAGTGTTTAGTGTTATGGCTAGGGTTAGGGTTAGGGTTGTGTTAGGCACTGTGGTTGGGGTGAGGGTTAGGTTTAGGGTTAGGGTTGGGTAGGGTTAGGATTATGGATATGGTACGGTGTTAGGGGTTAGAGGTGTAGTTTAGGGTTAGGGTTTGGGTTTGTGTGAGGGTTCCGGTTAGGCTTTGTGGTTCCGGTCATGGTTAGGGTTGGTTGAGGGTTGGGGTTAGGTTTATGATTAGGTTTCGGTTAGTGTTACAGTTAGGGTTAAGGTTTTGGTTAGGCTTTGGTGTTGGGGTTAGGGTTAGGTTTATCGTTAGGGTCAGGGGTTTCAGGTTAGTGTTAGGGTTAGGGTTTCGGATAGCATTAGGGTTAGGGTTGCGGGATTCGGTTAGGGTTTAGGGTGAGGGTTACCGTTAGTTTTATGCTTAAGCTGAGGGTTTAGGGTAAGTGTTATGATTAGGGTTAGAGTCAGAGTTAGGGTTAGGTCTACGGTTAGGGTTAGGTGTAGGGTAAGATTTAGGTTTAGGTCCAAGTTGAGGGTTAGAGTTAGTGTTCTATTTAGGGTCAAGGTTAGAGTTAGGGTTTGGGTAAGGGATAGGCTTAGAGTTAGGGAAAGTGTTAGGGGTTCGTGTGAGGGTTAGTGTTAGGTTTACATTAAGCTGATGTTTTAGGGTGTTATGGTTAGGGTTAGAGTTAGGGTTAGGTTTAGGGTTAGGGCTAGAGTTAGGGGAGAGTTAAGGGTTAGGTTTAGTTTTAGGGTTAGGGTTAGGCTTAGGTTTAAGGGGAAGTTTAGGTTAAGGATGAGGGTTCGAGTTAGGATTAGGCGTTTGGGTTAAGGTTAGGGTTAGGTTTAGGGTTAGGCTTAGCGATAGGGTTAGGTGTTTGGGTTAACGTTAGGGTCAGGTTTAGGGTTAGGGCTAGGGCTAGGGCTAGGGTGAAGTTTATGGGTGAGGGTTGTGCTTTGGTTTAGCGTTAGGGGTTAGGGTTAGGGTTAATGTTAGGAGTAAGTGTAGGGTTAAGTTTAGTTTTAGAGTGAGGGTTAGGGTTGGTTTGGGGGTTAAGTCACGGTTAGGTTAAGGGCTAGCTTAAGGTTAGAGATAGGGTTAGGTTAAGGGTTGGGTTAGGTTCAGATGTTAGGGTGAGGGTGAGTGCTAGGTTTCCATTTAAGCTGAGTGTGTAGGGTAAGTTTTAGGGTTAGGATTAGAGTTAAAGTTAGGGTCATGGTTAGGGTTAAGTTTCGGGTTAGGGTTAGGTTTATGGTTAGGATTAGGGTTAGGGTCAGGGTTAGGGGGAGATTTAGCGTTATGTTTAGTTTTAGCGTTAGGGTTTGGGTGAAGTTGATGTTAAGCGCGAGGGTTAGGGTTAGGGGTTAGGGCTCAGGTTAGGTTCAGGGTTAGGGTTAGGGTTAGGTTTAGGTTTGGGGTTAGGGTTAGGTTTAGTGTTAGTGTTAGTTTTGCTTAGGGTTAGGGTTTGAATGAATTTAGGGTAGGTTTAGGGTTATGGTTAGGGTGAAATTTTGGTTAAGGGTCAGGGTTCCGCTTAGGGTTAGGGTTAGAGTTAGGGTCAGTGGTTAGGGTTAAGTTTAGGTTTAGGGTTAGAGTTAGGTTTAGGGTTAGTTTTAGTTTGGGTTAGGATTAGGCTATGAATGAAGTTAGGGTAGGTTTAGGGTTATGGTTAGGGTGAAATTTTGTTTAAGGGTGAGGGTTCGGTTTAGGGTTAGGTTTAGAGTTAGGGTTGTGGTTAGGGTTAGGTTTAGGGTTAAGGTTAAGTTTAGGCTAAGGATTAGGGTTAGAGTTAGGGTTAGGTGTTAGTGTTTCGGTTAGCTTTAGCATAGGGTTGTATTTAGGGTTAAGTTTAGGGTTAGGGTAAGAGTTAGAGTTACATTTACCGTTAAGGTGAGGGTTTTGGGTAAGTGTTACGTTTAGGGTTAGGGTTAGGGCTACGGTTAGGGTTAGAGTTAGGGTTAGGGGTGAGGGTTAGGTTTAAGTTTATGGTAGGCTTAAAGATAGGGTTAAGCTTAGGTGCGGGTTAGGGTCAGGGTTAGGATTAGAATTAGGTTTAGGGCGAGGATTAGGGTCAGAGTTATTGTAAGGGTTAGGTTTAGGGTTACAGGTGGGCCAAGGTTAAGGTGAGGGTTAGGTTTAGGGGTAGGGTTAGGGTTAAAGTTAGGGTTAACTTTAGGTTAGGGATAGGGTGAAGTCTAACATAGGGTGAGGGTTAGGGTTATGGCTAAGGTTTGGGTTTGTTTTCAGGTTAGTGTTAAGGTTATGTTTCGGGTTAGGGTTAAGTTTAGGGGTTGTGTTGAGTTTTAGTGTTAGGGTTAGATTTTAGGTTAGTGTTTAGTGTTATGGCTAGGGTTAGGGTTAGGGTTGTGTTAGGCACTGTGGTTGGGGTGAGGGTTAGGTTTAGGGTTAGGGTTGGGTAGGGTTAGGATTATGGATATGGTACGGTGTTAGGGGTTAGAGGTGTAGTTTAGGGTTAGGGTTTGGGTTTGTGTGAGGGTTCCGGTTAGGCTTTGTGGTTCCGGTCATGGTTAGGGTTGGTTGAGGGTTGGGGTTAGGTTTATGATTAGGTTTCGGTTAGTGTTACAGTTAGGGTTAAGGTTTTGGTTAGGCTTTGGTGTTGGGGTTAGGGTTAGGTTTATCGTTAGGGTCAGGGGTTTCAGGTTAGTGTTAGGGTTAGGGTTTCGGATAGCATTAGGGTTAGGGTTGCGGGATTCGGTTAGGGTTTAGGGTGAGGGTTACCGTTAGTTTTATGCTTAAGCTGAGGGTTTAGGGTAAGTGTTATGATTAGGGTTAGAGTCAGAGTTAGGGTTAGGTCTACGGTTAGGGTTAGGTGTAGGGTAAGATTTAGGTTTAGGTCCAAGTTGAGGGTTAGAGTTAGTGTTCTATTTAGGGTCAAGGTTAGAGTTAGGGTTTGGGTAAGGGATAGGCTTAGAGTTAGGGAAAGTGTTAGGGGTTCGTGTGAGGGTTAGTGTTAGGTTTACATTAAGCTGATGTTTTAGGGTGTTATGGTTAGGGTTAGAGTTAGGGTTAGGTTTAGGGTTAGGGCTAGAGTTAGGGGAGAGTTAAGGGTTAGGTTTAGTTTTAGGGTTAGGGTTAGGCTTAGGTTTAAGGGGAAGTTTAGGTTAAGGATGAGGGTTCGAGTTAGGATTAGGCGTTTGGGTTAAGGTTAGGGTTAGGTTTAGGGTTAGGCTTAGCGATAGGGTTAGGTGTTTGGGTTAACGTTAGGGTCAGGTTTAGGGTTAGGGCTAGGGCTAGGGCTAGGGCTAGGGTGAAGTTTATGGGTGAGGGTTGTGCTTTGGTTTAGCGTTAGGGGTTAGGGTTAGGGTTAATGTTAGGAGTAAGTGTAGGGTTAAGTTTAGTTTTAGAGTGAGGGTTAGGGTTGGTTTGGGGGTTAAGTCACGGTTAGGTTAAGGGCTAGCTTAAGGTTAGAGATAGGGTTAGGTTAAGGGTTGGGTTAGGTTCAGATGTTAGGGTGAGGGTGAGTGCTAGGTTTCCATTTAAGCTGAGTGTGTAGGGTAAGTTTTAGGGTTAGGATTAGAGTTAAAGTTAGGGTCATGGTTAGGGTTAAGTTTCGGGTTAGGGTTAGGTTTATGGTTAGGATTAGGGTTAGGGTCAGGGTTAGGGGGAGATTTAGCGTTATGTTTAGTTTTAGCGTTAGGGTTTGGGTGAAGTTGACGTTAAGCGCGAGGGTTAGGGTTAGGGGTTAGGGTTCAGGTTAGGTTCAGGGTTAGGGTTAGGGTTAGGTTTAGGTTTGGGGTTAGGGTTAGGTTTAGTGTTAGTGTTAGTTTTGCTTAGGGTTAGGGTTTGAATGAATTTAGGGTAGGTTTAGGGTTATGGTTAGGGTGAAATTTTGGTTAAGGGTCAGGGTTCCGCTTAGGGTTAGGGTTAGAGTTAGGGTCAGTGGTTAGGGTTAAGTTTAGGTTTAGGGTTAGAGTTAGGTTTAGGGTTAGTTTTAGTTTGGGTTAGGATTAGGCTATGAATGAAGTTAGGGTAGGTTTAGGGTTATGGTTAGGGTGAAATTTTGTTTAAGGGTGAGGGTTCGGTTTAGGGTTAGGTTTAGAGTTAGGGTTGTGGTTAGGGTTAGGTTTAGGGTTAAGGTTAAGTTTAGGCTAAGGATTAGGGTTAGAGTTAGGGTTAGGTGTTAGTGTTTCGGTTAGCTTTAGCATAGGGTTGTATTTAGGGTTAAGTTTAGGGTTAGGGTAAGAGTTAGAGTTACATTTACCGTTAAGGTGAGGGTTTTGGGTAAGTGTTACGTTTAGGGTTAGGGTTAGGGCTACGGTTAGGGTTAGAGTTAGGGTTAGGGGTGAGGGTTAGGTTTAAGTTTATGGTAGGCTTAAAGATAGGGTTAAGCTTAGGTGCGGGTTAGGGTCAGGGTTAGGATTAGAATTAGGTTTAGGGCGAGGATTAGGGTCAGAGTTATTGTAAGGGTTAGGTTTAGGGTTACAGGTGGGCCAAGGTTAAGGTGAGGGTTAGGTTTAGGGGTAGGGTTAGGGTTAAAGTTAGGGTTAACTTTAGGTTAGGGATAGGGTGAAGTCTAACATAGGGTGAGGGTTAGGGTTATGGCTAAGGTTTGGGTTTGTTTTCAGGTTAGTGTTAAGGTTATGTTTCGGGTTAGGGTTAAGTTTAGGGGTTGTGTTGAGTTTTAGTGTTAGGGTTAGATTTTAGGTTAGTGTTTAGTGTTATGGCTAGGGTTAGGGTTAGGGTTGTGTTAGGCACTGTGGTTGGGGTGAGGGTTAGGTTTAGGGTTAGGGTTGGGTAAGGTTAGGATTATGGATATGGTACGGTGTTAGGGGTTAGAGGTGTAGTTTAGGGTTAGGGTTTGGGTTTGTGTGAGGGTTCCGGTTAGGCTTTGTGGTTCCGGTCATGGTTAGGGTTGGTTGAGGGTTGGGGTTAGGTTTATGATTAGGTTTCGGTTAGTGTTACAGTTAGGGTTAAGGTTTTGGTTAGGCTTTGGTGTTGGGGTTAGGGTTAGGTTTATCGTTAGGGTCAGGGGTTTCAGGTTAGTGTTAGGGTTAGGGTTTCGGATAGCATTAGGGTTAGGGTTGCGGGATTCGGTTAGGGTTTAGGGTGAGGGTTACCGTTAGTTTTATGCTTAAGCTGAGGGTTTAGGGTAAGTGTTATGATTAGGGTTAGAGTCAGAGTTAGGGTTAGGTCTACGGTTAGGGTTAGGTGTAGGGTAAGATTTAGGTTTAGGTCCAAGTTGAGGGTTAGAGTTAGTGTTCTATTTAGGGTCAAGGTTAGAGTTAGGGTTTGGGTAAGGGATAGGCTTAGAGTTAGGGAAAGTGTTAGGGGTTCGTGTGAGGGTTAGTGTTAGGTTTACATTAAGCTGATGTTTTAGGGTGTTATGGTTAGGGTTAGAGTTAGGGTTAGGTTTAGGGTTAGGGCTAGAGTTAGGGGAGAGTTAAGGGTTAGGTTTAGTTTTAGGGTTAGGGTTAGGCTTAGGTTTAAGGTGAAGTTTAGGTTAAGGATGAGGGTTCGAGTTAGGATTAGGCGTTTGGGTTAAGGTTAGGGTTAGGTTTAGGGTTAGGCTTAGCGATAGGGTTAGGTGTTTGGGTTAACGTTAGGGTCAGGTTTAGGGTTAGGGCTAGGGCTAGGGCTAGGGCTAGGGTGAAGTTTATGGGTGAGGGTTGTGCTTTGGTTTAGCGTTAGGGGTTAGGGTTAGGGTTAATGTTAGGAGTAAGTGTAGGGTTAAGTTTAGTTTTAGAGTGAGGGTTAGGGTTGGTTTGGGGGTTAAGTCACGGTTAGGTTAAGGGCTAGGTTAAGGTTAGAGATAGGGTTAGGTTAAGGGTTGGGTTAGGTTCAGATGTTAGGGTGAGGGTGAGTGCTAGGTTTCCATTTAAGCTGAGTGTGTAGGGTAAGTTTTAGGGTTAGGATTAGAGTTAAAGTTAGGGTCATGGTTAGGGTTAAGTTTCGGGTTAGGGTTAGGTTTATGGTTAGGATTAGGGTTAGGGTCAGGGTTAGGGGGAGATTTAGCGTTATGTTTAGTTTTAGCGTTAGGGTTTGGGTGAAGTTGATGTTAAGCGCGAGGGTTAGGGTTAGGGGTTAGGGTTCAGGTTAGGTTCAGGGTTAGGGTTAGGGTTAGGTTTAGGTTTGGGGTTAGGGTTAGGTTTAGTGTTAGTGTTAGTTTTGCTTAGGGTTAGGGTTTGAATGAATTTAGGGTAGGTTTAGGGTTATGGTTAGGGTGAAATTTTGGTTAAGGGTCAGGGTTCCGCTTAGGGTTAGGGTTAGAGTTAGGGTCAGTGGTTAGGGTTAAGTTTAGGTTTAGGGTTAGAGTTAGGTTTAGGGTTAGTTTTAGTTTGGGTTAGGATTAGGCTATGAATGAAGTTAGGGTAGGTTTAGGGTTATGGTTAGGGTGAAATTTTGTTTAAGGGTGAGGGTTCGGTTTAGGGTTAGGTTTAGAGTTAGGGTTGTGGTTAGGGTTAGGTTTAGGGTTAAGGTTAAGTTTAGGCTAAGGATTAGGGTTAGAGTTAGGGTTAGGTGTTAGTGTTTCGGTTAGCTTTAGCATAGGGTTGTATTTAGGGTTAAGTTTAGGGTTAGGGTAAGAGTTAGAGTTACATTTACCGTTAAGGTGAGGGTTTTGGGTAAGTGTTACGTTTAGGGTTAGGGTTAGGGCTACGGTTAGGGTTAGAGTTAGGGTTAGGGGTGAGGGTTAGGTTTAAGTTTATGGTAGGCTTAAAGATAGGGTTAAGCTTAGGTGCGGGTTAGGGTCAGGGTTAGGATTAGAATTAGGTTTAGGGCGAGGATTAGGGTCAGAGTTATTGTAAGGGTTAGGTTTAGGGTTACAGGTGGGCCAAGGTTAAGGTGAGGGTTAGGTTTAGGGGTAGGGTTAGGGTTAAAGTTAGGGTTAACTTTAGGTTAGGGATAGGGTGAAGTCTAACATAGGGTGAGGGTTAGGGTTATGGCTAAGGTTTGGGTTTGTTTTCAGGTTAGTGTTAAGGTTATGTTTCGGGTTAGGGTTAAGTTTAGGGGTTGTGTTGAGTTTTAGTGTTAGGGTTAGATTTTAGGTTAGTGTTTAGTGTTATGGCTAGGGTTAGGGTTAGGGTTGTGTTAGGCACTGTGGTTGGGGTGAGGGTTAGGTTTAGGGTTAGGGTTGGGTAGGGTTAGGATTATGGATATGGTACGGTGTTAGGGGTTAGAGGTGTAGTTTAGGGTTAGGGTTTGGGTTTGTGTGAGGGTTCCGGTTAGGCTTTGTGGTTCCGGTCATGGTTAGGGTTGGTTGAGGGTTGGGGTTAGGTTTATGATTAGGTTTCGGTTAGTGTTACAGTTAGGGTTAAGGTTTTGGTTAGGCTTTGGTGTTGGGGTTAGGGTTAGGTTTATCGTTAGGGTCAGGGGTTTCAGGTTAGTGTTAGGGTTAGGGTTTCGGATAGCATTAGGGTTAGGGTTGCGGGATTCGGTTAGGGTTTAGGGTGAGGGTTACCGTTAGTTTTATGCTTAAGCTGAGGGTTTAGGGTAAGTGTTATGATTAGGGTTAGAGTCAGAGTTAGGGTTAGGTCTACGGTTAGGGTTAGGTGTAGGGTAAGATTTAGGTTTAGGTCCAAGTTGAGGGTTAGAGTTAGTGTTCTATTTAGGGTCAAGGTTAGAGTTAGGGTTTGGGTAAGGGATAGGCTTAGAGTTAGGGAAAGTGTTAGGGGTTCGTGTGAGGGTTAGTGTTAGGTTTACATTAAGCTGATGTTTTAGGGTGTTATGGTTAGGGTTAGAGTTAGGGTTAGGTTTAGGGTTAGGGCTAGAGTTAGGGGAGAGTTAAGGGTTAGGTTTAGTTTTAGGGTTAGGGTTAGGCTTAGGTTTAAGGGGAAGTTTAGGTTAAGGATGAGGGTTCGAGTTAGGATTAGGCGTTTGGGTTAAGGTTAGGGTTAGGTTTAGGGTTAGGCTTAGCGATAGGGTTAGGTGTTTGGGTTAACGTTAGGGTCAGGTTTAGGGTTAGGGCTAGGGCTAGGGCTAGGGCTAGGGTGAAGTTTATGGGTGAGGGTTGTGCTTTGGTTTAGCGTTAGGGGTTAGGGTTAGGGTTAATGTTAGGAGTAAGTGTAGGGTTAAGTTTAGTTTTAGAGTGAGGGTTAGGGTTGGTTTGGGGGTTAAGTCACGGTTAGGTTAAGGGCTAGGTTAAGGTTAGAGATAGGGTTAGGTTAAGGGTTGGGTTAGGTTCAGATGTTAGGGTGAGGGTGAGTGCTAGGTTTCCATTTAAGCTGAGTGTGTAGGGTAAGTTTTAGGGTTAGGATTAGAGTTAAAGTTAGGGTCATGGTTAGGGTTAAGTTTCGGGTTAGGGTTAGGTTTATGGTTAGGATTAGGGTTAGGGTCAGGGTTAGGGGGAGATTTAGCGTTATGTTTAGTTTTAGCGTTAGGGTTTGGGTGACGTTGATGTTAAGCGCGAGGGTTAGGGTTAGGGGTTAGGGCTCAGGTTAGGTTCAGGGTTAGGGTTAGGGTTAGGTTTAGGTTTGGGGTTAGGGTTAGGTTTAGTGTTAGTGTTAGTTTTGCTTAGGGTTAGGGTTTGAATGAATTTAGGGTAGGTTTAGGGTTATGGTTAGGGTGAAATTTTGGTTAAGGGTCAGGGTTCCGCTTAGGGTTAGGGTTAGAGTTAGGGTCAGTGGTTAGGGTTAAGTTTAGGTTTAGGGTTAGAGTTAGGTTTAGGGTTAGTTTTAGTTTGGGTTAGGATTAGGCTATGAATGAAGTTAGGGTAGGTTTAGGGTTATGGTTAGGGTGAAATTTTGTTTAAGGGTGAGGGTTCGGTTTAGGGTTAGGTTTAGAGTTAGGGTTGTGGTTAGGGTTAGGTTTAGGGTTAAGGTTAAGTTTAGGCTAAGGATTAGGGTTAGAGTTAGGGTTAGGTGTTAGTGTTTCGGTTAGCTTTAGCATAGGGTTGTATTTAGGGTTAAGTTTAGGGTTAGGGTAAGAGTTAGAGTTACATTTACCGTTAAGGTGAGGGTTTTGGGTAAGTGTTACGTTTAGGGTTAGGGTTAGGGCTACGGTTAGGGTTAGAGTTAGGGTTAGGGGTGAGGGTTAGGTTTAAGTTTATGGTAGGCTTAAAGATAGGGTTAAGCTTAGGTGCGGGTTAGGGTCAGGGTTAAGATTAGAATTAGGTTTAGGGCGAGGATTAGGGTCAGAGTTATTGTAAGGGTTAGGTTTAGGGTTACAGGTGGGCCAAGGTTAAGGTGAGGGTTAGGTTTAGGGGTAGGGTTAGGGTTAAAGTTAGGGTTAACTTTAGGTTAGGGATAGGGTGAAGTCTAACATAGGGTGAGGGTTAGGGTTATGGCTAAGGTTTGGGTTTGTTTTCAGGTTAGTGTTAAGGTTATGTTTCGGGTTAGGGTTAAGTTTAGGGGTTGTGTTGAGTTTTAGTGTTAGGGTTAGATTTTAGGTTAGTGTTTAGTGTTATGGCTAGGGTTAGGGTTAGGGTTGTGTTAGGCACTGTGGTTGGGGTGAGGGTTAGGTTTAGGGTTAGGGTTGGGTAGGGTTAGGATTATGGATATGGTACGGTGTTAGGGGTTAGAGGTGTAGTTTAGGGTTAGGGTTTGGGTTTGTGTGAGGGTTCCGGTTAGGCTTTGTGGTTCCGGTCATGGTTAGGGTTGGTTGAGGGTTGGGGTTAGGTTTATGATTAGGTTTCGGTTAGTGTTACAGTTAGGGTTAAGGTTTTGGTTAGGCTTTGGTGTTGGGGTTAGGGTTAGGTTTATCGTTAGGGTCAGGGGTTTCAGGTTAGTGTTAGGGTTAGGGTTTCGGATAGCATTAGGGTTAGGGTTGCGGGATTCGGTTAGGGTTTAGGGTGAGGGTTACCGTTAGTTTTATGCTTAAGCTGAGGGTTTAGGGTAAGTGTTATGATTAGGGTTAGAGTCAGAGTTAGGGTTAGGTCTACGGTTAGGGTTAGGTGTAGGGTAAGATTTAGGTTTAGGTCCAAGTTGAGGGTTAGAGTTAGTGTTCTATTTAGGGTCAAGGTTAGAGTTAGGGTTTGGGTAAGGGATAGGCTTAGAGTTAGGGAAAGTGTTAGGGGTTCGTGTGAGGGTTAGTGTTAGGTTTACATTAAGCTGATGTTTTAGGGTGTTATGGTTAGGGTTAGAGTTAGGGTTAGGTTTAGGGTTAGGGCTAGAGTTAGGGGAGAGTTAAGGGTTAGGTTTAGTTTTAGGGTTAGGGTTAGGCTTAGGTTTAAGGGGAAGTTTAGGTTAAGGATGAGGGTTCGAGTTAGGATTAGGCGTTTGGGTTAAGGTTAGGGTTAGGTTTAGGGTTAGGCTTAGCGATAGGGTTAGGTGTTTGGGTTAACGTTAGGGTCAGGTTTAGGGTTAGGGCTAGGGCTAGGGCTAGGGCTAGGGTGAAGTTTATGGGTGAGGGTTGTGCTTTGGTTTAGCGTTAGGGGTTAGGGTTAGGGTTAATGTTAGGAGTAAGTGTAGGGTTAAGTTTAGTTTTAGAGTGAGGGTTAGGGTTGGTTTGGGGGTTAAGTCACGGTTAGGTTAAGGGCTAGCTTAAGGTTAGAGATAGGGTTAGGTTAAGGGTTGGGTTAGGTTCAGATGTTAGGGTGAGGGTGAGTGCTAGGTTTCCATTTAAGCTGAGTGTGTAGGGTAAGTTTTAGGGTTAGGATTAGAGTTAAAGTTAGGGTCATGGTTAGGGTTAAGTTTCGGGTTAGGGTTAGGTTTATGGTTAGGATTAGGGTTAGGGTCAGGGTTAGGGGGAGATTTAGCGTTATGTTTAGTTTTAGCGTTAGGGTTTGGGTGAAGTTGATGTTAAGCGCGAGGGTTAGGGTTAGGGGTTAGGGTTCAGGTTAGGTTCAGGGTTAGGGTTAGGGTTAGGTTTAGGTTTGGGGTTAGGGTTAGGTTTAGTGTTAGTGTTAGTTTTGCTTAGGGTTAGGGTTTGAATGAATTTAGGGTAGGTTTAGGGTTATGGTTAGGGTGAAATTTTGGTTAAGGGTCAGGGTTCCGCTTAGGGTTAGGGTTAGAGTTAGGGTCAGTGGTTAGGGTTAAGTTTAGGTTTAGGGTTAGAGTTAGGTTTAGGGTTAGTTTTAGTTTGGGTTAGGATTAGGCTATGAATGAAGTTAGGGTAGGTTTAGGGTTATGGTTAGGGTGAAATTTTGTTTAAGGGTGAGGGTTCGGTTTAGGGTTAGGTTTAGAGTTAGGGTTGTGGTTAGGGTTAGGTTTAGGGTTAAGGTTAAGTTTAGGCTAAGGATTAGGGTTAGAGTTAGGGTTAGGTGTTAGTGTTTCGGTTAGCTTTAGCATAGGGTTGTATTTAGGGTTAAGTTTAGGGTTAGGGTAAGAGTTAGAGTTACATTTACCGTTAAGGTGAGGGTTTTGGGTAAGTGTTACGTTTAGGGTTAGGGTTAGGGCTACGGTTAGGGTTAGAGTTAGGGTTAGGGGTGAGGGTTAGGTTTAAGTTTATGGTAGGCTTAAAGATAGGGTTAAGCTTAGGTGAGGGTTAGGGTCAGGGTTAGGATTAGAATTAGGTTTAGGGCGAGGATTAGGGTCAGAGTTATTGTAAGGGTTAGGTTTAGGGTTACAGGTGGGCCAAGGTTAAGGTGAGGGTTAGGTTTAGGGGTAGGGTTAGGGTTAAAGTTAGGGTTAACTTTAGGTTAGGGATAGGGTGAAGTCTAACATAGGGTGAGGGTTAGGGTTATGGCTAAGGTTTGGGTTTGTTTTCAGGTTAGTGTTAAGGTTATGTTTCGGGTTAGGGTTAAGTTTAGGGGTTGTGTTGAGTTTTAGTGTTAGGGTTAGATTTTAGGTTAGTGTTTAGTGTTATGGCTAGGGTTAGGGTTAGGGTTGTGTTAGGCACTGTGGTTGGGGTGAGGGTTAGGTTTAGGGTTAGGGTTGGGTAGGGTTAGGATTATGGATATGGTACGGTGTTAGGGGTTAGAGGTGTAGTTTAGGGTTAGGGTTTGGGTTTGTGTGAGGGTTCCGGTTAGGCTTTGTGGTTCCGGTCATGGTTAGGGTTGGTTGAGGGTTGGGGTTAGGTTTATGATTAGGTTTCGGTTAGTGTTACAGTTAGGGTTAAGGTTTTGGTTAGGCTTTGGTGTTGGGGTTAGGGTTAGGTTTATCGTTAGGGTCAGGGGTTTCAGGTTAGTGTTAGGGTTAGGGTTTCGGATAGCATTAGGGTTAGGGTTGCGGGATTCGGTTAGGGTTTAGGGTGAGGGTTACCGTTAGTTTTATGCTTAAGCTGAGGGTTTAGGGTAAGTGTTATGATTAGGGTTAGAGTCAGAGTTAGGGTTAGGTCTACGGTTAGGGTTAGGTGTAGGGTAAGATTTAGGTTTAGGTCCAAGTTGAGGGTTAGAGTTAGTGTTCTATTTAGGGTCAAGGTTAGAGTTAGGGTTTGGGTAAGGGATAGGCTTAGAGTTAGGGAAAGTGTTAGGGGTTCGTGTGAGGGTTAGTGTTAGGTTTACATTAAGCTGATGTTTTAGGGTGTTATGGTTAGGGTTAGAGTTAGGGTTAGGTTTAGGGTTAGGGCTAGAGTTAGGGGAGAGTTAAGGGTTAGGTTTAGTTTTAGGGTTAGGGTTAGGCTTAGGTTTAAGGGGAAGTTTAGGTTAAGGATGAGGGTTCGAGTTAGGATTAGGCGTTTGGGTTAAGGTTAGGGTTAGGTTTAGGGTTAGGCTTAGCGATAGGGTTAGGTGTTTGGGTTAACGTTAGGGTCAGGTTTAGGGTTAGGGCTAGGGCTAGGGCTAGGGCTAGGGTGAAGTTTATGGGTGAGGGTTGTGCTTTGGTTTAGCGTTAGGGGTTAGGGTTAGGGTTAATGTTAGGAGTAAGTGTAGGGTTAAGTTTAGTTTTAGAGTGAGGGTTAGGGTTGGTTTGGGGGTTAAGTCACGGTTAGGTTAAGGGCTAGCTTAAGGTTAGAGATAGGGTTAGGTTAAGGGTTGGGTTAGGTTCAGATGTTAGGGTGAGGGTGAGTGCTAGGTTTCCATTTAAGCTGAGTGTGTAGGGTAAGTTTTAGGGTTAGGATTAGAGTTAAAGTTAGGGTCATGGTTAGGGTTAAGTTTCGGGTTAGGGTTAGGTTTATGGTTAGGATTAGGGTTAGGGTCAGGGTTAGGGGGAGATTTAGCGTTATGTTTAGTTTTAGCGTTAGGGTTTGGGTGAAGTTGATGTTAAGCGCGAGGGTTAGGGTTAGGGGTTAGGGTTCAGGTTAGGTTCAGGGTTAGGGTTAGGGTTAGGTTTAGGTTTGGGGTTAGGGTTAGGTTTAGTGTTAGTGTTAGTTTTGCTTAGGGTTAGGGTTTGAATGAATTTAGGGTAGGTTTAGGGTTATGGTTAGGGTGAAATTTTGGTTAAGGGTCAGGGTTCCGCTTAGGGTTAGGGTTAGAGTTAGGGTCAGTGGTTAGGGTTAAGTTTAGGTTTAGGGTTAGAGTTAGGGTTAGGGTTAGTTTTAGTTTGGGTTAGGATTAGGCTATGAATGAAGTTAGGGTAGGTTTAGGGTTATGGTTAGGGTGAAATTTTGTTTAAGGGTGAGGGTTCGGTTTAGGGTTAGGTTTAGAGTTAGGGTTGTGGTTAGGGTTAGGTTTAGGGTTAAGGTTAAGTTTAGGCTAAGGATTAGGGTTAGAGTTAGGGTTAGGTGTTAGTGTTTCGGTTAGCTTTAGCATAGGGTTGTATTTAGGGTTAAGTTTAGGGTTAGGGTAAGAGTTAGAGTTACATTTACCGTTAAGGTGAGGGTTTTGGGTAAGTGTTACGGTTAGGGATAGGGTTAGGGCTACGGTTAGGGTTAGAGTTAGGGTTAGGGGTGAGGGTTAGGTTTAAGTTTATGGTAGGCTTAAAGATAGGGTTAAGCTTAGGTGAGGGTTAGGGTCAGGGTTAGGATTAGAATTAGGTTTAGGGCGAGGATTAGGGTCAGAGTTATTGTAAGGGTTAGGTTTAGGGTTACAGGTGGGCCAAGGTTAAGGTGAGGGTTAGGTTTAGGGGTAGGGTTAGGGTTAAAGTTAGGGTTAACTTTAGGTTAGGGATAGGGTGAAGTCTAACATAGGGTGAGGGTTAGGGTTATGGCTAAGGTTTGGGTTTGTTTTCAGGTTAGTGTTAAGGTTATGTTTCGGGTTAGGGTTAAGTTTAGGGGTTGTGTTGAGTTTTAGTGTTAGGGTTAGATTTTAGGTTAGTGTTTAGTGTTATGGCTAGGGTTAGGGTTAGGGTTGTGTTAGGCACTGTGGTTGGGGTGAGGGTTAGGTTTAGGGTTAGGGTTGGGTAGGGTTAGGATTATGGATATGGTACGGTGTTAGGGGTTAGAGGTGTAGTTTAGGGTTAGGGTTTGGGTTTGTGTGAGGGTTCCGGTTAGGCTTTGTGGTTCCGGTCATGGTTAGGGTTGGTTGAGGGTTGGGGTTAGGTTTATGATTAGGTTTCGGTTAGTGTTACAGTTAGGGTTAAGGTTTTGGTTAGGCTTTGGTGTTGGGGTTAGGGTTAGGTTTATCGTTAGGGTCAGGGGTTTCAGGTTAGTGTTAGGGTTAGGGTTTCGGATAGCATTAGGGTTAGGGTTGCGGGATTCGGTTAGGGTTTAGGGTGAGGGTTACCGTTAGTTTTATGCTTAAGCTGAGGGTTTAGGGTAAGTGTTATGATTAGGGTTAGAGTCAGAGTTAGGGTTAGGTCTACGGTTAGGGTTAGGTGTAGGGTAAGATTTAGGTTTAGGTCCAAGTTGAGGGTTAGAGTTAGTGTTCTATTTAGGGTCAAGGTTAGAGTTAGGGTTTGGGTAAGGGATAGGCTTAGAGTTAGGGAAAGTGTTAGGGGTTCGTGTGAGGGTTAGTGTTAGGTTTACATTAAGCTGATGTTTTAGGGTGTTATGGTTAGGGTTAGAGTTAGGGTTAGGTTTAGGGTTAGGGCTAGAGTTAGGGGAGAGTTAAGGGTTAGGTTTAGTTTTAGGGTTAGGGTTAGGCTTAGGTTTAAGGGGAAGTTTAGGTTAAGGATGAGGGTTCGAGTTAGGATTAGGCGTTTGGGTTAAGGTTAGGGTTAGGTTTAGGGTTAGGCTTAGCGATAGGGTTAGGTGTTTGGGTTAACGTTAGGGTCAGGTTTAGGGTTAGGGCTAGGGCTAGGGCTAGGGCTAGGGTGAAGTTTATGGGTGAGGGTTGTGCTTTGGTTTAGCGTTAGGGGTTAGGGTTAGGGTTAATGTTAGGAGTAAGTGTAGGGTTAAGTTTAGTTTTAGAGTGAGGGTTAGGGTTGGTTTGGGGGTTAAGTCACGGTTAGGTTAAGGGCTAGCTTAAGGTTAGAGATAGGGTTAGGTTAAGGGTTGGGTTAGGTTCAGATGTTAGGGTGAGGGTGAGTGCTAGGTTTCCATTTAAGCTGAGTGTGTAGGGTAAGTTTTAGGGTTAGGATTAGAGTTAAAGTTAGGGTCATGGTTAGGGTTAAGTTTCGGGTTAGGGTTAGGTTTATGGTTAGGATTAGGGTTAGGGTCAGGGTTAGGGGGAGATTTAGCGTTATGTTTAGTTTTAGCGTTAGGGTTTGGGTGAAGTTGATGTTAAGCGCGAGGGTTAGGGTTAGGGGTTAGGGCTCAGGTTAGGTTCAGGGTTAGGGTTAGGGTTAGGTTTAGGTTTGGGGTTAGGGTTAGGTTTAGTGTTAGTGTTAGTTTTGCTTAGGGTTAGGGTTTGAATGAATTTAGGGTAGGTTTAGGGTTATGGTTAGGGTGAAATTTTGGTTAAGGGTCAGGGTTCCGCTTAGGGTTAGGGTTAGAGTTAGGGTCAGTGGTTAGGGTTAAGTTTAGGTTTAGGGTTAGAGTTAGGGTTAGGGTTAGTTTTAGTTTGGGTTAGGATTAGGCTATGAATGAAGTTAGGGTAGGTTTAGGGTTATGGTTAGGGTGAAATTTTGTTTAAGGGTGAGGGTTCGGTTTAGGGTTAGGTTTAGAGTTAGGGTTGTGGTTAGGGTTAGGTTTAGGGTTAAGGTTAAGTTTAGGCTAAGGATTAGGGTTAGAGTTAGGGTTAGGTGTTAGTGTTTCGGTTAGCTTTAGCATAGGGTTGTATTTAGGGTTAAGTTTAGGGTTAGGGTAAGAGTTAGAGTTACATTTACCGTTAAGGTGAGGGTTTTGGGTAAGTGTTACGGTTAGGGATAGGGTTAGGGCTACGGTTAGGGTTAGAGTTAGGGTTAGGGGTGAGGGTTAGGTTTAAGTTTATGGTAGGCTTAAAGATAGGGTTAAGCTTAGGTGAGGGTTAGGGTCAGGGTTAGGATTAGAATTAGGTTTAGGGCGAGGATTAGGGTCAGAGTTATTGTAAGGGTTAGGTTTAGGGTTCCAGGTGGGCCCAGGTTAAGGTGAGGGTTAGGTTTAGGGCTAGGGTTAGGGTTAAAGTTAGGGTTAACTTTAGGTTAGGGATAGGGTGAAGTTTAACATAGGGTGAGGGTTAGGGTTATGGCTAAGGTTTGGGTTTGTTTTCAGGTTAGTGTTAAGGTTATGTTTAGGGTTAGGGTTAAGTTTAGGGGTTGTGTTGAGTTTTAGTGTTAGGGTTAGATTTTAGGTTAGTGTTTAGTGTTATGGTTAGGGTTAGGGTTAGGGTTGTGTTAGGCGTTGTGGTTGGGGTGAGGGTTAGGTTTAGGGTTAGGGTTGGGTAGGGTTAGGATTATGGATATGGTAAGGTGTTAGGGGTTAGAGGTGTAGTTTAGGGTTAGGGTTTGGGTTTGTGTGAGGGTTCTGGTTAGGCTTTGTGATTCCGGTCATGGTTAGGGTTGGTTTAGGGTTGGGGTTAGGTTTATGATTAGGTTTCGGTTAGTGTTAGAGTTAGGGTTAAGGTTTTTGTTAGGCTTTGGTGTTGGGGTTAGTGTTTGGGTTAGGGTTAGGTTTATCGTTAGGGTCAGGGGTTTCAGGTTAGTGTTAGGGTTAGGGTTTCAGATAGCATTAGGGTTAGGGTTTCGGATTGCATTAGGGTTAGGGTTGTGGGATTCGGTTAGGGTTTAGGGTGAGGGTTACCGTTAGTTTTATGGTTAAGCTGAGGGTTTAGAGTAAGTGTTATGATTAGGGTTAGAGTCAGCGTTAGGGTTAGGATTGCGGTTAGGGTTAGGTGTAGGGTAAGATTTAGGTTTAGGTCCAAGGTGAGGGTTAGAGTTAGTGTTCTATTTAGGGTCAAGGTTAGAGTTAGGGTTAGGGTAAGGGATAGGCTTAGAGTTAGGGAAAGTGTTAGGGGTTCGTGTGAGGGTTAGTGTTAGGTTTACATCAAGCTGATGTTTTAGGGTGTTGTGGTTAGGGTTAGGGTTAGGTTAAGGGTTAGGGCTAGAGTTAGGGAAGAGTTAAGGGTTAGGTTTAGTTTTAGGGTTAGGGTTAGACTTAGGTTTAAGGTGAAGTTTAGGTTAAGGATGAGGGTTCGGGTTAGGATTAGGCGTTTGGGTTAAGGTTAGGGTTAGGTTTAGGGTTAGGGCTTAGCAGCGATAGGGTTAGGTATTTGGGTTAATGTTAGGGTCAGGTTTAGGGTTAGGGCTAGGGCTATTGCTAGGGTGAAGTTTACGGGTGAGGGTTGTGCTTAGGTTTAGCATTAGGGGTTAGGGTTAGGGTTAATGTTAGGAGTAAGTGTAGGGTTAAGGTTAGTTTTAGTGTGAGGGTTAGGGTTGGTTTTTGGGTTAAGTCATGGTTAGGTTTAGGGCTAGGTTAAGGTTAGAGATAGGGTTAGGTTAAGGGTTGGGTTAGGTTTAGATGTTAGGGTGAGGGTGAGTGCTAGGTTTCCATTTAAGCTGAGTGTGTAGGGTATGTTTTAGGGTTAGGATTAGAGTTAGAGTTAGGGTCATGGTTAGGGTTAAGTTTAGGGTTAGGGTTAGGTTTATGGTTAGGATTAGGGTTAGGGTCAGGGTTAGGGGGAGATTTAGTGTTATGTTTAGTTTTAGCGTTAGGGTTTGGGTGAACTTTATGTTAAACACGAGGGTTAGGGTTAGGGGTTAGGGTTCAGGTTAGGTTCAGGGTTAGGGTTAGGTTTAGGTTTGGGGTTAGGGTTAGGTTTAGTGTTAGTGTTAGTTTTGCTTAGGGTTAGGGTTTGAATGAATTTAGAGTAGGTTTAGGGTTATGGTTAGGGTGAAATTTTGCTTAAGGGTCAGGGTTCCGATTAGGGTTAGGGTTAGAGTTAGGGTCAGTGGTTAGGGTTAAGTTTAGGTTTAGGGTTAGAGTTAGGTTTAGGGTTAGTTTTAGTTTGGGTTAGGATTAGGCTATGAATGAAGTTAGGGTAGGTTTAGGGTTATGGTTAGGGTGAAATTTTGTTAAAGGGTGAGGGTTCGGTTTAGGGTTAGGGTTAGGTTTAGAGTTAGGGTTGTGGCTAGGGTTAGGTTTAGGGTTAAGGTTAAGTTTAGGCTAAGGATTAGGGTTAGGTGTTAGTGTTTCGGTTAGGTTTAGCATAGGGGTGTATTTAGGGTTAAATTTTTTTTTTTTAGGTTTAGGGTAAGAGTCAGAGTTACATTTACCGTTAAGGTGAGGGTTTTGGGTAAGTGTCACGGTTGGGGTTAGGGTTAGGGTTAGGGCTGCGGATAGGGTTAGAGTTAGGGTTAGGTTTAAGTTTATGGTAGGCTTAAAGATAGGGTTAAGCTTAGGTGAGGGTTAGGATTAGAATTAGGTTTAGGGCGAGGATTAGGGTCAGAGTTATTGTAAGGGTTAGGTTTAGGGTTCCAGGTGGGCCCAGGTTAAGGTGAGGGTTAGGTTTAGGGCTAGGGTTAGGGTTAAAGTTAGGGTTAACTTTAGGTTAGGGATAGGGTGAAGTTTAACATAGGGTGAGGGTTAGGGTTATGGCTAAGGTTTGGGTTTGTTTTCAGGTTAGTGTTAAGGTTATGTTTAGGGTTAGGGTTAAGTTTAGGGGTTGTGTTGAGTTTTAGTGTTAGGGTTAGATTTTAGGTTAGTGTTTAGTGTTATGGTTAGGGTTAGGGTTAGGGTTGTGTTAGGCGTTGTGGTTGGGGTGAGGGTTAGGTTTAGGGTTAGGGTTGGGTAGGGTTAGGATTATGGATATGGTAAGGTGTTAGGGGTTAGAGGTGTAGTTTAGGGTTAGGGTTTGGGTTTGTGTGAGGGTTCTGGTTAGGCTTTGTGATTCCGGTCATGGTTAGGGTTGGTTTAGGGTTGGGGTTAGGTTTATGATTAGGTTTCGGTTAGTGTTAGAGTTAGGGTTAAGGTTTTTGTTAGGCTTTGGTGTTGGGGTTAGTGTTTGGGTTAGGGTTAGGTTTATCGTTAGGGTCAGGGGTTTCAGGTTAGTGTTAGGGTTAGGGTTTCAGATAGCATTAGGGTTAGGGTTTCGGATTGCATTAGGGTTAGGGTTGTGGGATTCGGTTAGGGTTTAGGGTGAGGGTTACCGTTAGTTTTATGGTTAAGCTGAGGGTTTAGAGTAAGTGTTATGATTAGGGTTAGAGTCAGCGTTAGGGTTAGGATTGCGGTTAGGGTTAGGTGTAGGGTAAGATTTAGGTTTAGGTCCAAGGTGAGGGTTAGAGTTAGTGTTCTATTTAGGGTCAAGGTTAGAGTTAGGGTTAGGGTAAGGGATAGGCTTAGAGTTAGGGAAAGTGTTAGGGGTTCGTGTGAGAGTTAGTGTTAGGTTTACATCAAGCTGATGTTTTAGGGTGTTGTGGTTAGGGTTAGGGTTAGGTTAAGGGTTAGGGCTAGAGTTAGGGAAGAGTTAAGGGTTAGGTTTAGTTTTAGGGTTAGGGTTAGACTTAGGTTTAAGGTGAAGTTTAGGTTAAGGATGAGGGTTCGGGTTAGGATTAGGCGTTTGGGTTAAGGTTAGGGTTAGGTTTAGGGTTAGGGCTTAGCAGCGATAGGGTTAGGTATTTGGGTTAATGTTAGGGTCAGGTTTAGGGTTAGGGCTAGGGCTATTGCTAGGGTGAAGTTTACGGGTGAGGGTTGTGCTTAGGTTTAGCATTAGGGGTTAGGGTTAGGGTTAATGTTAGGAGTAAGTGTAGGGTTAAGGTTAGTTTTAGTGTGAGGGTTAGGGTTGGTTTTTGGGTTAAGTCATGGTTAGGTTTAGGGCTAGGTTAAGGTTAGAGATAGGGTTAGGTTAAGGGTTGGGTTAGGTTTAGATGTTAGGGTGAGGGTGAGTGCTAGGTTTCCATTTAAGCTGAGTGTGTAGGGTATGTTTTAGGGTTAGGATTAGAGTTAGAGTTAGGGTCATGGTTAGGGTTAAGTTTAGGGTTAGGGTTAGGTTTATGGTTAGGATTAGGGTTAGGGTCAGGGTTAGGGGGAGATTTAGTGTTATGTTTAGTTTTAGCGTTAGGGTTTGGGTGAACTTTATGTTAAACACGAGGGTTAGGGTTAGGGGTTAGGGTTCAGGTTAGGTTCAGGGTTAGGGTTAGGGTTAGGTTTAGGTTTGGGGTTAGGGTTAGGTTTAGTGTTAGTGTTAGTTTTGCTTAGGGTTAGGGTTTGAATGAATTTAGAGTAGGTTTAGGGTTATGGTTAGGGTGAAATTTTGCTTAAGGGTCAGGGTTCCGATTAGGGTTAGAGTTAGAGTCAGTGGTTAGGGTTAAGTTTAGGTTTAGGGTTAGAGTTAGGTTTAGGGTTAGTTTTAGTTTGGGTTAGGATTAGGCTATGAATGAAGTTAGGGTAGGTTTAGGGTTATGGTTAGGGTGAAATTTTGTTAAAGGGTGAGGGTTCGGTTTAGGGTTAGGGTTAGGTTTAGAGTTAGGGTTGTGGCTAGGGTTAGGTTTAGGGTTAAGGTTAAGTTTAGGCTAAGGATTAGGGTTAGAGTTAGGGTTAGGTGTTAGTGTTTCGGTTAGGTTTAGCATAGGGGTGTATTTAGGGTTAAATTTTTTTTTTTTAGGTTTAGGGTAAGAGTCAGAGTTCCATTTACCGTTAAGGTGAGGGTTTTGGGTAAGTGTCACGGTTGGGGTTAGGGTTAGGGTTAGGGCTGCGGATAGGGTTAGAGTTAGGGTTAGGTTTAAGTTTATGGTAGGCTTAAAGATAGGGTTAAGCTTAGGTGAGGGTTAGGATTAGAATTAGGTTTAGGGCGAGGATTAGGGTCAGAGTTATTGTAAGGGTTAGGTTTGGGGTTCCAGGTGGGCCAAGGTTAAGGTGAGGGTTAGGTTTAGGGCTAGGGTTAGGGTTAAAGTTAGGGTTAACTTTAGGTTAGGGATAGGGTGAAGTTTAACATAGGGTGAGGGTTAGGGTTATGGCTAAGGTTTGGGTTTGTTTTCAGGTTAGTGTTAAGGTTATGTTTAGGGTTAGGGTTAAGTTTAGGGGTTGTGTTGAGTTTTAGTGTTAGGGTTAGATTTTAGGTTAGTGTTTAGTGTTATGGTTAGGGTTAGGGTTGTGTTAGGCGTTGTGGTTGGGGTGAGGGTTAGGTTTAGGGTTAGGGTTGGGTAGGGTTAGGATTATGGATATGGTAAGGTGTTAGGGGTTAGAGGTGTAGTTTAGGGTTAGGGTTTGGGTTTGTGTGAGGGTTCTGGTTAGGCTTTGTGATTCCGGTCATGGTTAGGGTTGGTTTAGGGTTGGGGTTAGGTTTATGATTAGGTTTCGGTTAGTGTTACAGTTAGGGTTAAGGTTTTTGTTAGGCTTTGGTGTTGGGGTTAGTGTTTGGGTTAGGGTTAGGTTTATCGTTAGGGTCAGGGGTTTCAGGTTAGTGTTAGGGTTAGGGTTTCAGATAGCATTAGGGTTAGGGTTTCGGATTGCATTAGGGTTAGGGTTGTGGGATTCGGTTAGGGTTTAGGGTGAGGGTTACCGTTAGTTTTATGGTTAAGCTGAGGGTTTAGAGTAAGTGTTATGATTAGGGTTAGAGTCAGCGTTAGGGTTAGGATTGCGGTTAGGGTTAGGTGTAGGGTAAGATTTAGGTTTAGGTCCAAGGTGAGGGTTAGAGTTAGTGTTCTATTTAGGGTCAAGGTTAGAGTTAGGGTTAGGGTAAGGGATAGGCTTAGGGTTAGGGAAAGTGTTAGGGGTTCGTGCGAGGGTTAGTGTTAGGTTTACATCAAGCTGATGTTTTAGGGTGTTGTGGTTAGGGTTAGGGTTAGGTTAAGGGTTAGGGCTAGAGTTAGGGAAGAGTTAAGGGTTAGGTTTAGTTTTAGGGTTAGGGTTAGACTTAGGTTTAAGGTGAAGTTTAGGTTAAGGATGAGGGTTCGGGTTAGGATTAGGCGTTTGGGTTAAGGTTAGGGTTAGGTTTAGGGTTAGGGCTTAGCAGCGATAGGGTTAGGTATTTGGGTTAATGTTAGGGTCAGGTTTAGGGTTAGGGCTAGGGCTATTGCTAGGGTGAAGTTTACGGGTGAGGGTTGTGCTTAGGTTTAGCATTAGGGGTTAGGGTTAGGGTTAATGTTAGGAGTAAGTGTAGGGTTAAGGTTAGTTTTAGAGTGAGGGTTAGGGTTGGTTTTTGGGTTAAGTCATGGTTAGGTTTAGGGCTAGGTTAAGGTTAGAGATAGGGTTAGGTTAAGGGTTGGGTTAGGTTTAGATGTTAGGGTGAGGGTGAGTGCTAGGTTTCCATTTAAGCTGAGTGTGTAGGGTATGTTTTAGGGTTAGGATTAGAGTTAGAGTTAGGGTCATGGCTAGGGTTAAGTTTAGGGTTAGGGTTAGGTTTATGGTTAGGATTAGGGTTAGGGTCAGGGTTAGGGGGAGATTTAGTGTTATGTTTAGTTTTAGCGTTAGGGTTTGGGTGAACTTTATGTTAAGCACGAGGGTTAGGGTTAGGGGTTAGGGTTCAGGTTAGGTTCAGGGTTAGGGTTAGGGTTAGGTTTAGGTTTGGGGTTAGGGTTAGGTTTAGTGTTAGTGTTAGTTTTGCTTAGGGTTAGGGTTTGAATGAATTTAGGGTAGGTTTAGGGTTATGGTTAGGGTGAAATTTTGCTTAAGGGTCAGGGTTCCGCTTAGGGTTAGGGTTAGAGTTAGGGTCAGTGGTTAGGGTTAAGTTTAGGTTTAGGGTTAGAGTTAGGTTTAGGGTTAGTTTTAGTTTGGGTTAGGATTAGGCTATGAATGAAGTTAGGGTAGGTTTAGGGTTATGGTTAGGGTGAAATTTTGTTAAAGGGTGAGGGTTCGGTTTAGGGTTAGGGTTAGGTTTAGAGTTAGGGTTGTGGCTAGGGTTAGGTTTAGGGTTAAGGTTAAGTTTAGGCTAAGGATTAGGGTTAGAGTTAGGGTTAGGTGTTAGTGTTTCGGTTAGGTTTAGCATAGGGGTGTATTTAGGGTTAAGTTTTTTTTTTTTAGGTTTAGGGTAAGAGTCAGAGTTACATTTACCGTTAAGGTGAGGGTTTTGGGTAAGTGTCACGGTTGGGGTTAGGGTTAGGGTTAGGGCTGCGGATAGGGTTAGAGTCAGGGTTAGGTTTAAGTTTATGGTAGGCTTAAAGATAGGGTTAAGCTTAGGTGAGGGTTAGGATTAGAATTAGGTTTAGGGCGAGGATTAGGGTCAGAGTTATTGTAAGGGTTAGGTTTAGGGTTCCAGGTGGGCCCAAGTTAAGGTGAGGGTTAGGTTTAGGGCTAGGGTTAGGGTTAAAGTTAGGGTTAACTTTAGGTTAGGGATAGGGTGAAGTTTAACATAGGGTGAGGGTTAGGGTTATGGCTAAGGTTTGGGTTTGTTTTCAGGTTAGTGTTAAGGTTATGTTTAGGGTTAAGTTTAGGGGTTGTGTTGAGTTTTAGTGTTAGGGTTAGATTTTAGGTTAGTGTTTAGTGTTATGGTTAGGGTTAGGGTTGTGTTAGGCGTTGTGGTTGGGGTGAGGGTTAGGTTTAGGGTTAGGGTTGGGTAGGGTTAGGATTATGGATATGGTAAGGTGTTAGGGGTTAGAGGTGTAGTTTAGGGTTAGGGTTTGGGTTTGTGTGAGGGTTCTGGTTAGGCTTTGTGATTCCGGTCATGGTTAGGGTTGGTTTAGGGTTGGGGTTAGGTTTATGATTAGGTTTCAGTTAGTGTTAGAGTTAGGGTTAAGGTTTTTGTTAGGCTTTGGTGTTGGGGTTACTGTTTGGGTTAGGGTTAGGTTTATCGTTAGGGTCAGGGGTTTCAGGTTAGTGTTAGGGTTAGGGTTTCAGATAGCATTAGGGTTAGGGTTTCGGATTGCATTAGGGTTAGGGTTGTGGGATTCGGTTAGGGTTTAGGGTGAGGGTTACCGTTAGTTTTATGGTTAAGCTGAGGGTTTAGAGTAAGTGTTATGATTAGGGTTAGAGTCAGCGTTAGGGTTAGGATTGCGGTTAGGGTTAGGTGTAGGGTAAGATTTAGGTTTAGGTCCAAGGTGAGGGTTAGAGTTAGTGTTCTATTTAGGGTCAAGGTTAGAGTTAGGGTTAGGGTAAGGGATAGGCTTAGGGTTAGGGAAAGTGTTAGGGGTTCGTGCGAGGGTTAGTGTTAGGTTTACATCAAGCTGATGTTTTAGGGTGTTGTGGTTAGGGTTAGGGTTAGGTTAAGGGTTAGGGCTAGAGTTAGGGAAGAGTTAAGGGTTAGGTTTAGTTTTAGGGTTAGGGTTAGACTTAGGTTTAAGGTGAAGTTTAGGTTAAGGATGAGGGTTCGGGTTAGGATTAGGCGTTTGGGTTAAGGTTAGGGTTAGGTTTAGGGTTAGGGCTTAGCAGCGATAGGGTTAGGTATTTGGGTTAATGTTAGGGTCAGGTTTAGGGTTAGGGCTAGGGCTATTGCTAGGGTGAAGTTTACGGGTGAGGGTTGTGCTTAGGTTTAGCATTAGGGGTTAGGGTTAGGGTTAATGTTAGGAGTAAGTGTAGGGTTAAGGTTAGTTTTAGTGTGAGGGTTAGGGTTGGTTTTTGGGTTAAGTCATGGTTAGGTTTAGGGCTAGGTTAAGGTTAGAGATAGGGTTAGGTTAAGGGTTGGGTTAGGTTTAGATGTTAGGGTGAGGGTGAGTGCTAGGTTTCCATTTAAGCTGAGTGTGTAGGGTATGTTTTAGGGTTAGGATTAGAGTTAGAGTTAGGGTCATGGCTAGGGTTAAGTTTAGGGTTAGGGTTAGGTTTATGGTTAGGATTAGGGTTAGGGTCAGGGTTAGGGGGAGATTTAGTGTTATGTTTAGTTTTAGCGTTAGGGTTTGGGTGAACTTTATGTTAAGCACGAGGGTTAGGGTTAGGGGTTAGGGTTCAGGTTAGGTTCAGGGTTAGGGTTAGGGTTAGGTTTAGGTTTGGGGTTAGGGTTAGGTTTAGTGTTAGTGTTAGTTTTGCTTAGGGTTAGGGTTTGAATGAATTTAGGGTAGGTTTAGGGTTATGGTTAGGGTGAAATTTTGCTTAAGGGTCAGGGTTCCGCTTAGGGTTAGGGTTAGAGTTAGGGTCTGTGGTTAGGGTTAAGTTTAGGTTTAGGGTTAGAGTTAGGTTTAGGGTTAGTTTTAGTTTGGGTTAGGATTAGGCTATGAATGAAGTTAGGGTAGGTTTAGGGTTATGGTTAGGGTGAAATTTTGTTAAAGGGTGAGGGTTCGGTTTAGGGTTAGGGTTAGGTTTAGAGTTAGGGTTGTGGCTAGGGTTAGGTTTAGGGTTAAGGTTAAGTTTAGGCTAAGGATTAGGGTTAGAGTTAGGGTTAGGTGTTAGTGTTTCGGTTAGGTTTAGCATAGGGGTGTATTTAGGGTTAAATTTTTTTTTTTTAGGTTTAGGGTAAGAGTCAGAGTTACATTTACCGTTAAGGTGAGGGTTTTGGGTAAGTGTCACGGTTGGGGTTAGGGTTAGGGTTAGGGCTGCGGATAGGGTTAGAGTTAGGGTTAGGTTTAAGTTTATGGTAGGCTTAAAGATAGGGTTAAGCTTAGGTGAGGGTTAGGATTAGAATTAGGTTTAGGGCGAGGATTAGGGTCAGAGTTATTGTAAGGGTTAGGTTTAGGGTTCCAGGTGGGCCCAGCTTAAGGTGAGGGTTAGGTTTAGGGCTAGGGTTAGGGTTAAAGTTAGGGTTAACTTTAGGTTAGGGATAGGGTGAAGTTTAACATAGGGTGAGGGTTAGGGTTATGGCTAAGGTTTGGGTTTGTTTTCAGGTTAGTGTTAAGGTTATGTTTAGGGTTAGGGTTAAGTTTAGGGGTTGTGTTGAGTTTTAGTGTTAGGGTTAGATTTTAGGTTAGTGTTTAGTGTTATGGTTAGGGTTAGGGTTAGGGTTGTGTTAGGCGTTGTGGTTGGGGTGAGGGTTAGGTTTAGGGTTAGGGTTGGGTAGGGTTAGGATTATGGATATGGTAAGGTGTTAGGGGTTAGAGGTGTAGTTTAGGGTTAGGGTTTGGGTTTGTGTGAGGGTTCTGGTTAGGCTTTGTGATTCCGGTCATGGTTAGGGTTGGTTTAGGGTTGGGGTTAGGTTTATGATTAGGTTTCGGTTAGTGTTAGAGTTAGGGTTAAGGTTTTTGTTAGGCTTTGGTGTTGGGGTTAGTGTTTGGGTTAGGGTTAGGTTTATCGTTAGGGTCAGGGGTTTCAGGTTAGTGTTAGGGTTAGGGTTTCAGATAGCATTAGGGTTAGGGTTTCGGATTGCATTAGGGTTAGGGTTGTGGGATTCGGTTAGGGTTTAGGGTGAGGGTTACCGTTAGTTTTATGGTTAAGCTGAGGGTTTAGAGTAAGTGTTATGATTAGGGTTAGAGTCAGCGTTAGGGTTAGGATTGCGGTTAGGGTTAGGTGTAGGGTAAGATTTAGGTTTAGGTCCAAGGTGAGGGTTAGAGTTAGTGTTCTATTTAGGGTCAAGGTTAGAGTTAGGGTTAGGGTAAGGGATAGGCTTAGAGTTAGGGAAAGTGTTAGGGGTTCGTGTGAGAGTTAGTGTTAGGTTTACATCAAGCTGATGTTTTAGGGTGTTGTGGTTAGGGTTAGGTTAAGGGTTAGGGCTAGAGTTAGGGAAGAGTTAAGGGTTAGGTTTAGTTTTAGGGTTAGGGTTAGACTTAGGTTTAAGGTGAAGTTTAGGTTAAGGATGAGGGTTCGGGTTAGGATTAGGCGTTTGGGTTAAGGTTAGGGTTAGGTTTAGGGTTAGGGCTTAGCAGCGATAGGGTTAGGTATTTGGGTTAATGTTAGGGTCAGGTTTAGGGTTAGGGCTAGGGCTATTGCTAGGGTGAAGTTTACGGGTGAGGGTTGTGCTTAGGTTTAGCATTAGGGGTTAGGGTTAGGGTTAATGTTAGGAGTAAGTGTAGGGTTAAGGTTAGTTTTAGTGTGAGGGTTAGGGTTGGTTTTTGGGTTAAGTCATGGTTAGGTTTAGGGCTAGGTTAAGGTTAGAGATAGGGTTAGGTTAAGGGTTGGGTTAGGTTTAGATGTTAGGGTGAGGGTGAGTGCTAGGTTTCCATTTAAGCTGAGTGTGTAGGGTATGTTTTAGGGTTAGGATTAGAGTTAGAGTTAGGGTCATGGTTAGGGTTAAGTTTAGGGTTAGGGTTAGGTTTATGGTTAGGATTAGGGTTAGGGTCAGGGTTAGGGGGAGATTTAGTGTTATGTTTAGTTTTAGCGTTAGGGTTTGGGTGAACTTTATGTTAAACACGAGGGTTAGGGTTAGGGGTTAGGGTTCAGGTTAGGTTCAGGGTTAGGGTTAGGGTTAGGTTTAGGTTTGGGGTTAGGGTTAGGTTTAGTGTTAGTGTTAGTTTTGCTTAGGGTTAGGGTTTGAATGAATTTAGAGTAGGTTTAGGGTTATGGTTAGGGTGAAATTTTGCTTAAGGGTCAGGGTTCCGATTAGGGTTAGGGTTAGAGTTAGGGTCAGTGGTTAGGGTTAAGTTTAGGTTTAGGGTTAGAGTTAGGTTTAGGGTTAGTTTTAGTTTGGGTTAGGATTAGGCTATGAATGAAGTTAGGGTAGGTTTAGGGTTATGGTTAGGGTGAAATTTTGTTAAAGGGTGAGGGTTCGGTTTAGGGTTAGGGTTAGGTTTAGAGTTAGGGTTGTGGCTAGGGTTAGGTTTAGGGTTAAGGTTAAGTTTAGGCTAAGGATTAGGGTTAGAGTTAGGGTTAGGTGTTAGTGTTTCGGTTAGGTTTAGCATAGGGGTGTATTTAGGGTTAAATTTTTTTTTTTTAGGTTTAGGGTAAGAGTCAGAGTTACATTTACCGTTAAGGTGAGGGTTTTGGGTAAGTGTCACGGTTAGGGTTAGGGTTAGGGTTAGGGCTGCGGATAGGGTTAGAGTTAGGGTTAGGTTTAAGTTTATGGTAGGCTTAAAGATAGGGTTAAGCTTAGGTGAGGGTTAGGATTAGAATTAGGTTTAGGGCGAGGATTAGGGTCAGAGTTATTGTAAGGGTTAGGTTTAGGGTTCCAGGTGGGCCCAGGTTAAGGTGAGGGTTAGGTTTAGGGCTAGGGTTAGGGTTAAAGTTAGGGTTAACTTTAGGTTAGGGATAGGGTGAAGTTTAACATAGGGTGAGGGTTAGGGTTATGGCTAAGGTTTGGGTTTGTTTTCAGGTTAGTGTTAAGGTTATGTTTAGGGTTAGGGTTAAGTTTAGGGGTTGTGTTGAGTTTTAGTGTTAGTGTTAGATTTTAGGTTAGTGTTTAGTGTTATGGTTAGGGTTAGGGTTGTGTTAGGCGTTGTGGTTGGGGTGAGGGTTAGGTTTAGGGTTAGGGTTGGGTAGGGTTAGGATTATGGATATGGTAAGGTGTTAGGGGTTAGAGGTGTAGTTTAGGGTTAGGGTTTGGGTTTGTGTGAGGGTTCTGGTTAGGCTTTGTGATTCCGGTCATGGTTAGGGTTGGTTTAGGGTTGGGGTTAGGTTTATGATTAGGTTTCAGTTAGTGTTAGAGTTAGGGTTAAGGTTTTTGTTAGGCTTTGGTGTTGGGGTTACTGTTTGGGTTAGGGTTAGGTTTATCGTTAGGGTCAGGGGTTTCAGGTTAGTGTTAGGGTTAGGGTTTCAGATAGCATTAGGGTTAGGGTTTCGGATTGCATTAGGGTTAGGGTTGTGGGATTCGGTTAGGGTTTAGGGTGAGGGTTACCGTTAGTTTTATGGTTAAGCTGAGGGTTTAGAGTAAGTGTTATGATTAGGGTTAGAGTCAGCGTTAGGGTTAGGATTGCGGTTAGGGTTAGGTGTAGGGTAAGATTTAGGTTTAGGTCCAAGGTGAGGGTTAGAGTTAGTGTTCTATTTAGGGTCAAGGTTAGAGTTAGGGTTAGGGTAAGGGATAGGCTTAGGGTTAGGGAAAGTGTTAGGGGTTCGTGCGAGGGTTAGTGTTAGGTTTACATCAAGCTGATGTTTTAGGGTGTTGTGGTTAGGGTTAGGGTTAGGTTAAGGGTTAGGGCTAGAGTTAGGGAAGAGTTAAGGGTTAGGTTTAGTTTTAGGGTTAGGGTTAGACTTAGGTTTAAGGTGAAGTTTAGGTTAAGGATGAGGGTTCGGGTTAGGATTAGGCGTTTGGGTTAAGGTTAGGGTTAGGTTTAGGGTTAGGGCTTAGCAGCGATAGGGTTAGGTATTTGGGTTAATGTTAGGGTCAGGTTTAGGGTTAGGGCTAGGGCTATTGCTAGGGTGAAGTTTACGGGTGAGGGTTGTGCTTAGGTTTAGCATTAGGGGTTAGGGTTAGGGTTAATGTTAGGAGTAAGTGTAGGGTTAAGGTTAGTTTTAGTGTGAGGGTTAGGGTTGGTTTTTGGGTTAAGTCATGGTTAGGTTTAGGGCTAGGTTAAGGTTAGAGATAGGGTTAGGTTAAGGGTTGGGTTAGGTTTAGATGTTAGGGTGAGGGTGAGTGCTAGGTTTCCATTTAAGCTGAGTGTGTAGGGTATGTTTTAGGGTTAGGATTAGAGTTAGAGTTAGGGTCATGGCTAGGGTTAAGTTTAGGGTTAGGGTTAGGTTTATGGTTAGGATTAGGGTTAGGGTCAGGGTTAGGGGGAGATTTAGTGTTATGTTTAGTTTTAGCGTTAGGGTTTGGGTGAACTTTATGTTAAGCACGAGGGTTAGGGTTAGGGGTTAGGGTTCAGGTTAGGTTCAGGGTTAGGGTTAGGGTTAGGTTTAGGTTTGGGGTTAGGGTTAGGTTTAGTGTTAGTGTTAGTTTTGCTTAGGGTTAGGGTTTGAATGAATTTAGGGTAGGTTTAGGGTTATGGTTAGGGTGAAATTTTGCTTAAGGGTCAGGGTTCCGCTTAGGGTTAGGGTTAGAGTTAGGGTCTGTGGTTAGGGTTAAGTTTAGGTTTAGGGTTAGAGTTAGGTTTAGGGTTAGTTTTAGTTTGGGTTAGGATTAGGCTATGAATGAAGTTAGGGTAGGTTTAGGGTTATGGTTAGGGTGAAATTTTGTTAAAGGGTGAGGGTTCGGTTTAGGGTTAGGGTTAGGTTTAGAGTTAGGGTTGTGGCTAGGGTTAGGTTTAGGGTTAAGGTTAAGTTTAGGCTAAGGATTAGGGTTAGAGTTAGGGTTAGGTGTTAGTGTTTCGGTTAGGTTTAGCATAGGGGTGTATTTAGGGTTAAATTTTTTTTTTTTAGGTTTAGGGTAAGAGTCAGAGTTACATTTACCGTTAAGGTGAGGGTTTTGGGTAAGTGTCACGGTTGGGGTTAGGGTTAGGGTTAGGGCTGCGGATA
Source organism: Loxodonta africana (assembly GCF_030014295.1). NCBI lineage: Eukaryota > Metazoa > Chordata > Mammalia > Proboscidea > Elephantidae > Loxodonta > Loxodonta africana. The sequence goes on along the minus strand of NC_087367.1, from coordinate 48,151,793 downwards.
GGGTTAGAGTTAGGGTTAGGTTTAAGTTTATGGTAGGCTTAAAGATAGGGTTAAGCTTAGGTGAGGGTTAGGATTAGAATTAGGTTTAGGGCGAGGATTAGGGTCAGAGTTATTGTAAGGGTTAGGTTTAGGGTTCCAGGTGGGCCCAGCTTAAGGTGAGGGTTAGGTTTAGGGCTAGGGTTAGGGTTAAAGTTAGGGTTAACTTTAGGTTAGGGATAGGGTGAAGTTTAACATAGGGTGAGGGTTAGGGTTATGGCTAAGGTTTGGGTTTGTTTTCAGGTTAGTGTTAAGGTTATGTTTAGGGTTAGGGTTAAGTTTAGGGGTTGTGTTGAGTTTTAGTGTTAGGGTTAGATTTTAGGTTAGTGTTTAGTGTTATGGTTAGGGTTAGGGTTAGGGTTGTGTTAGGCGTTGTGGTTGGGGTGAGGGTTAGGTTTAGGGTTAGGGTTGGGTAGGGTTAGGATTATGGATATGGTAAGGTGTTAGGGGTTAGAGGTGTAGTTTAGGGTTAGGGTTTGGGTTTGTGTGAGGGTTCTGGTTAGGCTTTGTGATTCCGGTCATGGTTAGGGTTGGTTTAGGGTTGGGGTTAGGTTTATGATTAGGTTTCGGTTAGTGTTAGAGTTAGGGTTAAGGTTTTTGTTAGGCTTTGGTGTTGGGGTTAGTGTTTGGGTTAGGGTTAGGTTTATCGTTAGGGTCAGGGGTTTCAGGTTAGTGTTAGGGTTAGGGTTTCAGATAGCATTAGGGTTAGGGTTTCGGATTGCATTAGGGTTAGGGTTGTGGGATTCGGTTAGGGTTTAGGGTGAGGGTTACCGTTAGTTTTATGGTTAAGCTGAGGGTTTAGAGTAAGTGTTATGATTAGGGTTAGAGTCAGCGTTAGGGTTAGGATTGCGGTTAGGGTTAGGTGTAGGGTAAGATTTAGGTTTAGGTCCAAGGTGAGGGTTAGAGTTAGTGTTCTATTTAGGGTCAAGGTTAGAGTTAGGGTTAGGGTAAGGGATAGGCTTAGAGTTAGGGAAAGTGTTAGGGGTTCGTGTGAGAGTTAGTGTTAGGTTTACATCAAGCTGATGTTTTAGGGTGTTGTGGTTAGGGTTAGGTTAAGGGTTAGGGCTAGAGTTAGGGAAGAGTTAAGGGTTAGGTTTAGTTTTAGGGTTAGGGTTAGACTTAGGTTTAAGGTGAAGTTTAGGTTAAGGATGAGGGTTCGGGTTAGGATTAGGCGTTTGGGTTAAGGTTAGGGTTAGGTTTAGGGTTAGGGCTTAGCAGCGATAGGGTTAGGTATTTGGGTTAATGTTAGGGTCAGGTTTAGGGTTAGGGCTAGGGCTATTGCTAGGGTGAAGTTTACGGGTGAGGGTTGTGCTTAGGTTTAGCATTAGGGGTTAGGGTTAGGGTTAATGTTAGGAGTAAGTGTAGGGTTAAGGTTAGTTTTAGTGTGAGGGTTAGGGTTGGTTTTTGGGTTAAGTCATGGTTAGGTTTAGGGCTAGGTTAAGGTTAGAGATAGGGTTAGGTTAAGGGTTGGGTTAGGTTTAGATGTTAGGGTGAGGGTGAGTGCTAGGTTTCCATTTAAGCTGAGTGTGTAGGGTATGTTTTAGGGTTAGGATTAGAGTTAGAGTTAGGGTCATGGTTAGGGTTAAGTTTAGGGTTAGGGTTAGGTTTATGGTTAGGATTAGGGTTAGGGTCAGGGTTAGGGGGAGATTTAGTGTTATGTTTAGTTTTAGCGTTAGGGTTTGGGTGAACTTTATGTTAAACACGAGGGTTAGGGTTAGGGGTTAGGGTTCAGGTTAGGTTCAGGGTTAGGGTTAGGGTTAGGTTTAGGTTTGGGGTTAGGGTTAGGTTTAGTGTTAGTGTTAGTTTTGCTTAGGGTTAGGGTTTGAATGAATTTAGAGTAGGTTTAGGGTTATGGTTAGGGTGAAATTTTGCTTAAGGGTCAGGGTTCCGATTAGGGTTAGGGTTAGAGTTAGGGTCAGTGGTTAGGGTTAAGTTTAGGTTTAGGGTTAGAGTTAGGTTTAGGGTTAGTTTTAGTTTGGGTTAGGATTAGGCTATGAATGAAGTTAGGGTAGGTTTAGGGTTATGGTTAGGGTGAAATTTTGTTAAAGGGTGAGGGTTCGGTTTAGGGTTAGGGTTAGGTTTAGAGTTAGGGTTGTGGCTAGGGTTAGGTTTAGGGTTAAGGTTAAGTTTAGGCTAAGGATTAGGGTTAGAGTTAGGGTTAGGTGTTAGTGTTTCGGTTAGGTTTAGCATAGGGGTGTATTTAGGGTTAAATTTTTTTTTTTTAGGTTTAGGGTAAGAGTCAGAGTTACATTTACCGTTAAGGTGAGGGTTTTGGGTAAGTGTCACGGTTAGGGTTAGGGTTAGGGTTAGGGCTGCGGATAGGGTTAGAGTTAGGGTTAGGTTTAAGTTTATGGTAGGCTTAAAGATAGGGTTAAGCTTAGGTGAGGGTTAGGATTAGAATTAGGTTTAGGGCGAGGATTAGGGTCAGAGTTATTGTAAGGGTTAGGTTTAGGGTTCCAGGTGGGCCCAGGTTAAGGTGAGGGTTAGGTTTAGGGCTAGGGTTAGGGTTAAAGTTAGGGTTAACTTTAGGTTAGGGATAGGGTGAAGTTTAACATAGGGTGAGGGTTAGGGTTATGGCTAAGGTTTGGGTTTGTTTTCAGGTTAGTGTTAAGGTTATGTTTAGGGTTAGGGTTAAGTTTAGGGGTTGTGTTGAGTTTTAGTGTTAGGGTTAGATTTTAGGTTAGTGTTTAGTGTTATGGTTAGGGTTAGGGTTAGGGTTGTGTTAGGCGTTGTGGTTGGGGTGAGGGTTAGGTTTAGGGTTAGGGTTGGGTAGGGTTAGGATTATGGATATGGTAAGGTGTTAGGGGTTAGAGGTGTAGTTTAGGGTTAGGGTTTGGGTTTGTGTGAGGGTTCTGGTTAGGCTTTGTGATTCCGGTCATGGTTAGGGTTGGTTTAGGGTTGGGGTTAGGTTTATGATTAGGTTTCGGTTAGTGTTAGAGTTAGGGTTAAGGTTTTTGTTAGGCTTTGGTGTTGGGGTTAGTGTTTGGGTTAGGGTTAGGTTTATCGTTAGGGTCAGGGGTTTCAGGTTAGTGTTAGGGTTAGGGTTTCAGATAGCATTAGGGTTAGGGTTTCGGATTGCATTAGGGTTAGGGTTGTGGGATTCGGTTAGGGTTTAGGGTGAGGGTTACCGTTAGTTTTATGGTTAAGCTGAGGGTTTAGAGTAAGTGTTATGATTAGGGTTAGAGTCAGCGTTAGGGTTAGGATTGCGGTTAGGGTTAGGTGTAGGGTAAGATTTAGGTTTAGGTCCAAGGTGAGGGTTAGAGTTAGTGTTCTATTTAGGGTCAAGGTTAGAGTTAGGGTTAGGGTAAGGGATAGGCTTAGGGTTAGGGAAAGTGTTAGGGGTTCGTGCGAGGGTTAGTGTTAGGTTTACATCAAGCTGATGTTTTAGGGTGTTGTGGTTAGGGTTAGGGTTAGGTTAAGGGTTAGGGCTAGAGTTAGGGAAGAGTTAAGGGTTAGGTTTAGTTTTAGGGTTAGGGTTAGACTTAGGTTTAAGGTGAAGTTTAGGTTAAGGATGAGGGTTCGGGTTAGGATTAGGCGTTTGGGTTAAGGTTAGGGTTAGGTTTAGGGTTAGGGCTTAGCAGCGATAGGGTTAGGTATTTGGGTTAATGTTAGGGTCAGGTTTAGGGTTAGGGCTAGGGCTATTGCTAGGGTGAAGTTTACGGGTGAGGGTTGTGCTTAGGTTTAGCATTAGGGGTTAGGGTTAGGGTTAATGTTAGGAGTAAGTGTAGGGTTAAGGTTAGTTTTAGAGTGAGGGTTAGGGTTGGTTTTTGGGTTAAGTCATGGTTAGGTTTAGGGCTAGGTTAAGGTTAGAGATAGGGTTAGGTTAAGGGTTGGGTTAGGTTTAGATGTTAGGGTGAGGGTGAGTGCTAGGTTTCCATTTAAGCTGAGTGTGTAGGGTATGTTTTAGGGTTAGGATTAGAGTTAGAGTTAGGGTCATGGCTAGGGTTAAGTTTAGGGTTAGGGTTAGGTTTATGGTTAGGATTAGGGTTAGGGTCAGGGTTAGGGGGAGATTTAGTGTTATGTTTAGTTTTAGCGTTAGGGTTTGGGTGAACTTTATGTTAAGCACGAGGGTTAGGGTTAGGGGTTAGGGTTCAGGTTAGGTTCAGGGTTAGGGTTAGGGTTAGGTTTAGGTTTGGGGTTAGGGTTAGGTTTAGTGTTAGTGTTAGTTTTGCTTAGGGTTAGGGTTTGAATGAATTTAGGGTAGGTTTAGGGTTATGGTTAGGGTGAAATTTTGCTTAAGGGTCAGGGTTCCGCTTAGGGTTAGGGTTAGAGTTAGGGTCAGTGGTTAGGGTTAAGTTTAGGTTTAGGGTTAGAGTTAGGTTTAGGGTTAGTTTTAGTTTGGGTTAGGATTAGGCTATGAATGAAGTTAGGGTAGGTTTAGGGTTATGGTTAGGGTGAAATTTTGTTAAAGGGTGAGGGTTCGGTTTAGGGTTAGGGTTAGGTTTAGAGTTAGGGTTGTGGCTAGGGTTAGGTTTAGGGTTAAGGTTAAGTTTAGGCTAAGGATTAGGGTTAGAGTTAGGGTTAGGTGTTAGTGTTTCGGTTAGGTTTAGCATAGGGGTGTATTTAGGGTTAAATTTTTTTTTTTTAGGTTTAGGGTAAGAGTCAGAGTTACATTTACCGTTAAGGTGAGGGTTTTGGGTAAGTGTCACGGTTGGGGTTAGGGTTAGGGTTAGGGCTGCGGATAGGGTTAGAGTCAGGGTTAGGTTTAAGTTTATGGTAGGCTTAAAGATAGGGTTAAGCTTAGGTGAGGGTTAGGATTAGAATTAGGTTTAGGGCGAGGATTAGGGTCAGAGTTATTGTAAGGGTTAGGTTTAGGGTTCCAGGTGGGCCCAGGTTAAGGTGAGGGTTAGGTTTAGGGCTAGGGTTAGGGTTAAAGTTAGGGTTAACTTTAGGTTAGGGATAGGGTGAAGTTTAACATAGGGTGAGGGTTAGGGTTATGGCTAAGGTTTGGGTTTGTTTTCAGGTTAGTGTTAAGGTTATGTTTAGGGTTAAGTTTAGGGGTTGTGTTGAGTTTTAGTGTTAGGGTTAGATTTTAGGTTAGTGTTTAGTGTTATGGTTAGGGTTAGGGTTGTGTTAGGCGTTGTGGTTGGGGTGAGGGTTAGGTTTAGGGTTAGGGTTGGGTAGGGTTAGGATTATGGATATGGTAAGGTGTTAGGGGTTAGAGGTGTAGTTTAGGGTTAGGGTTTGGGTTTGTGTGAGGGTTCTGGTTAGGCTTTGTGATTCCGGTCATGGTTAGGGTTGGTTTAGGGTTGGGGTTAGGTTTATGATTAGGTTTCAGTTAGTGTTAGAGTTAGGGTTAAGGTTTTTGTTAGGCTTTGGTGTTGGGGTTACTGTTTGGGTTAGGGTTAGGTTTATCGTTAGGGTCAGGGGTTTCAGGTTAGTGTTAGGGTTAGGGTTTCAGATAGCATTAGGGTTAGGGTTTCGGATTGCATTAGGGTTAGGGTTGTGGGATTCGGTTAGGGTTTAGGGTGAGGGTTACCGTTAGTTTTATGGTTAAGCTGAGGGTTTAGAGTAAGTGTTATGATTAGGGTTAGAGTCAGCGTTAGGGTTAGGATTGCGGTTAGGGTTAGGTGTAGGGTAAGATTTAGGTTTAGGTCCAAGGTGAGGGTTAGAGTTAGTGTTCTATTTAGGGTCAAGGTTAGAGTTAGGGTTAGGGTAAGGGATAGGCTTAGGGTTAGGGAAAGTGTTAGGGGTTCGTGCGAGGGTTAGTGTTAGGTTTACATCAAGCTGATGTTTTAGGGTGTTGTGGTTAGGGTTAGGGTTAGGTTAAGGGTTAGGGCTAGAGTTAGGGAAGAGTTAAGGGTTAGGTTTAGTTTTAGGGTTAGGGTTAGACTTAGGTTTAAGGTGAAGTTTAGGTTAAGGATGAGGGTTCGGGTTAGGATTAGGCGTTTGGGTTAAGGTTAGGGTTAGGTTTAGGGTTAGGGCTTAGCAGCGATAGGGTTAGGTATTTGGGTTAATGTTAGGGTCAGGTTTAGGGTTAGGGCTAGGGCTATTGCTAGGGTGAAGTTTACGGGTGAGGGTTGTGCTTAGGTTTAGCATTAGGGGTTAGGGTTAGGGTTAATGTTAGGAGTAAGTGTAGGGTTAAGGTTAGTTTTAGAGTGAGGGTTAGGGTTGGTTTTTGGGTTAAGTCATGGTTAGGTTTAGGGCTAGGTTAAGGTTAGAGATAGGGTTAGGTTAAGGGTTGGGTTAGGTTTAGATGTTAGGGTGAGGGTGAGTGCTAGGTTTCCATTTAAGCTGAGTGTGTAGGGTATGTTTTAGGGTTAGGATTAGAGTTAGAGTTAGGGTCATGGCTAGGGTTAAGTTTAGGGTTAGGGTTAGGTTTATGGTTAGGATTAGGGTTAGGGTCAGGGTTAGGGGGAGATTTAGTGTTATGTTTAGTTTTAGCGTTAGGGTTTGGGTGAACTTTATGTTAAGCACGAGGGTTAGGGTTAGGGGTTAGGGTTCAGGTTAGGTTCAGGGTTAGGGTTAGGGTTAGGTTTAGGTTTGGGGTTAGGGTTAGGTTTAGTGTTAGTGTTAGTTTTGCTTAGGGTTAGGGTTTGAATGAATTTAGGGTAGGTTTAGGGTTATGGTTAGGGTGAAATTTTGCTTAAGGGTCAGGGTTCCGCTTAGGGTTAGGGTTAGAGTTAGGGTCAGTGGTTAGGGTTAAGTTTAGGTTTAGGGTTAGAGTTAGGTTTAGGGTTAGTTTTAGTTTGGGTTAGGATTAGGCTATGAATGAAGTTAGGGTAGGTTTAGGGTTATGGTTAGGGTGAAATTTTGTTAAAGGGTGAGGGTTCGGTTTAGGGTTAGGGTTAGGTTTAGAGTTAGGGTTGTGGCTAGGGTTAGGTTTAGGGTTAAGGTTAAGTTTAGGCTAAGGATTAGGGTTAGAGTTAGGGTTAGGTGTTAGTGTTTCGGTTAGGTTTAGCATAGGGGTGTATTTAGGGTTAAGTTTTTTTTTTTTAGGTTTAGGGTAAGAGTCAGAGTTACATTTACCGTTAAGGTGAGGGTTTTGGGTAAGTGTCACGGTTGGGGTTAGGGTTAGGGTTAGGGCTGCGGATAGGGTTAGAGTCAGGGTTAGGTTTAAGTTTATGGTAGGCTTAAAGATAGGGTTAAGCTTAGGTGAGGGTTAGGATTAGAATTAGGTTTAGGGCGAGGATTAGGGTCAGAGTTATTGTAAGGGTTAGGTTTAGGGTTCCAGGTGGGCCCAAGTTAAGGTGAGGGTTAGGTTTAGGGCTAGGGTTAGGGTTAAAGTTAGGGTTAACTTTAGGTTAGGGATAGGGTGAAGTTTAACATAGGGTGAGGGTTAGGGTTATGGCTAAGGTTTGGGTTTGTTTTCAGGTTAGTGTTAAGGTTATGTTTAGGGTTAAGTGTAGGGGTTGTGTTGAGTTTTAGTGTTAGGGTTAGATTTTAGGTTAGTGTTTAGTGTTATGGTTAGGGTTAGGGTTGTGTTAGGCGTTGTGGTTGGGGTGAGGGTTAGGTTTAGGGTTAGGGTTGGGTAGGGTTAGGATTATGGATATGGTAAGGTGTTAGGGGTTAGAGGTGTAGTTTAGGGTTAGGGTTTGGGTTTGTGTGAGGGTTCTGGTTAGGCTTTGTGATTCCGGTCATGGTTAGGGTTGGTTTAGGGTTGGGGTTAGGTTTATGATTAGGTTTCAGTTAGTGTTAGAGTTAGGGTTAAGGTTTTTGTTAGGCTTTGGTGTTGGGGTTACTGTTTGGGTTAGGGTTAGGTTTATCGTTAGGGTCAGGGGTTTCAGGTTAGTGTTAGGGTTAGGGTTTCAGATAGCATTAGGGTTAGGGTTTCGGATTGCATTAGGGTTAGGGTTGTGGGATTCGGTTAGGGTTTAGGGTGAGGGTTACCGTTAGTTTTATGGTTAAGCTGAGGGTTTAGAGTAAGTGTTATGATTAGGGTTAGAGTCAGCGTTAGGGTTAGGATTGCGGTTAGGGTTAGGTGTAGGGTAAGATTTAGGTTTAGGTCCAAGGTGAGGGTTAGAGTTAGTGTTCTATTTAGGGTCAAGGTTAGAGTTAGGGTTAGGGTAAGGGATAGGCTTAGGGTTAGGGAAAGTGTTAGGGGTTCGTGCGAGGGTTAGTGTTAGGTTTACATCAAGCTGATGTTTTAGGGTGTTGTGGTTAGGGTTAGGGTTAGGTTAAGGGTTAGGGCTAGAGTTAGGGAAGAGTTAAGGGTTAGGTTTAGTTTTAGGGTTAGGGTTAGACTTAGGTTTAAGGTGAAGTTTAGGTTAAGGATGAGGGTTCGGGTTAGGATTAGGCGTTTGGGTTAAGGTTAGGGTTAGGTTTAGGGTTAGGGCTTAGCAGCGATAGGGTTAGGTATTTGGGTTAATGTTAGGGTCAGGTTTAGGGTTAGGGCTAGGGCTATTGCTAGGGTGAAGTTTACGGGTGAGGGTTGTGCTTAGGTTTAGCATTAGGGGTTAGGGTTAGGGTTAATGTTAGGAGTAAGTGTAGGGTTAAGGTTAGTTTTAGTGTGAGGGTTAGGGTTGGTTTTTGGGTTAAGTCATGGTTAGGTTTAGGGCTAGGTTAAGGTTAGAGATAGGGTTAGGTTAAGGGTTGGGTTAGGTTTAGATGTTAGGGTGAGGGTGAGTGCTAGGTTTCCATTTAAGCTGAGTGTGTAGGGTATGTTTTAGGGTTAGGATTAGAGTTAGAGTTAGGGTCATGGCTAGGGTTAAGTTTAGGGTTAGGGTTAGGTTTATGGTTAGGATTAGGGTTAGGGTCAGGGTTAGGGGGAGATTTAGTGTTATGTTTAGTTTTAGCGTTAGGGTTTGGGTGAACTTTATGTTAAGCACGAGGGTTAGGGTTAGGGGTTAGGGTTCAGGTTAGGTTCAGGGTTAGGGTTAGGGTTAGGTTTAGGTTTGGGGTTAGGGTTAGGTTTAGTGTTAGTGTTAGTTTTGCTTAGGGTTAGGGTTTGAATGAATTTAGGGTAGGTTTAGGGTTATGGTTAGGGTGAAATTTTGCTTAAGGGTCAGGGTTCCGCTTAGGGTTAGGGTTAGATTTAGGGTCTGTGGTTAGGGTTAAGTTTAGGTTTAGGGTTAGAGTTAGGTTTAGGGTTAGTTTTAGTTTGGGTTAGGATTAGGCTATGAATGAAGTTAGGGTAGGTTTAGGGTTATGGTTAGGGTGAAATTTTGTTAAAGGGTGAGGGTTCGGTTTAGGGTTAGGGTTAGGTTTAGAGTTAGGGTTGTGGCTAGGGTTAGGTTTAGGGTTAAGGTTAAGTTTAGGCTAAGGATTAGGGTTAGAGTTAGGGTTAGGTGTTAGTGTTTCGGTTAGGTTTAGCATAGGGGTGTATTTAGGGTTAAATTTTTTTTTTTTAGGTTTAGGGTAAGAGTCAGAGTTACATTTACCGTTAAGGTGAGGGTTTTGGGTAAGTGTCACGGTTGGGGTTAGGGTTAGGGTTAGGGCTGCGGATAGGGTTAGAGTTAGGGTTAGGTTTAAGTTTATGGTAGGCTTAAAGATAGGGTTAAGCTTAGGTGAGGGTTAGGATTAGAATTAGGTTTAGGGCGAGGATTAGGGTCAGAGTTATTGTAAGGGTTCGGTTTAGGGTTCCAGGTGGGCCCAGCTTAAGGTGAGGGTTAGGTTTAGGGCTAGGGTTAGGGTTAAAGTTAGGGTTAACTTTAGGTTAGGGATAGGGTGAAGTTTAACATAGGGTGAGGGTTAGGGTTATGGCTAAGGTTTGGGTTTGTTTTCAGGTTAGTGTTAAGGTTATGTTTAGGGTTAGGGTTAAGTTTAGGGGTTGTGTTGAGTTTTAGTGTTAGGGTTAGATTTTAGGTTAGTGTTTAGTGTTATGGTTAGGGTTAGGGTTAGGGTTGTGTTAGGCGTTGTGGTTGGGGTGAGGGTTAGGTTTAGGGTTAGGGTTGGGTAGGGTTAGGATTATGGATATGGTAAGGTGTTAGGGGTTAGAGGTGTAGTTTAGGGTTAGGGTTTGGGTTTGTGTGAGGGTTCTGGTTAGGCTTTGTGATTCCGGTCATGGTTAGGGTTGGTTTAGGGTTGGGGTTAGGTTTATGATTAGGTTTCGGTTAGTGTTAGAGTTAGGGTTAAGGTTTTTGTTAGGCTTTGGTGTTGGGGTTAGTGTTTGGGTTAGGGTTAGGTTTATCGTTAGGGTCAGGGGTTTCAGGTTAGTGTTAGGGTTAGGGTTTCAGATAGCATTAGGGTTAGGGTTTCGGATTGCATTAGGGTTAGGGTTGTGGGATTCGGTTAGGGTTTAGGGTGAGGGTTACCGTTAGTTTTATGGTTAAGCTGAGGGTTTAGAGTAAGTGTTATGATTAGGGTTAGAGTCAGCGTTAGGGTTAGGATTGCGGTTAGGGTTAGGTGTAGGGTAAGATTTAGGTTTAGGTCCAAGGTGAGGGTTAGAGTTAGTGTTCTATTTAGGGTCAAGGTTAGAGTTAGGGTTAGGGTAAGGGATAGGCTTAGAGTTAGGGAAAGTGTTAGGGGTTCGTGTGAGAGTTAGTGTTAGGTTTACATCAAGCTGATGTTTTAGGGTGTTGTGGTTAGGGTTAGGTTAAGGGTTAGGGCTAGAGTTAGGGAAGAGTTAAGGGTTAGGTTTAGTTTTAGGGTTAGGGTTAGACTTAGGTTTAAGGTGAAGTTTAGGTTAAGGATGAGGGTTCGGGTTAGGATTAGGCGTTTGGGTTAAGGTTAGGGTTAGGTTTAGGGTTAGGGCTTAGCAGCGATAGGGTTAGGTATTTGGGTTAATGTTAGGGTCAGGTTTAGGGTTAGGGCTAGGGCTATTGCTAGGGTGAAGTTTACGGGTGAGGGTTGTGCTTAGGTTTAGCGTTAGGGGTTAGGGTTAGGGTTAATGTTAGGAGTAAGTGTAGGGTTAAGGTTAGTTTTAGTGTGAGGGTTAGGGTTGGTTTTTGGGTTAAGTCATGGTTAGGTTTAGGGCTAGGTTAAGGTTAGAGATAGGGTTAGGTTAAGGGTTGGGTTAGGTTTAGATGTTAGGGTGAGGGTGAGTGCTAGGTTTCCATTTAAGCTGAGTGTGTAGGGTATGTTTTAGGGTTAGGATTAGAGTTAGAGTTAGGGTCATGGTTAGGGTTAAGTTTAGGGTTAGGGTTAGGTTTATGGTTAGGATTAGGGTTAGGGTCAGGGTTAGGGGGAGATTTAGTGTTATGTTTAGTTTTAGCGTTAGGGTTTGGGTGAACTTTATGTTAAACACGAGGGTTAGGGTTAGGGGTTAGGGTTCAGGTTAGGTTCAGGGTTAGGGTTAGGGTTAGGTTTAGGTTTGGGGTTAGGGTTAGGTTTAGTGTTAGTGTTAGTTTTGCTTAGGGTTAGGGTTTGAATGAATTTAGAGTAGGTTTAGGGTTATGGTTAGGGTGAAATTTTGCTTAAGGGTCAGGGTTCCGATTAGGGTTAGGGTTAGAGTTAGGGTCAGTGGTTAGGGTTAAGTTTAGGTTTAGGGTTAGAGTTAGGTTTAGGGTTAGTTTTAGTTTGGGTTAGGATTAGGCTATGAATGAAGTTAGGGTAGGTTTAGGGTTATGGTTAGGGTGAAATTTTGTTAAAGGGTGAGGGTTCGGTTTAGGGTTAGGGTTAGGTTTAGAGTTAGGGTTGTGGCTAGGGTTAGGTTTAGGGTTAAGGTTAAGTTTAGGCTAAGGATTAGGGTTAGAGTTAGGGTTAGGTGTTAGTGTTTCGGTTAGGTTTAGCATAGGGGTGTATTTAGGGTTAAATTTTTTTTTTTTAGGTTTAGGGTAAGAGTCAGAGTTACATTTACCGTTAAGGTGAGGGTTTTGGGTAAGTGTCACGGTTAGGGTTAGGGTTAGGGTTAGGGCTGCGGATAGGGTTAGAGTTAGGGTTAGGTTTAAGTTTATGGTAGGCTTAAAGATAGGGTTAAGCTTAGGTGAGGGTTAGGATTAGAATTAGGTTTAGGGCGAGGATTAGGGTCAGAGTTATTGTAAGGGTTAGGTTTAGGGTTCCAGGTGGGCCCAGGTTAAGGTGAGGGTTAGGTTTAGGGCTAGGGTTAGGGTTAAAGTTAGGGTTAACTTTAGGTTAGGGATAGGGTGAAGTTTAACATAGGGTGAGGGTTAGGGTTATGGCTAAGGTTTGGGTTTGTTTTCAGGTTAGTGTTAAGGTTATGTTTAGGGTTAGGGTTAAGTTTAGGGGTTGTGTTGAGTTTTAGTGTTAGGGTTAGATTTTAGGTTAGTGTTTAGTGTTATGGTTAGGGTTAGGGTTAGGGTTGTGTTAGGCGTTGTGGTTGGGGTGAGGGTTAGGTTTAGGGTTAGGGTTGGGTAGGGTTAGGATTATGGATATGGTAAGGTGTTAGGGGTTAGAGGTGTAGTTTAGGGTTAGGGTTTGGGTTTGTGTGAGGGTTCTGGTTAGGCTTTGTGATTCCGGTCATGGTTAGGGTTGGTTTAGGGTTGGGGTTAGGTTTATGATTAGGTTTCGGTTAGTGTTAGAGTTAGGGTTAAGGTTTTTGTTAGGCTTTGGTGTTGGGGTTAGTGTTTGGGTTAGGGTTAGGTTTATCGTTAGGGTCAGGGGTTTCAGGTTAGTGTTAGGGTTAGGGTTTCAGATAGCATTAGGGTTAGGGTTTCGGATTGCATTAGGGTTAGGGTTGTGGGATTCGGTTAGGGTTTAGGGTGAGGGTTACCGTTAGTTTTATGGTTAAGCTGAGGGTTTAGAGTAAGTGTTATGATTAGGGTTAGAGTCAGCGTTAGGGTTAGGATTGCGGTTAGGGTTAGGTGTAGGGTAAGATTTAGGTTTAGGTCCAAGGTGAGGGTTAGAGTTAGTGTTCTATTTAGGGTCAAGGTTAGAGTTAGGGTTAGGGTAAGGGATAGGCTTAGGGTTAGGGAAAGTGTTAGGGGTTCGTGCGAGGGTTAGTGTTAGGTTTACATCAAGCTGATGTTTTAGGGTGTTGTGGTTAGGGTTAGGGTTAGGTTAAGGGTTAGGGCTAGAGTTAGGGAAGAGTTAAGGGTTAGGTTTAGTTTTAGGGTTAGGGTTAGACTTAGGTTTAAGGTGAAGTTTAGGTTAAGGATGAGGGTTCGGGTTAGGATTAGGCGTTTGGGTTAAGGTTAGGGTTAGGTTTAGGGTTAGGGCTTAGCAGCGATAGGGTTAGGTATTTGGGTTAATGTTAGGGTCAGGTTTAGGGTTAGGGCTAGGGCTATTGCTAGGGTGAAGTTTACGGGTGAGGGTTGTGCTTAGGTTTAGCATTAGGGGTTAGGGTTAGGGTTAATGTTAGGAGTAAGTGTAGGGTTAAGGTTAGTTTTAGAGTGAGGGTTAGGGTTGGTTTTTGGGTTAAGTCATGGTTAGGTTTAGGGCTAGGTTAAGGTTAGAGATAGGGTTAGGTTAAGGGTTGGGTTAGGTTTAGATGTTAGGGTGAGGGTGAGTGCTAGGTTTCCATTTAAGCTGAGTGTGTAGGGTATGTTTTAGGGTTAGGATTAGAGTTAGAGTTAGGGTCATGGCTAGGGTTAAGTTTAGGGTTAGGGTTAGGTTTATGGTTAGGATTAGGGTTAGGGTCAGGGTTAGGGGGAGATTTAGTGTTATGTTTAGTTTTAGCGTTAGGGTTTGGGTGAACTTTATGTTAAGCACGAGGGTTAGGGTTAGGGGTTAGGGTTCAGGTTAGGTTCAGGGTTAGGGTTAGGGTTAGGTTTAGGTTTGGGGTTAGGGTTAGGTTTAGTGTTAGTGTTAGTTTTGCTTAGGGTTAGGGTTTGAATGAATTTAGGGTAGGTTTAGGGTTATGGTTAGGGTGAAATTTTGCTTAAGGGTCAGGGTTCCGCTTAGGGTTAGGGTTAGAGTTAGGGTCAGTGGTTAGGGTTAAGTTTAGGTTTAGGGTTAGAGTTAGGTTTAGGGTTAGTTTTAGTTTGGGTTAGGATTAGGCTATGAATGAAGTTAGGGTAGGTTTAGGGTTATGGTTAGGGTGAAATTTTGTTAAAGGGTGAGGGTTCGGTTTAGGGTTAGGGTTAGGTTTAGAGTTAGGGTTGTGGCTAGGGTTAGGTTTAGGGTTAAGGTTAAGTTTAGGCTAAGGATTAGGGTTAGAGTTAGGGTTAGGTGTTAGTGTTTCGGTTAGGTTTAGCATAGGGGTGTATTTAGGGTTAAGTTTTTTTTTTTTAGGTTTAGGGTAAGAGTCAGAGTTACATTTACCGTTAAGGTGAGGGTTTTGGGTAAGTGTCACGGTTGGGGTTAGGGTTAGGGTTAGGGCTGCGGATAGGGTTAGAGTCAGGGTTAGGTTTAAGTTTATGGTAGGCTTAAAGATAGGGTTAAGCTTAGGTGAGGGTTAGGATTAGAATTAGGTTTAGGGCGAGGATTAGGGTCAGAGTTATTGTAAGGGTTAGGTTTAGGGTTCCAGGTGGGCCCAGGTTAAGGTGAGGGTTAGGTTTAGGGCTAGGGTTAGGGTTAAAGTTAGGGTTAACTTTAGGTTAGGGATAGGGTGAAGTTTAACATAGGGTGAGGGTTAGGGTTATGGCTAAGGTTTGGGTTTGTTTTCAGGTTAGTGTTAAGGTTATGTTTAGGGTTAAGTTTAGGGGTTGTGTTGAGTTTTAGTGTTAGGGTTAGATTTTAGGTTAGTGTTTAGTGTTATGGTTAGGGTTAGGGTTGTGTTAGGCGTTGTGGTTGGGGTGAGGGTTAGGTTTAGGGTTAGGGTTGGGTAGGGTTAGGATTATGGATATGGTAAGGTGTTAGGGGTTAGAGGTGTAGTTTAGGGTTAGGGTTTGGGTTTGTGTGAGGGTTCTGGTTAGGCTTTGTGATTCCGGTCATGGTTAGGGTTGGTTTAGGGTTGGGGTTAGGTTTATGATTAGGTTTCAGTTAGTGTTAGAGTTAGGGTTAAGGTTTTTGTTAGGCTTTGGTGTTGGGGTTACTGTTTGGGTTAGGGTTAGGTTTATCGTTAGGGTCAGGGGTTTCAGGTTAGTGTTAGGGTTAGGGTTTCAGATAGCATTAGGGTTAGGGTTTCGGATTGCATTAGGGTTAGGGTTGTGGGATTCGGTTAGGGTTTAGGGTGAGGGTTACCGTTAGTTTTATGGTTAAGCTGAGGGTTTAGAGTAAGTGTTATGATTAGGGTTAGAGTCAGCGTTAGGGTTAGGATTGCGGTTAGGGTTAGGTGTAGGGTAAGATTTAGGTTTAGGTCCAAGGTGAGGGTTAGAGTTAGTGTTCTATTTAGGGTCAAGGTTAGAGTTAGGGTTAGGGTAAGGGATAGGCTTAGGGTTAGGGAAAGTGTTAGGGGTTCGTGCGAGGGTTAGTGTTAGGTTTACATCAAGCTGATGTTTTAGGGTGTTGTGGTTAGGGTTAGGGTTAGGTTAAGGGTTAGGGCTAGAGTTAGGGAAGAGTTAAGGGTTAGGTTTAGTTTTAGGGTTAGGGTTAGACTTAGGTTTAAGGTGAAGTTTAGGTTAAGGATGAGGGTTCGGGTTAGGATTAGGCGTTTGGGTTAAGGTTAGGGTTAGGTTTAGGGTTAGGGCTTAGCAGCGATAGGGTTAGGTATTTGGGTTAATGTTAGGGTCAGGTTTAGGGTTAGGGCTAGGGCTATTGCTAGGGTGAAGTTTACGGGTGAGGGTTGTGCTTAGGTTTAGCATTAGGGGTTAGGGTTAGGGTTAATGTTAGGAGTAAGTGTAGGGTTAAGGTTAGTTTTAGTGTGAGGGTTAGGGTTGGTTTTTGGGTTAAGTCATGGTTAGGTTTAGGGCTAGGTTAAGGTTAGAGATAGGGTTAGGTTAAGGGTTGGGTTAGGTTTAGATGTTAGGGTGAGGGTGAGTGCTAGGTTTCCATTTAAGCTGAGTGTGTAGGGTATGTTTTAGGGTTAGGATTAGAGTTAGAGTTAGGGTCATGGCTAGGGTTAAGTTTAGGGTTAGGGTTAGGTTTATGGTTAGGATTAGGGTTAGGGTCAGGGTTAGGGGGAGATTTAGTGTTATGTTTAGTTTTAGCGTTAGGGTTTGGGTGAACTTTATGTTAAGCACGAGGGTTAGGGTTAGGGGTTAGGGTTCAGGTTAGGTTCAGGGTTAGGGTTAGGGTTAGGTTTAGGTTTGGGGTTAGGGTTAGGTTTAGTGTTAGTGTTAGTTTTGCTTAGGGTTAGGGTTTGAATGAATTTAGGGTAGGTTTAGGGTTATGGTTAGGGTGAAATTTTGCTTAAGGGTCAGGGTTCCGCTTAGGGTTAGGGTTAGAGTTAGGGTCTGTGGTTAGGGTTAAGTTTAGGTTTAGGGTTAGAGTTAGGTTTAGGGTTAGTTTTAGTTTGGGTTAGGATTAGGCTATGAATGAAGTTAGGGTAGGTTTAGGGTTATGGTTAGGGTGAAATTTTGTTAAAGGGTGAGGGTTCGGTTTAGGGTTAGGGTTAGGTTTAGAGTTAGGGTTGTGGCTAGGGTTAGGTTTAGGGTTAAGGTTAAGTTTAGGCTAAGGATTAGGGTTAGAGTTAGGGTTAGGTGTTAGTGTTTCGGTTAGGTTTAGCATAGGGGTGTATTTAGGGTTAAATTTTTTTTTTTTAGGTTTAGGGTAAGAGTCAGAGTTACATTTACCGTTAAGGTGAGGGTTTTGGGTAAGTGTCACGGTTGGGGTTAGGGTTAGGGTTAGGGCTGCGGATAGGGTTAGAGTTAGGGTTAGGTTTAAGTTTATGGTAGGCTTAAAGATAGGGTTAAGCTTAGGTGAGGGTTAGGATTAGAATTAGGTTTAGGGCGAGGATTAGGGTCAGAGTTATTGTAAGGGTTAGGTTTAGGGTTCCAGGTGGGCCCAGCTTAAGGTGAGGGTTAGGTTTAGGGCTAGGGTTAGGGTTAAAGTTAGGGTTAACTTTAGGTTAGGGATAGGGTGAAGTTTAACATAGGGTGAGGGTTAGGGTTATGGCTAAGGTTTGGGTTTGTTTTCAGGTTAGTGTTAAGGTTATGTTTAGGGTTAGGGTTAAGTTTAGGGGTTGTGTTGAGTTTTAGTGTTAGGGTTAGATTTTAGGTTAGTGTTTAGTGTTATGGTTAGGGTTAGGGTTAGGGTTGTGTTAGGCGTTGTGGTTGGGGTGAGGGTTAGGTTTAGGGTTAGGGTTGGGTAGGGTTAGGATTATGGATATGGTAAGGTGTTAGGGGTTAGAGGTGTAGTTTAGGGTTAGGGTTTGGGTTTGTGTGAGGGTTCTGGTTAGGCTTTGTGATTCCGGTCATGGTTAGGGTTGGTTTAGGGTTGGGGTTAGGTTTATGATTAGGTTTCGGTTAGTGTTAGAGTTAGGGTTAAGGTTTTTGTTAGGCTTTGGTGTTGGGGTTAGTGTTTGGGTTAGGGTTAGGTTTATCGTTAGGGTCAGGGGTTTCAGGTTAGTGTTAGGGTTAGGGTTTCAGATAGCATTAGGGTTAGGGTTTCGGATTGCATTAGGGTTAGGGTTGTGGGATTCGGTTAGGGTTTAGGGTGAGGGTTACCGTTAGTTTTATGGTTAAGCTGAGGGTTTAGAGTAAGTGTTATGATTAGGGTTAGAGTCAGCGTTAGGGTTAGGATTGCGGTTAGGGTTAGGTGTAGGGTAAGATTTAGGTTTAGGTCCAAGGTGAGGGTTAGAGTTAGTGTTCTATTTAGGGTCAAGGTTAGAGTTAGGGTTAGGGTAAGGGATAGGCTTAGGGTTAGGGAAAGTGTTAGGGGTTCGTGCGAGGGTTAGTGTTAGGTTTACATCAAGCTGATGTTTTAGGGTGTTGTGGTTAGGGTTAGGGTTAGGTTAAGGGTTAGGGCTAGAGTTAGGGAAGAGTTAAGGGTTAGGTTTAGTTTTAGGGTTAGGGTTAGACTTAGGTTTAAGGTGAAGTTTAGGTTAAGGATGAGGGTTCGGGTTAGGATTAGGCGTTTGGGTTAAGGTTAGGGTTAGGTTTAGGGTTAGGGCTTAGCAGCGATAGGGTTAGGTATTTGGGTTAATGTTAGGGTCAGGTTTAGGGTTAGGGCTAGGGCTATTGCTAGGGTGAAGTTTACGGGTGAGGGTTGTGCTTAGGTTTAGCATTAGGGGTTAGGGTTAGGGTTAATGTTAGGAGTAAGTGTAGGGTTAAGGTTAGTTTTAGAGTGAGGGTTAGGGTTGGTTTTTGGGTTAAGTCATGGTTAGGTTTAGGGCTAGGTTAAGGTTAGAGATAGGGTTAGGTTAAGGGTTGGGTTAGGTTTAGATGTTAGGGTGAGGGTGAGTGCTAGGTTTCCATTTAAGCTGAGTGTGTAGGGTATGTTTTAGGGTTAGGATTAGAGTTAGAGTTAGGGTCATGGCTAGGGTTAAGTTTAGGGTTAGGGTTAGGTTTATGGTTAGGATTAGGGTTAGGGTCAGGGTTAGGGGGAGATTTAGTGTTATGTTTAGTTTTAGCGTTAGGGTTTGGGTGAACTTTATGTTAAGCACGAGGGTTAGGGTTAGGGGTTAGGGTTCAGGTTAGGTTCAGGGTTAGGGTTAGGGTTAGGTTTAGGTTTGGGGTTAGGGTTAGGTTTAGTGTTAGTGTTAGTTTTGCTTAGGGTTAGGGTTTGAATGAATTTAGGGTAGGTTTAGGGTTATGGTTAGGGTGAAATTTTGCTTAAGGGTCAGGGTTCCGCTTAGGGTTAGGGTTAGAGTTAGGGTCAGTGGTTAGGGTTAAGTTTAGGTTTAGGGTTAGAGTTAGGTTTAGGGTTAGTTTTAGTTTGGGTTAGGATTAGGCTATGAATGAAGTTAGGGTAGGTTTAGGGTTATGGTTAGGGTGAAATTTTGTTAAAGGGTGAGGGTTCGGTTTAGGGTTAGGGTTAGGTTTAGAGTTAGGGTTGTGGCTAGGGTTAGGTTTAGGGTTAAGGTTAAGTTTAGGCTAAGGATTAGGGTTAGAGTTAGGGTTAGGTGTTAGTGTTTCGGTTAGGTTTAGCATAGGGGTGTATTTAGGGTTAAGTTTTTTTTTTTTAGGTTTAGGGTAAGAGTCAGAGTTACATTTACCGTTAAGGTGAGGGTTTTGGGTAAGTGTCACGGTTGGGGTTAGGGTTAGGGTTAGGGCTGCGGATAGGGTTAGAGTCAGGGTTAGGTTTAAGTTTATGGTAGGCTTAAAGATAGGGTTAAGCTTAGGTGAGGGTTAGGATTAGAATTAGGTTTAGGGCGAGGATTAGGGTCAGAGTTATTGTAAGGGTTAGGTTTAGGGTTCCAGGTGGGCCCAGGTTAAGGTGAGGGTTAGGTTTAGGGCTAGGGTTAGGGTTAAAGTTAGGGTTAACTTTAGGTTAGGGATAGGGTGAAGTTTAACATAGGGTGAGGGTTAGGGTTATGGCTAAGGTTTGGGTTTGTTTTCAGGTTAGTGTTAAGGTTATGTTTAGGGTTAAGTTTAGGGGTTGTGTTGAGTTTTAGTGTTAGGGTTAGATTTTAGGTTAGTGTTTAGTGTTATGGTTAGGGTTAGGGTTGTGTTAGGCGTTGTGGTTGGGGTGAGGGTTAGGTTTAGGGTTAGGGTTGGGTAGGGTTAGGATTATGGATATGGTAAGGTGTTAGGGGTTAGAGGTGTAGTTTAGGGTTAGGGTTTGGGTTTGTGTGAGGGTTCTGGTTAGGCTTTGTGATTCCGGTCATGGTTAGGGTTGGTTTAGGGTTGGGGTTAGGTTTATGATTAGGTTTCAGTTAGTGTTAGAGTTAGGGTTAAGGTTTTTGTTAGGCTTTGGTGTTGGGGTTACTGTTTGGGTTAGGGTTAGGTTTATCGTTAGGGTCAGGGGTTTCAGGTTAGTGTTAGGGTTAGGGTTTCAGATAGCATTAGGGTTAGGGTTTCGGATTGCATTAGGGTTAGGGTTGTGGGATTCGGTTAGGGTTTAGGGTGAGGGTTACCGTTAGTTTTATGGTTAAGCTGAGGGTTTAGAGTAAG
This sequence comes from Loxodonta africana, assembly GCF_030014295.1. Taxonomy (NCBI): domain Eukaryota; kingdom Metazoa; phylum Chordata; class Mammalia; order Proboscidea; family Elephantidae; genus Loxodonta; species Loxodonta africana. The sequence continues at coordinate 48,132,105 of NC_087367.1, read as the reverse complement.
TGTTATGATTAGGGTTAGAGTCAGCGTTAGGGTTAGGATTGCGGTTAGGGTTAGGTGTAGGGTAAGATTTAGGTTTAGGTCCAAGGTGAGGGTTAGAGTTAGTGTTCTATTTAGGGTCAAGGTTAGAGTTAGGGTTAGGGTAAGGGATAGGCTTAGGGTTAGGGAAAGTGTTAGGGGTTCGTGCGAGGGTTAGTGTTAGGTTTACATCAAGCTGATGTTTTAGGGTGTTGTGGTTAGGGTTAGGGTTAGGTTAAGGGTTAGGGCTAGAGTTAGGGAAGAGTTAAGGGTTAGGTTTAGTTTTAGGGTTAGGGTTAGACTTAGGTTTAAGGTGAAGTTTAGGTTAAGGATGAGGGTTCGGGTTAGGATTAGGCGTTTGGGTTAAGGTTAGGGTTAGGTTTAGGGTTAGGGCTTAGCAGCGATAGGGTTAGGTATTTGGGTTAATGTTAGGGTCAGGTTTAGGGTTAGGGCTAGGGCTATTGCTAGGGTGAAGTTTACGGGTGAGGGTTGTGCTTAGGTTTAGCATTAGGGGTTAGGGTTAGGGTTAATGTTAGGAGTAAGTGTAGGGTTAAGGTTAGTTTTAGTGTGAGGGTTAGGGTTGGTTTTTGGGTTAAGTCATGGTTAGGTTTAGGGCTAGGTTAAGGTTAGAGATAGGGTTAGGTTAAGGGTTGGGTTAGGTTTAGATGTTAGGGTGAGGGTGAGTGCTAGGTTTCCATTTAAGCTGAGTGTGTAGGGTATGTTTTAGGGTTAGGATTAGAGTTAGAGTTAGGGTCATGGCTAGGGTTAAGTTTAGGGTTAGGGTTAGGTTTATGGTTAGGATTAGGGTTAGGGTCAGGGTTAGGGGGAGATTTAGTGTTATGTTTAGTTTTAGCGTTAGGGTTTGGGTGAACTTTATGTTAAGCACGAGGGTTAGGGTTAGGGGTTAGGGTTCAGGTTAGGTTCAGGGTTAGGGTTAGGGTTAGGTTTAGGTTTGGGGTTAGGGTTAGGTTTAGTGTTAGTGTTAGTTTTGCTTAGGGTTAGGGTTTGAATGAATTTAGGGTAGGTTTAGGGTTATGGTTAGGGTGAAATTTTGCTTAAGGGTCAGGGTTCCGCTTAGGGTTAGGGTTAGAGTTAGGGTCTGTGGTTAGGGTTAAGTTTAGGTTTAGGGTTAGAGTTAGGTTTAGGGTTAGTTTTAGTTTGGGTTAGGATTAGGCTATGAATGAAGTTAGGGTAGGTTTAGGGTTATGGTTAGGGTGAAATTTTGTTAAAGGGTGAGGGTTCGGTTTAGGGTTAGGGTGAGGTTTAGAGTTAGGGTTGTGGTTAGGGTTAGGTTTAGGGTTAAGGTTAAGTTTAGGCTAAGGATTAGGGTTAGAGTTAGGGTTAGGTGTTAGTGTTTCGGTTAGGTTTAACATAGGGGTGTATTTAGGGTTAAGTTTTTTTTTTTTAGGTTTAGGGTAAGAGTCAGAGTTACATTTACCGTTAAGGTGAGGGTTTTGGGTAAGTGTCACGGTTAGGGTTAGGCTTAGGGTTAGGGCTGCGGATAGGGTTAGAGTTAGGGTTAGGTTTAAGTTTATGGTAGGCTTAAAGATAGGGTTAAGCTTAGGTGAGGGTTAGGATTAGAATTAGGTTTAGGGCGAGGATTAGGGTCAGAGTTATTGTAAGGGTTAGGTTTAGGGTTCCAGGTGGGCCCAGGTTAAGGTGAGGGTTAGGTTTAGGGCTAGGGTTAGGGTTAAAGTTAGGGTTAACTTTAGGTTAGGGATAGGGTGAAGTTTAACATAGGGTGAGGGTTAGGGTTATGGCTAAGGTTTGGGTTTGTTTTCAGGTTAGTGTTAAGGTTATGTTTAGGGTTAGGGTTAAGTTTAGGGGTTGTGTTGAGTTTTAGTGTTAGGGTTAGATTTTAGGTTAGTGTTTAGTGTTATGGTTAGGGTTAGGGTTAGGGTTGTGTTAGGCGTTGTGGTTGGGGTGAGGGTTAGGTTTAGGGTTAGGGTTGGGTAGGGTTAGGATTATGGATATGGTAAGGTGTTATGGGTTAGAGGTGTAGTTTAGGGTTAGGGTTTGGGTTTGTGTGAGGGTTCTGGTTAGGCTTTGTGATTCCGGTCATGGTTAGGGTTGGTTTAGGGTTGGGGTTAGGTTTATGATTAGGTTTCGGTTAGTGTTACAGTTAGGGTTAAGGTTTTTGTTAGGCTTTGGTGTTGGGGTTAGTGTTTGGGTTAGGGTTAGGTTTATCGTTAGGGTCAGGGGTTTCAGGTTAGTGTTAGGGTTAGGGTTTCAGATAGCATTAGGGTTAGGGTTTCGGATTGCATTAGGGTTAGGGTTGTGGGATTCGGTTAGGGTTTAGGGTGAGGGTTACCGTTAGTTTTATGGTTAAGCTGAGGGTTTAGAGTAAGTGTTATGATTAGGGTTAGAGTCAGCGTTAGGGTTAGGATTGCGGTTAGGGTTACGTGTAGGGTAAGATTTAGGTTTAGGTCCAAGGTGAGGGTTAGAGTTAGTGTTCTATTTAGGGTCAAGGTTAGAGTTAGGGTTAGGGTAAGGGATAGGCTTAGGGTTAGGGAAAGTGTTAGGGGTTCGTGCGAGGGTTAGTGTTAGGTTTACATCAAGCTGATGTTTTAGGGTGTTGTGGTTAGGGTTAGGGTTAGGTTAAGGGTTAGGGCTAGAGTTAGGGAAGAGTTAAGGGTTAGGTTTAGTTTTAGGGTTAGGGTTAGACTTAGGTTTAAGGTGAAGTTTAGGTTAAGGATGAGGGTTCGGGTTAGGATTAGGCGTTTGGGTTAAGGTTAGGGTTAGGTTTAGGGTTAGGGCTTAGCAGCGATAGGGTTAGGTATTTGGGTTAATGTTAGGGTCAGGTTTAGGGTTAGGGCTAGGGCTATTGCTAGGGTGAAGTTTACGGGTGAGGGTTGTGCTTAGGTTTAGCATTAGGGGTTAGGGTTAGGGTTAATGTTAGGAGTAAGTGTAGGGTTAAGATTAGTTTTAGTGTGAGGGTTAGGGTTGGTTTTTGGGTTAAGTCATGGTTAGGTTTAGGGCTAGGTTAAGGTTAGAGATAGGGTTAGGTTAAGGGTTGGGTTAGGTTTAGATGTTAGGGTGAGGGTGAGTGCTAGGTTTCCATTGAAGCTGAGTGTGTAGGGTAAGTTTTAGGGTTAGGATTAGAGTTAGAGTTAGGGTCATGGCTAGGGTTAAGTTTAGGGTTAGGGTTAGGTTTATGGTTAGGATTAGGGTTAGGGTCAGGGTTAGGGGGAGATTTAGTGTTATGTTTAGTTTTAGCGTTAGGGTTTGGGTGAACTTTATGTTAAGCACGAGGGTTAGGGTTAGGGGTTAGGGTTCAGGTTAGGTTCAGGGTTAGGGTTAGGGTTAGGTTTAGGTTTGGGGTTAGGGTTAGGTTTAGTGTTAGTGTTAGTTTTGCTTAGGGTTAGGGTTTGAATGAATTTAGGGTAGGTTTAGGGTTATGGTTAGGGTGAAATTTTGCTTAAGGGTCAGGGTTCCGCTTAGGGCTAGGGTTAGAGTTAGGGTCTGTGGTTAGGGTTAAGTTTAGGTTTAGGGTTAGAGTTAGGTTTAGGGTTAGTTTTAGTTTGGGTTAGGATTAGGCTATGAATGAAGTTAGGGTAGGTTTAGGGTTATGGTTAGGGTGAAATTTTGTTAAAGGGTGAGGGTTCGGTTTAGGGTTAGGGTTAGGTTTAGAGTTAGGGTTGTGGTTAGGGTTAGGTTTAGGGTTAAGTTTAAGTTTAGGCTAAGGATTAGGGTTAGAGTTAGGGTTAGGTGTTAGTGTTTCGGTTAGGTTTAGCATGGGGTGTATTTAGGGTTAAGTTTTTTTTTTTAGGTTTAGGGTAAGAGTCAGAGTTACATTTACCGTTAAGGTGAGGGTTTTGGGTAAGTGTCACGGTTAGGGTTAGGGTTAGGGTTAGGGCTGCGGATAGGGTTAGAGTTAGGGTTAGGTTTAAGTTTATGGTAGGCTTAAAGATAGGGTTAAGCTTAGGTGAGGGTTAGGATTAGAATTAGGTTTAGGGCGAGGATTAGGGTCAGAGTTATTGTAAGGGTTAGGTTTAGGGTTCCAGGTGGGCCCAGGTTAAGGTGAGGGTTAGGTTTAGGGCTAGGGTTAGGGTTAAAGTTAGGGTTAACTTTAGGTTAGGGATAGGGTGAAGTTTAACATAGGGTGAGGGTTAGGGTTATGGCTAAGGTTTGGGTTTGTTTTCAGGTTAGTGTTAAGGTTATGTTTAGGGTTAGGGTTAAGTTTAGGGGTTGTGTTGAGTTTTAGTGTTAGGGTTAGATTTTAGGTTAGTGTTTAGTGTTATGGTTAGGGTTAGGGTTGTGTTAGGCGTTGTGGTTGGGGTGAGGGTTAGGTTTAGGGTTAGGGTTGGGTAGGGTTAGGATTATGGATATGGTAAGGTGTTAGGGGTTAGAGGTGTAGTTTAGGGTTAGGGTTTGGGTTTGTGTGAGGGTTCTGGTTAGGCTTTGTGATTCCGGTCATGGTTAGGGTTGGTTTAGGGTTGGGGTTAGGTTTATGATTAGGTTTCGGTTAGTGTTACAGTTAGGGTTAAGGTTTTTGTTAGGCTTTGGTGTTGGGGTTAGTGTTTGGGTTAGGGTTAGGTTTATCGTTAGGGTCAGGGGTTTCAGGTTAGTGTTAGGGTTAGGGTTTCAGATAGCATTAGGGTTAGGGTTTCGGATTGCATTACGGTTAGGGTTGTGGGATTCGGTTAGGGTTTAGGGTGAGGGTTACCGTTAGTTTTATGGTTAAGCTGAGGGTTTAGGGTAAGTGTTATGATTAGGGTTAGAGTCAGCGTTAGGGTTAGGATTGCGGTTAGGGTTAGGTGTAGGGTAAGATTTAGGTTTAGGTCCAAGGTGAGGGTTAGAGTTAGTGTTCTATTTAGGGTCAAGGTTAGAGTTAGGGTTAGGGTAAGGGATAGGCTTAGGGTTAGGGAAAGTGTTAGGGGTTCGTGCGAGGGTTAGTGTTAGGTTTACATCAAGCTGATGTTTTAGGGTGTTGTGGTTAGGGTTAGAGTTAGGGTTAGGGTTAGGTTAAGGGTTAGGGCTAGACTTAGGTTTAAGGTGAAGTTTAGGTTAAGGCTGAGGGTTCGGGTTAGGATTAGGCGTTTGGGTTAAGGTTAGGGTTAGGTTTAGGGTTAGGGCTTAGCAGCGATAGGGTTAGGTGTTTGGGTTAATGTTAGGGTCAGGTTTAGTTTTAGGGCTAGGGCTAGGGCTAGGGCTAGGGCTAGGGTGAAGTTTACGGGTGAGGGTTGTGCTTAGGTTTAGCGTTAGGGGTTAGTTTTAGGGTTAATGTTAGGAGTAAGTGTAGGGTTAAGGTTAGTTTTCGAGTGAGGGTTAGGGTTGTTTTTTGGGTTAAGTCATGGTTAGGTTTAGGGCTAGGTTAAGGTTAGAGATAGGGTTAGGTTAAGGGTTGGGTTAGGTTTAGATGTTAGGGTGAGGGTGAGTGCTAGGTTTCCATTTAAGCTGAGTGTGTAGGGTATGTTTTAGGGTTAGGATTAGAGTTAGAGTTAGGGTCATGGCTAGGGTTAAGTTTACGGTTAGGGTTAGGTTTATGGTTAGGATTAGGGTTAGGGTCAGGGTTAGGGGGAGATTTAGTGTTATGTTTAGTTTTAGCGTTAGGGTTTGGGTGAACTTTATGTTAAGCACGAGGGTTAGGGTTAGGGGTTAGGGTTCAGGTTAGGTTCAGGGTTAGGGTTAGGTTTAGGTTTGAGGTTATTGTTAGGTTTAGTGTTAGTGTTAGTTTTGCTTAGGGTTAGGGTTTGAATGAATTTAGGGTAGGTTTAGGGTTATGGTTAGGTTGAAATTTTGCTTAAGGGTCAGGGTTCCGCTTAGGGTTAGGGTTAGAGTTAGGGTCAGTGGTTAGGGTTAAGTTTAGGTTTAGGGTTAGAGTTAGGTTTAGGGTTAGTTTTAGTTTGGGTTAGGATTAGGCTATGAATGAAGTTAGGGTAGGTTTAGGGTTATGGTTAGGGGGAAATTTTGTTAAAGGGTGAGGGTTCGGTTTAGGGTTAGGGTTAGGTTTAGAGTTAGGGTTGTGGTTAGGGTTAGGTTTAGGGTTAAGGTTAAGTTTAGGCTAAGGATTAGGGTTAGAGTTAGGGTTAGGTGTTAGTGTTTCGGTTAGGTTTAGCATAGGGGTGTATTTAGGGTTAAGTTTTTTTTTTTTTAGGTTTAGGGTAAGAGTCAGAGTTACATTTACCGTTAAGGTGAGGGTTTTGGGTAAGTGTTATGGTTAGGGTTAGGGCTGCGGATAGGGTTAGAGTTAGGGTTAGGTTTAAGTTTATGGTAGGCTTAAAGATAGGGTTAAGCTTAGGTGAGGGTTAGGATTAGAATTAGGTTTAGGGCGAGGATTAGGGTCAGAGTTATTGTAAGGGTTAGGTTTAGGGTTCCAGGTGGGCCCAGGTTAAGGTGAGGGTTAGGTTTAGGGCTAGGGTTAGGGTTAAAGTTAGGGTTAACTTTAGGTTAGGGATAGGGTGAAGTTTAACATAGGGTGAGGGTTAGGGTTATGGCTAAGGTTTGGGTTTGTTTTCAGGTTAGTGTTAAGGTTATGTTTAGGGTTAGGGTTAAGTTTAGGGGTTGTGTTGAGTTTTAGTGTTAGGGTTAGATTTTAGGTTAGTGTTTAGTGTTATGGTTAGGGTTAGGGTTAGGGTTGTGTTAGGCGTTGTGGTTGGGGTGAGGGTTAGGTTTAGGGTTAGGGTTGGGTAGGGTTAGGATTATGGATATGGTAAGGTGTTAGGGGTTAGAGGTGTAGTTTAGGGTTAGGGTTTGGGTTTGTGTGAGGGTTCTGGTTAGGCTTTGTGGTTCTGGTCATGGTTAGGGTTGGTTTAGGGTTGGGGTTAGGTTTATGATTAGGTTTCGGTTAGTGTTACACTTAGGGTTAAGGTTTTTGTTAGGCTTTGGTGTTGGGGTTAGTGTTTGGGTTAGGGTTAGGTTTATCGTTAGGGTCAGGGGTTTCAGGTTAGTGTTAGGGTTAGGGTTTCGGATAGCATTAGGGTTAGGGTTTCGGATTGCATTAGGGTTAGGGTTGTGGGATTCGGTTAGGGTTTAGGGTGAGGGTTACCGTTAGTTATATGGTTAAGCTGAGGGTTTAGGGTAAGTGTTATGATTAGGGTTAGAGTCAGCGTTAGGGTTAGGATTGCGGTTAGGGTTAGGTGTAGGGTAAGATTTAGGTTTAGGTCCAAGGTGAGGGTTAGAGTTAGTGTTCTATTTAGGGTCAAGGTTAGAGTTAGGGTTAGGGTAAGGGATAGGCTTAGAGTTAGGGAAAGTGTTAGGGGTTCGTGTGAGGGTTAGTGTTAGGTTTACATTAAGCTGATGTTTTAGGGTGTTATGGTTAGGGTTAGAGTTAGGGTTAGGGTTAGGGCTAGAGTTAGGGGAGAGTTAAGGGTTAGGTTTAGTTTTAGGGTTAGGGTTAGACTTAGGTTTAAGGTGAAGTTTAGGTTAAGGATGAGGGTTCGGGTTGGGATTAGGCGTTTGGGTTAAGGTTAGGGTTAGGTTTAGGGTTAGGGCTTAGCAGCGATAGGGTTAGGTGTTTGGGTTAATGTTAGGGTCAGGTTTAGTTTTAGGGCTAGGGCTAGGGCTAGGGCTAGGGCTAGGGTGAAGTTCACGGGTGAGGGTTGTGCTTAGGTTTAGCGATAGGGGTTAGGGTTAGGGTTAATGTTAGGAGTAAGTGTAGGGTTAAGGTTAGTTTTAGAGTGAGGGTTAGGGTTGGTTTTTGGGTTAAGTCATGGTTAGGTTTAGGGCTAGGTTAAGGTTAGAGTTAGGGTTAGGTTAAGGGTTGGGGTAGGTTTAGATGTTAGGGTGAGGGTGAGTGCTAGGTTTCCATTTAAGCTGAATGTGTAGGGTATGTTTTAGGGTTAGGATTAGAGTTAGAGTTAGGGTCATGGTTAGGGTTAAGTTTAGGGTTAGGGTTAGGTTTATGGTTAGGGTTATGGGGAGATTTAGTGTTATGTTTAGTTTTAGTGTTAGGGTTTGGGTGAACTTTATGTTAAGCACGAGGGTTAGGGTTAGGGGTTAGGGTTCAGGTTAGGTTCAGGGTTAGGGTTAGGTTTAGGTTTGGGGTTATTGTTAGGTTTAGTGTTAGTGTTAGTTTTGCTTAGGGTTAGGGTTTGAATGAATTTAGGGTAGGTTTAGGGTTATGGTTAGGGTGAAATTTTGTTTAAGGGTCAGGGTTCCGCTTAGGGTTAGGGTTAGAGTTAGGGTCAGTGGTTAGGGTTAAGTTTAGGTTTAGGGTTAGAGTTAGGTTTAGGGTTAGTTTTAGTTTGGGTTAGGATTAGGCTATGAATGAAGTTAGGGTAGGTTTAGGGTTATGGTTAGGGTGAAATTTTGTTAAAGGGTGAGGGTTCGGTTTAGGGTTAGGGTTAGGTTTAGAGTTAGGGTTGTGGTTAGGGTTAGGTTTAGGGTTAAGGTTAAGTTTAGGCTAAGGATTACTGTTAGAGTTAGGGTTAGGTGTTTCGGTTAGGTTTAGCATAGGGGTGTATTTAGGGTTAAGTTTTTTTTTTTAGGTTTAGGGTAAGAGTCAGAGTTACATTTACCATTAAGGTGAGGGTTTTGGGTAAGTGTTACGGTTAGGGTTAGGGTTAGGGTTAGGGCTGCGGATAGGGTTAGAGTTAGGGTTAGGTTTAAGTTTATGGTAGGCTTAAAGATAGGGTTAAGCTTAGGTGAGGGTTAGGATTAGAATTAGGTTTAGGGCGAGGATTAGGGTCAGAGTTATTGTAAGGTTTAGGTTTAGGGTTCCAGGTGGGCCCAGGTTAAGGTGAGGGTTAGGTTTAGGGCTAGGGTTAGGGTTAAAGTTAGGGTTAACTTTAGGTTAGGGATAGGGTGAAGTTTAACATAGGGTGAGGGTTAGGGTTATGGCTAAGGTTTGGGTTTGTTTTCAGGTTAGTGTTAAGGTTATGTTTAGGGTTAGGGTTAAGTTTAGGGGTTGTGTTGAGTTTTAGTGTTAGGGTTAGATTTTAGGTTAGTGTTTAGTGTTATGGTTAGGGTTAGGGTTAGGGTTGTGTTAGGCGTTGTGGTTGGGGTGAGGGTTAGGTTTAGGGTTAGGGTTGGGTAGGGTTAGGATTATGGATATGGTAAGCTGTTAGGGGTTAGAGGTGTAGTTTAGGGTTAGGGTTTGGGTTTGTGTGAGGGTTCTGGTTAGGCTTTGTGGTTCTGGTCATGGTTAGGGTTGGTTTAGGGTTGGGGTTAGGTTTATGATTAGGTTTCGGTTAGTGTTAGAGTTAGGGTTAAGGTTTTTGTTAGGCTTTGGTGTTGGGGTTAGTGTTTGGGTTAGGGTTAGGTTTATCGTTAGGGTCAGGGGTTTCAGGTTAGTGTTAGGGTTAGGGTTTCGGATAGCATTAGGGTTAGGGTTTCGGATAGCATTAGGGTTAGGGTTGTGGGATTCGGTTAGGGTTTAGGGTGAGGGTTACCGTTAGTTATATGGTTAAGCTGAGGGTTTAGGGTAAGTGTTATGATTAGGGCTAGAGTCAGCGTTAGGGTTAGGATTGCGGTTAGGGTTAGGTGTAGGGTAAGATTTAGGTTTAGGTCCAAGGTGAGGGTTAGAGTTAGTGTTCTATTTAGGGTCAAGGTTAGAGTTAGGGTTAGGGTAAGGGATAGGCTTAGAGTTAGGGAAAGTGTTAGGGGTTCGTGTGAGGGTTAGTGTTAGGTTTACATTAAGCTGATGTTTTAGGGTGTTATGGTTAGGGTTAGAGTTAGGGTTAGGGTTAGGGCTAGAGTTAGGGGAGAGTTAAGGGTTAGGTTTAGTTTTAGGGTTAGGGTTAGACTTAGGTTTAAGGTGAAGTTTAGGTTAAGGATGAGGGTTCGGGTTAGGATTAGGCGTTTGGGTTAAGGTTAGGGTTAGGTTTAGGGTTAGGGCTTAGCAGCGATAGGGTTAGGTGTTTGGGTTAATGTTAGGGTCAGGTTTAGTTTTAGGGCTACGGCTAGGGCTAGGGCTAGGGTGAAGTTCACGGGTGAGGGTTGTGCTTAGGTTTAGCGATAGGGGTTAGGGTTAGGGTTAATGTTAGGAGTAAGTGTAGGGTTAAGGTTAGTTTTAGAGTGAGGGTTAGGGTTGGTTTTTGGGTTAAGTCATGGTTAGGTTTAGGGCTAGGTTAAGGTTAGAGTTAGGGTTAGGTTAAGGGTTGGGTTAGGTTTAGATGTTAGGGTGAGGGTGAGTGCTAGGTTTCCATTTAAGCTGAATGTGTAGGGTATGTTTTAGGGTTAGGATTAGAGTTAGAGTTAGGGTCATGGTTAGGGTTAAGTTTAGGGTTAGGGTTAGGTTTATGGTTAGGGTTATGGGGAGATTTAGGGTTATGTTTAGTTTTAGTGTTAGGGTTTGGGTGAACTTTATGTTAAGCACGAGGGTTAGGGTTAGGGGTTAGGGTTCAGGTTAGGTTCAGGGTTAGGGTTAGGTTTAGGTTTGGGGTTATTGTTAGGTTTAGTGTTAGTGTTAGTTTTGCTTAGGGTTAGGGTTTGAATGAATTTAGGGTAGGTTTAGGGTTATGGTTAGGGTGAAATTTTGTTTAAGGGTCAGGGTTCCGCTTAGGGTTAGGGTTAGAGTTAGGGTCAGTGGTTAGGGTTAAGTTTAGGTTTAGGGTTAGAGTTAGGTTTAGGGTTAGTTTTAGTTTGGGTTAGGATTAGGCTATGAATGAAGTTAGGGTAGGTTTAGGGTTATGGTTAGGGTGAAATTTTGTTAAAGGGTGAGGGTTCGGTTTAGGGTTAGGGTTAGGTTTAGAGTTAGGGTTGTGGTTAGGGTTAGGTTTAGGGTTAAGGTTAAGTTTAGGCTAAGGATTACTGTTAGAGTTAGGGTTAGGTGTTTCGGTTAGGTTTAGCATAGGGGTGTATTTAGGGTTAAGTTTTTTTTTTTAGGTTTAGGGTAAGAGTCAGAGTTACATTTACCATTAAGGTGAGGGTTTTGGGTAAGTGTTACGGTTAGGGTTAGGGTTAGGGTTAGGGCTGCGGATAGGGTTAGAGTTAGGGTTAGGTTTAAGTTTATGGTAGGCTTAAAGATAGGGTTAAGCTTAGGTGAGGGTTAGGATTAGAATTAGGTTTAGGGCGAGGATTAGGGTCAGAGTTATTGTAAGGTTTAGGTTTAGGGTTACAGGTGGGCCCAGGTTAAGGTGAGGGTTAGGTTTAGGGCTAGGGTTAGGGTTAAAGTTAGGGTTAACTTTAGGTTAGGGATAGGGTGAAGTTTAACATAGGGTGAGGGTTAGGGTTATGGCTAAGGTTTGGGTTTGTTTTCAGGTTAGTGTTAAGGTTATGTTTAGGGTTAGGGTTAAGTTTAGGGGTTGCGTTGAGTTTTAGTGTTAGGGTTAGATTTTAGGTTAGTGTTTAGTGTTATGGTTAGGGTTAGGGTTAGGGTTGTGTTAGGCGTTGTGGTTGGGGTGAGGGTTAGGTTTAGGGTTAGGGTTGGGTAGGGTTAGGATTATGGATATGGTAAGGTGTTAGGGGTTAGAGGTGTAGTTTAGGGTTAGGGTTTGGGTTTGTGTGAGGGTTCTGGTTAGGCTTTGTGGTTCTGGTCATGGTTAGGGTTGGTTTAGGGTTGGGGTTAGGTTTATGATTAGGTTTCGGTTAGTGTTACACTTAGGGTTAAGGTTTTTGTTAGGCTTTGGTGTTGGGGTTAGTGTTTGGGTTAGGGTTAGGTTTATCGTTAGGGTCAGGGGTTTCAGGTTAGTGTTAGGGTTAGTGTTTCGGATAGCATTAGGGTTAGGGTTTCGGATAGCATTAGGGTTAGGGTTGTGGGATTCGGTTAGGGTTTAGGGTGAGGGTTACCGTTAGTTATATGGTTAAGCTGAGGGTTTAGGGTAAGTGTTATGATTAGGGTTAGAGTCAGCGTTAGGGTTAGGATTGCGGTTAGGGTTAGGTGTAGGGTAAGATTTAGGTTTAGGTCCAAGGTGAGGGTTAGAGTTAGTGTTCTATTTAGGGTCAAGGTTAGAGTTAGGGTTAGGGTAAGGGATAGGCTTAGAGTTAGGGAAAGTGTTAGGGGTTCGTGTGAGGGTTAGTGTTAGGTTTACATTAAGCTGATGTTTTAGGGTGTTATGGTTAGGGTTAGAGTTAGGGTTAGGGTTAGGGCTAGAGTTAGGGGAGAGTTAAGGGTTAGGTTTAGTTTTAGGGTTAGGGTTAGACTTAGGTTTAAGGTGAAGTTTAGGTTAAGGATGAGGGTTCGGGTTAGGATTAGGCGTTTGGGTTAAGGTTAGGGTTAGGTTTAGGGTTAGGGCTTAGCAGCGATAGGGTTAGGTGTTTGGGTTAATGTTAGGGTCAGGTTTAGTTTTAGGGCTAGGGCTAGGGCTAGGGCTAGGGTGAAGTTCACGGGTGAGGGTTGTGCTTAGGTTTAGCGATAGGGGTTAGGGTTAGGGTTAATGTTAGGAGTAAGTGTAGGGTTAAGGTTAGTTTTAGAGTGAGGGTTAGGGTTGGTTTTTGGGTTAAGTCATGGTTAGGTTTAGGGCTAGGTTAAGGTTAGAGTTAGGGTTAGGTTAAGGGTTGGGTTAGGTTTAGATGTTAGGGTGAGGGTGAGTGCTAGGTTTCCATTTAAGCTGAATGTGTAGGGTATGTTTTAGGGTTAGGATTAGAGTTAGAGTTAGGGTCATGGTTAGGGTTAAGTTTAGGGTTAGGGTTAGGTTTATGGTTAGGGTTATGGGGAGATTTAGTGTTATGTTTAGTTTTAGTGTTAGGGTTTGGGTGAACTTTATGTTAAGCACGAGGGTTAGGGTTAGGGGTTAGGGCTCAGGTTAGGTTCAGGGTTAGGGTTAGGTTTAGGTTTGGGGTTATTGTTAGGTTTAGTGTTAGTGTTAGTTTTGCTTAGGGTTAGGGTTTGAATGAATTTAGGGTAGGTTTAGGGTTATGGTTAGGGTGAAATTTTGTTTAAGGGTCAGGGTTCCGCTTAGGGTTAGGGTTAGAGTTAGGGTCAGTGGTTAGGGTTAAGTTTAGGTTTAGGGTTAGAGTTAGGTTTAGGGTTAGTTTTAGTTTGGGTTAGGATTAGGCTATGAATGAAGTTAGGGTAGGTTTAGGGTTATGGTTAGGGTGAAATTTTGTTAAAGGGTGAGGGTTCGGTTTAGGGTTAGGGTTAGGTTTAGAGTTAGGGTTGTGGTTAGGGTTAGGTTTAGGGTTAAGGTTAAGTTTAGGCTAAGGATTACTGTTAGAGTTAGGGTTAGGTGTTTCGGTTAGGTTTAGCATAGGGGTGTATTTAGGGTTAAGTTTTTTTTTTTAGGTTTAGGGTAAGAGTCAGAGTTACATTTACCATTAAGGTGAGGGTTTTGGGTAAGTGTTACGGTTAGGGTTAGGGTTAGGGTTAGGGCTGCGGATAGGGTTAGAGTTAGGGTTAGGTTTAAGTTTATGGTAGGCTTAAAGATAGGGTTAAGCTTAGGTGAGGGTTAGGATTAGAATTAGGTTTAGGGCGAGGATTAGGGTCAGAGTTATTGTAAGGTTTAGGTTTAGGGTTCCAGGTGGGCCCAGGTTAAGGTGAGGGTTAGGTTTAGGGCTAGGGTTAGGGTTAAAGTTAGGGTTAACTTTAGGTTAGGGATAGGGTGAAGTTTAACATAGGGTGAGGGTTAGGGTTATGGCTAAGGTTTGGGTTTGTTTTCAGGTTAGTGTTAAGGTTATGTTTAGGGTTAGGGTTAAGTTTAGGGGTTGTGTTGAGTTTTAGTGTTAGGGTTAGATTTTAGGTTAGTGTTTAGTGTTATGGTTAGGGTTACGGTTAGGGTTGTGTTAGGCGTTGTGGTTGGGGTGAGGGTTAGGTTTAGGGTTAGGGTTGGGTAGGGTTAGGATTATGGATATGGTAAGGTGTTAGGGGTTAGAGGTGTAGTTTAGGGTTAGGGTTTGGGTTTGTGTGAGGGTTCTGGTTAGGCTTTGTGGTTCCGGTCATGGTTAGGGTTGGTTTAGGGTTGGGGTTAGGTTTATGATTAGGTTTCGGTTAGTGTTACAGTTAGGATTAAGGTTTTCGTTAGGCTTTGGTGTTGGGGTTAGTGTTTGGGTTAGGGTTAGGTTTATCGTTAGGGTCAGGGGTTTCAGGTTAGTGTTAGGGTTAGGGTTTCGGATAGCATTAGGGTTAGGGTTTCGGATAGCATTATGGTTAGGGTTGTGGGATTCGGTTAGGGTTTAGAGTGAGGGTTACCGTTAGTTATATGGTTAAGCTGAGGGTTTAGGGTAAGTGTTATGATTAGGGTTAGAGTCAGCGTTAGGGTTAGGATTGCGGTTAGGGTTAGGTGTAGGGTAAGATTTAGGTTTGGGTCCAAGGTGAGGGTTAGAGTTAGTGTTCTATTTAGGGTCAAGGTTAGAGTTAGGGTTAGGGTAAGGGATAGGCTTAGAGTTAGGGAAAGTGTTAGGGGTTCTTGTGAGGGTTAGTGTTAGGTTTACATTAAGCTGATGTTTTAGGGTGTTATGGTTAGGGTTAGAGTTAGGGTTAGGGTTAGGTTTAGGGTTAGGGCTAGAGTTAGGGGAGAGTTAAGGGTTAGGTTTAGTTTTAGGGTTAGGGTTAGACTTAGGTTGAAGGTGAAGTTTAGGTTAAGGATGAGGGTTCGGGTTAGGATTAGGCGTTTGGGTTAAGGTTAGGGTTAGGTTTAGGGATAGGCTTAGCAGCGATAGGGTTAGGTGTTTGGGTTAATGTTAGGGTCAGGTTTAGGGTTAGGGCTAGGGCTAGGGCTAGGGTGAAGTTTACGGGTGAGGGTTGTGCTTAGGTTTAGCGTTAGGGGTTAGGGTTAATGTTAGGAGTAAGTGTAGGGTTCAGGTTAGTTTTAGAGTGAGGGTTAGGGTTGGTTTTTGGGTTAAGTCATGGTTAGGTTGAGGGCTAGGTTAAGGTTAGAGATAGGGTTAGGTTAAGGGTTGGGTTAGGTTTAGATGTTAGGGTGAGGGTGAGTGCTAGGTTTCCATTTATCTGAGTGTGTAGGGTATGTTTTAGGGTTAGGATTAGATTTACAGTTAGGGTCATGGTTAGGGTTAAGTTTAGGGTTATTTTTATGGTTAGATTTAGGGGGAGATTTAGTGTTATGTTTAGTTTTAGCGTTAGGGTTTGGGTGAACTTTATGTTAAGCACGAGGGTTAGGGTTAGGGGTTAGGGTTCAGGTTAGGTTCAGGGTTAGGGTAAGGTTTAGGTTTGGGGTTATTGTTAGGTTTAGTGTTAGTGTTAGTTTTGCTTAGGGTTAGGGTTTGAATGAATTTAGGGTAGGTTTAGGGTTATGGTTAGGGTGAAATTTTGTTTAAGGGTCAGGGTTCCGCTTAGGGTTAGGGTTAGGGTTAGGGTCAGTGGTTAGGGTTAAGTTTAGGTTTAGGGTTAGAGTTAGGTTTAGGGTTAGTTTTAGTTTGGGTTAGGATTAGGCTATGAATGAAGTTAGGGTAGGTTTAGGGTTATGGTTAGGGTGAAATTTTGTTAAAGGGTGAGGGTTCGGTTTAGGGTTAGGGTTAGGTTTAGAGTTAGGGTTGTGGTTAGGGTTAGGTTTAGGGTTAAGGTTAAGTTTAGGCTAAGGATTAGGGTTAGAGTTAGGGTTAGGTGTTAGTGTTTCGGTTAGGTTTAGCATAGGGGTGTATTTAGGGTTAAGTTTTTTTTTTTTAGGTTTAGGGTAAGAGTCAGAGTTCCATTTACCGTTAAGGTGAGTGTTTTGGGTAAGTGTTACGGTTAGGGTTAGGGTTAGGGTTAGGGCTGCGGATAGGGTTAGAGTTAGGGTTAGGTTTAAGTTTATGGTAGGCTTAAAGATAGGGTTAAGCTTAGGTGAGGGTTAGGATTAGAATTAGGTTTAGGGCGAGGATTAGGGTCAGAGTTATTGTAAGGGTTAGGTTTAGGGTTCCAGGTGGGCCCAGGTTAAGGTGAGGGTTAGGTTTAGGGCTAGGGTTAGGGTTAAAGTTAGGGTTAACTTTAGGTTAGGGATAGGGTGAAGTTTAACATAGGGTGAGGGTTAGGGTTATGGCTAAGGTTTGGGTTTGTTTTCAGGTTAGTGTTAAGGTTATGTTTAGGGTTAGGGTTAAGTTTAGGGGTTGTGTTGAGTTTTAGTGTTAGGGTTAGATTTTAGGTTAGTGTTTAGTGTTATGGTTAGGGTTAGGGTTAGGGTTGTGTTAGGCGTTGTGGTTGGGGTGAGGGTTAGGTTTAGGGTTAGGGTTGGGTAGGGTTAGGATTATGGATATGGTAAGGTGTTAGGGGTTAGAGGTGTAGTTTAGGGTTAGGGTTTGGGTTTGTGTGAGGGTTCTGGTTAGGCTTTGTGGTTCCGGTCATGGTTAGGGTTGGTTTAGGGTTGGGGTTAGGTTTATGATTAGGTTTCGGTTAGTGTTACAGTTAGGATTAAGGTTTTTGTTAGGCTTTGGTGTTGGGGTTAGTGTTTGGGTTAGGGTTAGGTTTATCGTTAGGGTCAGGGGTTTCAGGTTAGTGTTAGGGTTAGGGTTTCGGATAGCATTAGGGTTAGGGTTTCGGATAGCATTATGGTTAGGGTTGTGGGATTCGGTTAGGGTTTAGAGTGAGGGTTACCGTTAGTTATATGGTTAAGCTGAGGGTTTAGGGTAAGTGTTATGATTAGGGTTAGAGTCAGCGTTAGGGTTAGGATTGCGGTTAGGGTTAGGTGTAGGGTAAGATTTAGGTTTGGGTCCAAGGTGAGGGTTAGAGTTAGTGTTCTATTTAGGGTCAAGGTTAGAGTTAGGGTTAGGGTAAGGGATAGGCTTAGAGTTAGGGAAAGTGTTAGGGGTTCGTGTGAGGGTTAGTGTTAGGTTTACATTAAGCTGATGTTTTAGGGTGTTGTGGTTAGGGTTAGAGTTATGGTTAGGGTTAGGTTTAGGGTTAGGGCTAGAGTTAGGGGAGAGTTAAGGGTTAGGTTTAGTTTTAGGGTTAGGGTTAGACTTAGGTTGAAGGTGAAGTTTAGGTTAAGGATGAGGGTTCGGGTTAGGATTAGGCGTTTGGGTTAAGGTTAGGGTTAGGTTTAGGGATAGGCTTAGCAGCGATAGGGTTAGGTGTTTGGGTTAATGTTAGGGTCAGGTTTAGGGTTAGGGCTAGGGCTAGGGCTAGGGTGAAGTTTACGGGTGAGGGTTGTGCTTAGGTTTAGCGTTAGGGGTTAGGGTTAGGGTTAATGTTAGGAGTAAGTGTAGGGTTAAGGTTAGTTTTCGAGTGAGGGTTAGGGTTGGTTTTTGGGTTAAGTCATGGTTAGGTTTAGGGCTAGGTTAAGGTTAGAGATAGGGTTAGGTTAAGGGTTGGGTTAGGTTTAGATGTTAGGGTGAGGGTGAGTGCTAGGTTTCCATTTAAGCTGAGTGTGTAGGGTATGTTTTAGGGTTAGGATTAGAGTTACAGTTAGGGTCATGGTTAGGGTTAAGTTTAGGGTTAGGTTTATGGTTAGGGTTAGGGGGAGATTTAGTGTTATGTTTAGTTTTAGCGTTAGGGTTTGGGTGAACTTTATGTTAAGCACGAGGGTTAGGGTTAGGGGTTAGGGTTCAGGTTAGGTTTAGGGTTAGGGTAAGGTTTAGGTTTGGGGTTATTGTTAGGTTTAGTGTTAGTGTTAGTTTTGCTTAGGGTTAGGGTTTGAATGAATTTAGGGTAGGTTTAGGGTTATGGTTAGGGTGAAATTTTGTTTAAGGGTCAGGGTTCCGCTTAGGGTTAGGGTTAGAGTTAGGGTCAGTGGTTAGGGTTAAGTTTAGGTTTAGGGTTAGAGTTAGGTTTAGGGTTAGTTTTAGTTTGGGTTAGGATTAGGCTATGAATGAAGTTAGGGTAGGTTTAGGGTTATGGTTAGGGTGAAATTTTGTTAAAGGGTGAGGGTTCGGTTTAGGGTTAGGGTTAGGTTTAGAGTTAGGGTTGTGGTTAGGGTTAGGTTTAGGGTTAAGGTTAAGTTTAGGCTAAGGATTAGGGTTAGAGTTAGGGTTAGGTGTTAGTGTTTCGGTTAGGTTTAGCATAGGGGTGTATTTAGGGTTAAGGTTTTTTTTTTTAGGTTTAGGGTAAGAGTCAGAGTTACATTTACCGTTAAGGTGAGGGTTTTGGGTAAGTGTTACGGTTAGGGTTAGGGTTAGGGCTGCGGATAGGGTTAGAGTTAGGGTTAGGTCTACGGTTAGGGTTAGGTGTAGGGTAAGATTTAGGTTTAGGTCCAAGTTGAGGGTTAGAGTTAGTGTTCTATTTAGGGTCAAGGTTAGAGTTAGGGTTAGGGTAAGGGATAGGCTTAGAGTTAGGGAAAGTGTTAGGGGTTCGTGTGAGGGTTAGTGTTAGGTTTACATTAAGCTGATGTTTTAGGGTGTTATGGTTAGGGTTAGAGTTAGGGTTAGGGTTAGGGCTAGAGTTAGGGGAGAGTTAAGGGTTAGGTTTAGTTTTAGGGTTAGGGTTAGACTTAGGTTTAAGGTGAAGTTTAGGTTAAGGATGAGGGTTCGGGTTAGGATTAGGCGTTTGGGTTAAGGTTAGGGTTAGGTTTAGGGTTAGGGCTTAGCAGCGATAGGGTTAGGTGTTTGGGTTAATGTTAGGGTCAGGTTTAGTTTTAGGGCTAGGGCTAGGGCTAGGGCTAGGGCTAGGGTGAAGTTCACGGGTGAGGGTTGTGCTTAGGTTTAGCGTTAGGGGTTAGGGTTAGGGTTAATGTTAGGAGTAAGTGTAGGGTTAAGGTTAGTTTTCGAGTGAGGGTTAGGGTTGGTTTTTGGGTTAAGTCATGGTTAGGTTTAGGGCTAGGTTAAGGTTAGAGATAGGGTTAGGTTAAGGGTTGGGTTAGGTTTAGATGTTAGGGTGAGGGTGAGTGCTAGGTTTCCATTTAAGCTGAGTGTGTAGGGTATGTTTTAGGGTTAGGATTAGAGTTAGAGTTAGGGTCATGGTTAGGGTTAAGTTTAGGGTTAGGGTTAGGTTTATGGTTAGGATTAGGGTTAGGGTCAGGGTTAGGGGGAGATTTAGTGTTATGTTTAGTTTTAGTGTTAGGGTTTGAGTGAACTTTATGTTAAGCACGAGGGTTAGGGTTAGGGGTTAGGGTTCAGGTTAGGTTCAGGGTTAGGGTTAGGTTTAGGTTTGGGGTTAGGGTTAGGTTTAGTGTTAGTGTTAGTTTTGCTTAGGGTTAGGGTTTGAATGAATTTAGGGTAGGTTTAGGGTTATGGTTAGGGTGAAATTTTGCTTAAGGGTCAGGGTTCCGCTTAGGGTTAGGGTTAGAGTTAGGGTCAGTGGTTAGGGTTAAGTTTAGGTTTAGGGTTAGAGTTAGGTTTAGGGTTAGTTTTAGTTTGGGTTAGGATTAGGCTATGAATGAAGTTAGGGTAGGTTTAGGGTTATGGTTAGGGTGAAATTTTGTTAAAGGTTGAGGGTTCGGTTTAGGGTTAAGGTTAGGTTTAGAGTTAGGGTTGTGGTTAGGGTTAGGTTTAGGGTTAAGGTTAAGTTTAGGCTAAGGATTAGGGTTAGAGTTAGGGTTAGGTGTTTCCGTTAGGTTTAGCATAGGGGTGTATTTAGGGTTAAGTTTTTTTTTTTTAGGTTTAGGGTAAGAGTCAGAGTTACATTTACCGTTAAGGTGAGGGTTTGGGTAAGTGTTACGGTTAGGGTTAGGGTTAGGGTTAGGGCTGCGGATAGGGTTAGAGTCAGGGTTAGGTTTAAGTTTATGGTAGGCTTAAAGATAGGGTTAAGCTTAGGTGAGGATTAGGATTAGAATTAGGTTTAGGGCGAGGATTAGGGTCAGAGTTATTGTAAGGGTTAGGTTTAGGGTTCCAGGTGGGCCCAGGTTAAGGTGAGGGTTAGGTTTAGGGCTAGGGTTAGGGTTAAAGTTAGGGTTAACTTTAGGTTAGGGATAGGGTGAAGTTTAACATAGGGTGAGGGTTAGGGTTATGGCTAAGGTTTGGGTTTGTTTTCAGGTTAGTGTTAAGGTTATGTTTAGGGTTAGGGTTAAGTTTAGGGGTTGTGTTGAGTTTTAGTGTTAGGGTTAGATTTTAGGTTAGTGTTTAGTGTTATGGTTAGGGTTAGGGTTAGGGTTGTGTTAGGTGTTGTGGTTGGAGTGAGGGTTAGGTTTAGGGTTAGGGTTGGGTAGGGTTAGGATTATGGATATGGTAAGGTGTTAGGGGCTAGAGGTGTAGTTCAGGGTTAGGGTTTGGGTTTGTGTGAGGGTTCTGGTTAGGCTTTGTGGTTCCGGTCATGGATAGGGTTGGTTTAGGGTTGGGGTTAGGTTTATGATTAGGTTTCGGTTAGTGTTACAGTTAGGATTAAGGTTTTTGTTAGGCTTTGGTGTTGGGGTTAGTGTTTGGGTTAGGGTTAGGTTTATCGTTAGGGTCAGGGGTTTCAGGTTTGTGTTAGGGTTAGGGTTTCGGATAGCATTAGGGTTAGGGTTTCGGATAGCATTAGGGTTAGGGTTGTGGGATTCGGTTAGGGTTTAGGGTGAGGGTTACCGTTAGTTTTATGGTTAAGCTGAGGGTTTAGGGTAAGTGTTATGATTAGGGTTAGAGTCAGCGTTAGGGTTAGGATTGCGGTTAGGGTTAGGTGTAGGGTAAGATTTAGGTTTAGGTCCAAGGTGAGGGTTAGAGTTAGTGTTCTATTTAGGGTCAAGGTTAGAGTTAGGGTTAGGGTAAGGGATAGGCTTAGAGTTAGGGAAAGTGTTAGGGGTTCGTGTGAGGGTTAGTGTTAGGTTTACATTAAGCTGATGTTTTAGGGTGTTATGGTTAGGGTTAGAGTTAGGGTTAGGGTTAGGGCTAGAGTTAGGGGAGAGTTAAGGGTTAGGTTTAGTTTTAGGGTTATGGTTAGACTTAGGTTTAAGGTGAAGTTTAGGTTAAGGATGAGGGTTCGGGTTAGGATTAGGCGTTTGGGTTAAGGTTAGGGTTAGGTTTAGGGTTAGGGCTTAGCAGCGATAGGGTTAGGTGTTTGGGTTAATGTTAGGGTCAGGTTCAGTTTTAGGGCTAGGGCTAGGGCTAGGGCTAGGGCTAGGGTGAAGTTTACGGGTGAGGGTTGTGCTTAGGTTTAGCGTTAGGGGTTAGGGTTAGGGTTAATGTTAGGAGTAAGTGTAGGGTTAAGGTTAGTTTTCGAGTGAGGGTTAGGGTTGGTTTTTGGGTTAAGTCATGGTTAGGTTTAGGGCTAGGTTAAGGTTAGAGATAGGGTTAGGTTAAGGGTTGGGTTAGGTTTAGATGTTAGGGTGAGGGTGAGTGCTAGGTTTCCATTTAAGCTGAGTGTGTAGGGTATGTTTTAGGGTTAGGGTTAGAGTTAGAGTTAGGGTCATGGTTAGGGTTAAGTTTAGGGTTAGGGTTAGGTTTATGGTTAGGATTAGGGTTAGGGTCAGGGTTCGGGGGAGATTTAGTGTTATGTTTAGTTTTAGTGTTAGGGTTTGAGTGAACTTTATGTTAAGCACGAGGGTTAGGGTTAGGGGTTAGGGTTCAGGTTAGGTTCAGGTTAGGTTCAGGGTTAGGGTTAGGGTTAGGTTTAGGTTTGGGGTTAGGGTTAGGTTTAGTGTTAGTGTTAGTTTTGCTTAGGGTTAGGGTTTGAATGAATTTAGGGTAGGTTTAGGGTTATGGTTAGGGTGAAATTTTGCTTAAGGGTCAGGGTTCCGCTTAGGGTTAGGGTTAGAGTTAGGGTCAGTGGTTAGGGTTAAGTTTAGGTTTAGGGTTAGAGTTAGGTTTAGGGTTAGTTTTAGTTTGGGTTAGGATTAGGCTATGAATGAAGTTAGGGTAGGTTTAGGGTTATGGTTAGGGTGAAATTTTGTTAAAGGTTGAGGGTTCGGTTTAGGGTTAAGGTTAGGTTTAGAGTTAGGGTTGTGGTTAGGGTTAGGTTTAGGGTTAAGGTTAAGTTTAGGCTAAGGATTAGGGTTAGAGTTAGGGTTAGGTGTTAGTGTTTCGGTTAGGTTTAGCATAGGGGTGTATTTAGGGTTAAGTTTTTTTTTTTTAGGTTTAGGGTAAGAGTCAGAGTTACATTTACCGTTAAGGTGAGGGTTTGGGTAAGTGTTACGGTTAGGGTTAGGGTTAGGGTTAGGGCTGCGGATAGGGTTAGAGTTAGGGTTAGGTTTAAGTTTATGGTAGGCTTAAAGATAGGGTTAAGCTTAGGTGAGGGTTAGGATTAGAATTAGGTTTAGGGCGAGGATTAGGGTCAGAGTTATTGTAAGGGTTAGGTTTAGGGTTCCAGGTGGGCCCAGGTTAAGGTGAGGGTTAGGTTTAGGGCTAGGGTTAGGGTTAAAGTTAGGGTTAACTTTAGGTTAGGGATAGGGTGAAGTTTAACATAGGGTGAGGGTTAGGGTTATGGCTAAGGTTTGGGTTTGTTTTCAGGTTAGTGTTAAGGTTATGTTTAGGGTTAGGGTTAAGTTTAGGGGTTGTGTTGAGTTTTAGTGTTAGGGTTAGATTTTAGGTTAGTGTTTAGTGTTATGGTTAGGGTTAGGGTTAGGGTTGTGTTAGGCGTTGTGGTTGGGGTGAGGGTTAGGTTTAGGGTTAGGGTTGGGTAGGGTTAGGATTATGGATATGGTAAGGTGTTAGGGGTTAGAGGTGTAGTTTAGGGTTAGGGTTTGGGTTTGTGTGAGGGTTCTGGTTAGGCTTTGTGGTTCCGGTCATGGTTAGGGTTGGTTTAGGGTTGGGGTTAGGTTTATGATTAGGTTTCGGTTAGTGTTACACTTAGGGTTAAGGTTTTTGTTAGGCTTTGGTGTTGCGGTTTTTTTTGGGTTAGGGTTAGGTTTATCGTTAGGGTCAGGGGTTTCAGGTTAGTGTTAGGGTTAGGGTTTCAGATAGCATTAGGGTTAGGGTTTCGGATTGCATTAGGGTTAGGGTTGTGGGATTCGGTTAGGGTTTAGGGTGAGGGTTACCGTTAGTTTTATGGTTAAGCTGAGGGTTTAGGGTAAGTGTTATGATTAGGGTTAGAGTCAGCGTTAGGGTTAGGATTGCGGTTAGGGTTAGGTGTAGGGTAAGATTTAGGTTTAGGTCCAAGGTGAGGGTTAGAGTTAGTGTTCTATTTAGGGTCAAGGTTAGAGTTAGGGTTAGGGTAAGGGATAGGCTTAGAGTTAGGGAAAGTGTTAGGGGTTCGTGTGAGGGTTAGTGTTAGGTTTACATTAAGCTGATGTTTTAGGGTGTTATGGTTAGGGTTAGAGTTAGGGTTAGGGTTAGGGCTAGAGTTAGGGGAGAGTTAAGGGTTAGGTTTAGTTTTAGGGTTAGGGTTAGACTTAGGTTTAAGGTGAAGTTTAGGTTAAGGATGAGGGTTCGGGTTAGGATTAGGCGTTTGGGTTAAGGTTAGGGTTAGGTTTAGGGTTAGGGCTTAGCAGCGATAGGGTTAGGTGTTTGGGTTAATGTTAGGGTCAGGTTTAGTTTTAGGGCTAGGGCTAGGGCTAGGGCTAGGGCTAGGGTGAAGTTCACGGGTGAGGGTTGTGCTTAGGTTTAGCGTTAGGGGTTAGGGTTAGGGTTAATGTTAGGAGTAAGTGTAGGGTTAAGGTTAGTTTTCGAGTGAGGGTTAGGGTTGGTTTTTGGGTTAAGTCATGGTTAGGTTTAGGGCTAGGTTAAGGTTAGAGATAGGGTTAGGTTAAGGGTTGGGTTAGGTTTAGATGTTAGGGTGAGGGTGAGTGCTAGGTTTCCATTTAAGCTGAGTGTGTAGGGTATGTTTTAGGGTTAGGATTAGCGTTAGAGTTAGGGTCATGGTTAGGGTTAAGTTTAGGGTTAGGGTTAGGTTTATGGTTAGGATTAGGGTTAGGGTCAGGGTTAGGGGGAGATTTAGTGTTATGTTTAGTTTTAGTGTTAGGGTTTGAGTGAACTTTATGTTAAGCACGAGGGTTAGGGTTAGGGGTTAGGGTTCAGGTTAGGTTCAGGGTTAGGGTTAGGTTTAGGTTTGGGGTTAGGGTTAGGTTTAGTGTTAGTGTTAGTTTTGCTTAGGGTTAGGGTTTGAATGAATTTAGGGTAGGTTTAGGGTTATGGTTAGGGTGAAATTTTGCTTAAGGGTCAGGGTTCCGCTTAGGGTTAGGGTTAGAGTTAGGGTCAGTGGTTAGGGTTAAGTTTAGGTTTAGGGTTAGAGTTAGGTTTAGGGTTAGTTTTAGTTTGGGTTAGGATTAGGCTATGAATGAAGTTAGGGTAGGTTTAGGGTTATGGTTAGGGTGAAATTTTGTTAAAGGGTGAGGGTTCGGTTTAGGGTTAAGGTTAGGTTTAGAGTTAGGGTTGTGGTTAGGGTTAGGTTTAGGGTTAAGGTTAAGTTTAGGCTAAGGATTAGGTTTAGAGTTAGGGTTAGGTTTTTCGGTTAGGTTTAGCATAGGGGTGTATTTAGGGTTAAGTTTTTTTTTTTTAGGTTTAGGGTAAGAGTCACAGTTACATTTACCGTTAAGGTGAGGGTTTGGGTAAGTGTTACGGTTAGGGTTAGGGTTAGGGTTAGGGCTGCGGATAGGGTTAGAGTCAGGGTTAGGTTTAAGTTTATGGTAGGCTTAAAGATAGGGTTAAGCTTAGGTGAGGATTAGGATTAGAATTAGGTTTAGGGCGAGGATTAGGGTCAGAGTTATTGTAAGGGTTAGGTTTAGGGTTCCAGGTGGGCCCAGGTTAAGGTGAGGGTTAGGTTTAGGGCTAGGGTTAGGGTTAAAGTTAGGGTTAACTTTAGGTTAGGGATAGGGTGAAGTTTAACATAGGGTGAGGGTTAGGGTTATGGCTAAGGTTTGGGTTTGTTTTCAGGTTAGTGTTAAGGTTATGTTTAGGGTTAGGGTTAAGTTTAGGGGTTGTGTTGAGTTTTAGTGTTAGGGTTAGATTTTAGGTTAGTGTTTAGTGTTATGGTTAGGGTTAGGGTTAGGGTTGTGTTAGGTGTTGTGGTTGGAGTGAGGGTTAGGTTTAGGGTTAGGGTTGGGTAGGGTTAGGATTATGGATATGGTAAGGTGTTAGGGGCTAGAGGTGTAGTTTAGGGTTAGGGTTTGGGTTTGTGTGAGGGTTCTGGTTAGGCTTTGTGGTTCCGGTCATGGATAGGGTTGGTTTAGGGTTGGGGTTAGGTTTATGATTAGGTTTCGGTTAGTGTTACAGTTAGGATTAAGGTTTTTGTTAGGCTGTGGTGTTTGGGTTAGTGTTTGGGTTAGGGTTAGGTTTATCGTTAGGGTCAGGGGTTTCAGGTTAGTGTTAGGGTTAGGGTTTCAGATAGCATTAGGGTTAGGGTTTCGGATAGCATTAGGGTTAGGGTTGTGGGATTCGGTTAGGGTTTAGGGTGAGGGTTACCGTTAGTTTTATGGTTAAGCTGAGGGTTTAGGGTAAGTGTTATGATTAGGGTTAGAGTCAGCGTTAGGGTTAGGATTGCGGTTAGGGTTAGGTGTAGGGTAAGATTTAGGTTTAGGTCCAAGGTGAGGGTTAGAGTTAGTGTTCTATTTAGGGTCAAGGTTAGAGTTAGGGTTAGGGTAAGGGATAGGCTTAGAGTTAGGGAAAGTGTTAGGGGTTCGTGTGAGGGTTAGTGTTAGGTTTACATTAAGCTGATGTTTTAGGGTGTTATGGTTAGGGTTAGAGTTAGGGTTAGGGTTAGGGCTAGAGTTAGGGGAGAGTTAAGGGTTAGGTTTAGTTTTAGGGTTAGGGTTAGACTTAGGTTTAAGGTGAAGTTTAGGTTAAGGATGAGGGTTCGGGTTAGGATTAGGCGTTTGGGTTAAGGTTAGGGTTAGGTTTAGGGTTAGGGCTTAGCAGCGATAGGGTTAGGTGTTTGGGTTAATGTTAGGGTCAGGTTTAGTTTTAGGGCTAGGGCTAGGGCTAGGGCTAGGGCTAGGGCTAGGGTGAAGTTTACGGGTGAGGGTTGTGCTTAGGTTTAGCGTTAGGGGTTAGGGTTAGGGTTAATGTTAGGAGTAAGTGTAGGGTTAAGGTTAGTTTTCGAGTGAGGGTTAGGGTTGGTTTTTGGGTTAAGTCATGGTTAGGTTTAGGGCTAGGTTAAGGTTAGAGATAGGGTTAGGTTAAGGGTTGGGTTAGGTTTAGATGTTAGGGTGAGGGTGAGTGCTAGGTTTCCATTTAAGCTGAGTGTGTAGGGTATGTTTTAGGGTTAGGATTAGAGTTAGAGTTAGGGTCATGGTTAGGGTTAAGTTTAGGGTTAGGGTTAGGTTTATGGTTAGGATTAGGGTTAGGGTCAGGGTTCGGGGGAGATTTAGTGTTATGTTTAGTTTTAGTGTTAGGGTTTGAGTGAACTTTATGTTAAGCACGAGGGTTAGGGTTAGGGGTTAGGGTTCAGGTTAGGTTCAGGGTTAGGGTTAGGGTTAGGTTTAGGTTTGGGGTTAGGGTTAGGTTTAGTGTTAGTGTTAGTTTTGCTTAGGGTTAGGGTTTGAATGAATTTAGGGTAGGTTTACGGTTATGGTTAGGGTGACATTTTGCTTAAGGGTCAGGGTTCCGCTTAGGGTTAGGGTTAGAGTTAGGGTCAGTGGTTAGGGTTAAGTTTAGGTTTAGGGTTAGAGTTAGGTTTAGGGTTAGTTTTAGTTTGGGTTAGGATTAGGCTATGAATGAAGTTAGGGTAGGTTTAGGGTTATGGTTAGGGTGAAATTTTGTTAAAGGTTGAGGGTTCGGTTTAGGGTTAGGGTTAGGTTTAGAGTTAGGGTTGTGGTTAGGTTTAGGGTTAAGGTTAAGTTTAGGCTAAGGATTAGGGTTAGAGTTAGGGTTAGGTGTTAGTGTTTCGGTTAGGTTTAGCATAGGGGTGTATTTAGGGTTAAGTTTTTTTTTTTTAGGTTTAGGGTAAGAGTCAGAGTTCCATTTACCGTTAAGGTGAGGGTTTTGGGTAAGTGTTACGGTTAGGGTTAGGGTTAGGGTTAGGGCTGCGGATAGGGTTAGAGTTAGGGTTAGGTTTAAGTTTATGGTAGGCTTAAAGATAGGGTTAAGCTTAGGTGAGGGTTAGGATTAGAATTAGGTTTAGGGCGAGGATTAGGGTCAGAGTTATTGTAAGGGTTAGGTTTAGGGTTCCAGGTGGGCCCAGGTTAAGGTGAGGGTTAGGTTTAGGGGTAGGGTTAAGGTTAAAATTAGGGTTAACTTTAGGTTAGGGATAGGGTGAAGTTTAACATAGGGTGAGGGTTAGGGTTATGGCTAAGGTTTGGGTTTGTTTTCAGGTTAGTGTTAAGGTTATGTTTAGGGTTAGGGTTAAGTTTAGGGGTTGTGTTGAGTTTTAGTGTTAGGGTTAGATTTTAGGTTAGTGTTTAGTGTTATGGTTAGGGTTAGGGTTAGGGTTGTGTTAGGCGTTGTGGTTGGGGTGAGGGTTAGGTTTAGGGTTAGGGTTGGGTAGGGTTAGGATTATGGATATGGTAAGGTGTTAGGGGTTAGAGGTGTAGTTTAGGGTTAGGGTTTGGGTTTGTGTGAGGGTTCTGGTTAGGCTTTGTGGTTCCGGTCATGGTTAGGGTTGGTTTAGGGTTGGGGTTAGGTTTACGATTAGGTTTCGGTTAGTGTTACTCTTAGGGTTAAGGTTTTTGTTAGGCTTTGGTGTTGGGGTTTTTTTTGGGTTAGGGTTAGGTTTATCGTTAGGGTCAGGGGTTTCAGGTTAGTGTTACGGTTAGGGTTTCAGATAGCATTAGGGTTAGGGTTTCGGATTGCATTAGGGTTAGGGTTGTGGGATTCGGTTAGGGTTTAGGGTGAGGGTTACCGTTAGTTTTATGGTTAAGCTGAGGGTTTAGGGTAAGTGTTATGATTAGGGTTAGAGTCAGCGTTAGGGTTAGGATTGCGGTTAGGGTTAGGTGTAGGGTAAGATTTAGGTTTAGGTCCAAGGTGAGGGTTAGAGTTAGTGTTCTATTTAGGGTCAAGGTTAGAGTTAGGGTTAGGGTAAGGGATAGGCTTAGAGTTAGGGAAAGTGTTAGGGGTTCTTGTGAGGGTTAGTGTTAGGTTTACATTAAGCTGATGTTTTAGGGTGTTATGGTTAGGGTTAGAGATAGGGTTAGGGTTAGGGCTAGAGTTAGGGGAGAGTTAAGGGTTAGGTTTAGTTTTAGGGTTAGGGTTAGACTTAGGTTTAAGGTGAAGTTTAGGTTAAGGATGAGGGTTCGGGTTAGGATTAGGCGTTTGGGTTAAGGTTAGGGTTAGGTTTAGGGTTAGGGCTTAGCAGCGATAGGGTTAGGTGTTTGGGTTAATGTTAGGGTCAGGTTTAGTTTGAGGGCTAGGGCTAGGGCTAGGGCTAGGGCTAGGGCTAGGGCTAGGGCTAGGGCTAGGGTGAAGTTTACGGGTGAGGGTTGTGCTTAGGTTTAGCGTTAGGGGTTAGGGTTAGGGTTAATGTTAGGAGTAAGTGTAGGGTTAAGGTTAGTTTTCGAGTGAGGTTTAGGGTTGGTTTTTGGGTTAAGTCATGGTTAGGTTTAGGGCTAGGTTAAGGTTAGAGATAGGGTTAGGTTAAGAGTTGGGTTAGGTTTAGATGTTAGGGTGAGGGTGAGTGCTAGGTTTCCATTTAAGCTGAGTGTGTAGGGTATGTTTTAGGGTTAGGATTAGAGTTAGACTTAGGGTCATGGTTAGGGTTAAGTTTAGGGTTAGGGTTAGGTTTATGGTTAGGATTAGGGTTAGGGTCAGGGTTCGGGGGAGATTTAGTGTTATGTTTAGTTTTAGTGTTAGGGTTTGAGTGAACTTTATGTTAAGCACGAGGGTTAGGGTTAGGGGTTAGGGTTCAGGTTAGGTTCAGGGTTAGGGTTAGGGTTAGGTTTAGGTTTGGGGTTAGGGTTAGGTTTAGTGTTAGTGTTAGTTTTGCTTAGGGTTAGGGTTTGAATGAATTTAGGGTAGGTTTAGGGTTATGGTTAGGGTGATATTTTGCTTAAGGGTCAGGGTTCCGCTTAGGGTTAGGGTTAGAGTTAGGGTCAGTGGTTAGGGTTAAGTTTAGGTTTAGGGTTAGAGTTAGGTTTAGGGTTAGTTTTAGTTTGGGTTAGGATTAGGCTATGAATGAAGTTAGGGTAGGTTTAGGGTTATGGTTAGGGTGAAATTTTGTTAAAGGGTGAGGGTTCGGTTTAGGGTTAGGTTTAGAGTTAGGGTTGTGGTTAGGGTTAGGTTTAGGGTTAAGGTTAAGTTTAGGCTAAGGATTAGGGTTAGAGTTAGGGTTAGGTGTTAGTGTTTCGGTTAGGTTTAGCATAGGGGTGTATTTAGGGTTAAGTTTTTTTTTTTTAGGTTTAGGGTAAGAGTCAGAGTTCCATTTACCGTTAAGGTGAGGGTTTTGGGTAAGTGTTACGGTTAGGGTTAGGGTTAGGGTTAGGGTTAGGGTTAGGGTTAGGGCTGCGGATAGGGTTAGAGTTAGGGTTAGGTTTAAGTTTATGGTAGGCTTAAAGATAGGGTTAAGCTTAGGTGAGGGTTAGGATTAGAATTAGGTTTAGGGCGAGGATTAGGGTCAGAGTTATTGTAAGGGTTAGGTTTAGGGTTCCAGGTGGGCCCAGGTTAAGGTGAGGGTTAGGTTTAGGGCTAGGGTTAGGGTTAAAGTTAGGGTTAACTTTAGGTTAGGGATAGGGTGAAGTTTAACATAGGGTGAGGGTTAGGGTTATGGTTAAGGTTTGGGTTTGTTTTCAGGTTAGTGTTAAGGTTATGTTTAGGGTTAGGGTTAAGTTTAGGGGTTGTGTTGAGTTTTAGTGTTAGGGTTAGATTTTAGGTTAGTGTTTAGTGTTATGGTTAGGGTTAGGGTTAGAGTTGTGTTAGGTGTTGTGGTTGGAGTGAGGGTTAGGTTTAGGGTTAGGGTTGGGTAGGGTTAGGATTATGGATATGGTAAGGTGTTAGGGGTTAGAGGTGTAGTTTAGGGTTAGGGTTTGGGTTTGTGTGAGGGTTCTGGTTAGGCTTTGAGGTTCCGGTCATGGTTAGGGTTGGTTTAGGGTTGGGGTTAGGTTTATGATTAGGTTTCGGTTAGTGTTACAGTTAGGGTTAAGGTTTTTGTTAGGCTTTGGTGTTGGGGTTAGTGTTTGGGTTAGGGTTAGGTTTATCGTTAGGGTCAGGGGTTTCAGGTTAGTGTTAGGGTTAGGGTTTCGGATAGCATTAGGGTTAGGGTTTCGGATAGCATTAGGGTTAGGGTTGTGGGATTCAGTTAGGGTTTAGGGTGAGGGTTACCGTTAGTTTTATGGTTAAGCTGAGGGTTTAGGGTAAGTGTTACGATTAGGGTTAGAGTCAGAGTTAGGGTTAGGATTGCGGTTAGGGTTAGGTGTAGGGTAAGATTTAGGTTTAGGTCCAAGGTGAGGGTTAGAGTTAGTGTTCTATTTAGGGTCAAGGTTAGAGTTAGGGTTAGGGTAAGGGATAGGCTTAGAGTTAGGGAAAGTGTTAGGGGTTCGTGTGAGGGTTAGTGTTAGGTTTACATTAAGCTGATGTTTTAGGGTGTTATGGTTAGGGTTAGAGTTAGGGTTAGGGTTAGGGCTAGAGTTAGGGGAGAGTTAAGGGTTAGGTTTAGTTTTAGGGTTAGGGTTAGACTTAGGTTTAAGGTGAAGTTTAGGTTAAGGATGAGGGTTCGGGTTAGGATTAGGCGTTTGGGTTAAGGTTAGGGTTAGGTTTAGGGTTAGGGCTTAGCAGCGATAGGGTTAGGTGTTTGGGTTAATGTTAGGGTCAGGTTTAGTTTTAGGGCTAGGGCTAGGGCTAGGGCTAGGGCTAGGGTGAAGTTTACGGGTGAGGGTTGTGCTTAGGTTTAGCGTTAGGGGTTAGGGTTAGGGTTAATGTTAGGAGTAAGTGTAGGGTTAAGGTTAGTTTTCGAGTGAGGGTTAGGGTTGGTTTTTGGGTTAAGTCATGGTTAGGTTTAGGGCTAGGTTAAGGTTAGAGATAGGGTTAGGTTAAGGGTTGGGTTAGGTTTAGATGTTAGGGTGAGGGTGAGTGCTAGGTTTCCATTTAAGCTGAGTGTGTAGGGTATGTTTTAGGGTTAGGATTAGAGTTAGAGTTAGGGTCATGGTTAGGGTTAAGTTTAGGGTTAGGGTTAGGTTTATGGTTAGGATTAGGGTTAGGGTCAGGGTTCGGGGGAGATTTAGTGTTATGTTTAGTTTTAGTGTTAGGGTTTGAGTGAACTTTATGTTAAGCACGAGGGTTAGGGTTAGGGGTTAGGGTTCAGGTTAGGTTCAGGGTTAGGGTTAGGGTTAGGTTTAGGTTTGGGGTTAGGGTTAGGTTTAGTGTTAGTGTTAGTTTTGCTTAGGGTTAGGGTTTGAATGAATTTAGGGTAGGTTTAGGGTTATGGTTAGGGTGAAATTTTGCTTAAGGGTCAGGGTTCTGCTTAGGGTTAGGGTTAGAGTTAGGGTCAGTGGTTAGGGTTAAGTTTAGGTTTAGGGTTAGAGTTAGGTTTAGGGTTAGTTTTAGTTTGGGTTAGGATTAGGCTATGAATGAAGTTAGGGTAGGTTTAGGGTTATGGTTAGGGTGAAATTTTGTTAAAGGGTGAGGGTTCAGTTTAGAGTTAGGGTTAGGTTTAGAGTTAGGGTTGTGGTTAGGGTTAGGTTTAGGGTTAAGGTTAAGTTTAGGCTAAGGATTAGGGTTAGAGTTAGGGTTAGGTGTTAGTGTTTCGGTTAGGTTTAGCATAGGGGTGTATTTAGGGTTAAGTTTTTTTTTTTAGGTTTAGGGTAAGAGTCAGAGTTCCATTTACCGTTAAGGTGAGGGTTTTGGGTAAGTGTTACGGTTAGGGTTAGGGTTAGGGTTAGGGCTGCGGATAGGGTTAGAGTTAGGGTTAGGTTTAAGTTTATGGTAGGCTTAAAGATAGGGTTAAGCTTAGGTGAGGGTTAGGATTAGAATTAGGTTTAGGGCGAGGATTAGGGTCAGAGTTATTGTAAGGGTTAGGTTTAGGGTTACAGGTGGGCCCAGGTTAAGGTGAGGGTTAGGTTTAGGGCTAGGGTTAGGGTTAAAGTTAGGGTTAACTTTAGGTTAGGGATAGGGTGAAGTTTAACATAGGGTGAGGGTTAGGGTTATGGCTAAGGTTTGGGTTTGTTTTCAGGTTAGTGTTAAGGTTATGTTTAGGGTTAGGGTTAAGTTTAGGGGTTGTGTTGAGTTTTAGTGTTAGGGTTAGATTTTAGGTTAGTGTTTAGTGTTATGGTTAGGGTTAGGGTTGTGTTAGGCGTTGTGGTTGGGGTGAGGGTTAGGTTTAGGGTTAGGGTTGGGTAGGGTTAGGATTATGGATATGGTAAGGTGTTAGGGGTTAGAGGTGTAGTTTAGGGTTAGGGTTTGGGTTTGTGTGAGGGTTCTGGTTAGGCTTTGAGGTTCCGGTCATGGTTAGGGTTGGTTTAGGGTTGGGGTTTGGTTTATGATTAGGTTTCGGTTAGTGTTAGAGTTAGGGTTAAGGTTTTTGTTAGGCTTTGGTGTTGGGGTTAGTGTTTGGGTTAGGGTTAGGTTTATCGTTAGGGTCAGGGGTTTCAGGTTAGTGTTAGGGTTAGGGTTTCGGATAGCATTAGGGTTAGGGTTTCGGATAGCATTAGGGTTAGGGTTGTGGGATTCAGTTAGGGTTTAGGGTGAGGGTTACCGTTAGTTTTATGGTTAAGCTGAGGGTTTAGGGTAAGTGTTACGATTAGGGTTAGAGTCAGAGTTAGGGTTAGGATTGCGGTTAGGGTTAGGTGTAGGGTAAGATTTAGGTTTAGGTCCAAGGTGAGGGTTAGAGTTAGTGTTCTATTTAGGGTCAAGGTTAGAGTTAGGGTTAGGGTAAGGGATAGGCTTAGAGTTAGGGAAAGTGTTAGGGGTTCGTGTGAGGGTTAGTGTTAGGTTTACATTAAGCTGATGTTTTAGGGTGTTATGGTTAGGGTT
The DNA here is from genome assembly GCF_030014295.1 of Loxodonta africana. Classification (NCBI taxonomy): domain Eukaryota; kingdom Metazoa; phylum Chordata; class Mammalia; order Proboscidea; family Elephantidae; genus Loxodonta; species Loxodonta africana. The sequence goes on along the minus strand of NC_087367.1, from coordinate 48,099,729 downwards.
AGAGTTAGGGTTAGGGTTAGGGCTAGAGTTAGGGGAGAGTTAAGGGTTAGGTTTAGTTTTAGGGTTAGGGTTAGACTTAGGTTTAAGGTGAAGTTTAGGTTAAGGATGAGGGTTCGGGTTAGGATTAGGCGTTTGGGTTAAGGTTAGGGTTAGGTTTAGGGTTAGGGCTTAGCAGCGATAGGGTTAGGTGTTTGGGTTAATGTTAGGGTCAGGTTTAGTTTTAGGGCTAGGGCTAGGGCTAGGGCTAGGGCTAGGGTGAAGTTTACGGGTGAGGGTTGTGCTTAGGTTTAGCGTTAGGCGTTAGGGTTAGGGTTAATGTTAGGAGTAAGTGTAGGGTTAAGGTTAGTTTTAGAGTGAGGTTTAGGGTTGGTTTTTGGGTTAAGTCATGGTTAGGTTTAGGGCTAGGTTAAGGTTAGAGATAGGGTTAGGTTAAGGTTTGGGTTAGGTTTAGATGTTAGGGTGAGGGTGAGTGCTAGGTTTCCATTTAAGCTGAGTGTGTAGGGTATGTTTTAGGGTTAGGATTAGAGTTAGAGTTAGGGTCATGGCTAGGGTTAAGTTTAGGGTTAGGTTAGGTTTATGGTTAGGATTAGGGTTAGGGTCAGGGTTAGGGGGAGATTTAGTGTTATGTTTAGTTTTAGCGTTAGGGTTTGGGTGAACTTTATGTTAAGCACGAGGGTTAGGGTTAGGGGTTAGGGTTCAGGTTAGGTTCAGGGTTAGGGTTAGGGTTAGAGTTAGGTTTAGGTTTGGCGTTAGAGTTAGGTTTAGTGTTAGTGTTAGTTTTGCTTAGGGTTAGGTTTTGAATGAATTTAGGGTAGGTTTAGGGTTATGGTTAGGGTGAAATTTTGGTTAAGGGTCAGAGTTCTGCTTAGGGTTAGGGTTAGAGTTAGGGTCAGTGGTTAGGGTTAAGTTTAGGTTTAGGGTTAGAGTTCGGTTTAGGGTTAGTTTTACTTTTGGTTAGGATTAGGCTATGAATGAAGTTAGGGTAGGTTTAGGGTTATGGTTAGGGTGAAATTTTGTTAAAGGGTGAGGGTTCGGTTTAGGGTTAGGGTTAGGTTTAGAGTTAGGGTTGTGGCTAGGGTTAGGTTTAGGGTTAAGGTTAAGTTGAGGCTAAGGATTAGGGTTAGAGTTAGGGTTAGGTGTTAGTGTTTCGGTTAGGTTTAGCATAGGGGTGTATTTAGGGTTAAGTTTTTTTTTTTTAGGTTTAGGGTAAGAGTCAGAGTTACATTTACCGTTAAGGTGAGGGTTTTGGGTAAGTGTTACGGTTAGGGTTAGGGTTAGGGCTGCGGATAGGGTTAGAGTTAGGGTTAGGTTTAAGTTTATGGTAGGCTTAAAGATAGGGTTAAGCTTAGGTGAGGGTTAGGATTAGAATTAGGTTTAGGGCGAGGATTAGGGTCAGAGTTATTGTAAGCGTTAGGTTTAGGGTTACAGGTGGGCCCAGGTTAAGGTGAGGGTTAGGTTTAGGGCTAGGGTTAGGGTTAAAGTTAGGGTTAACTTTAGGTTAGGGATAGGGTGAAGTTTAACATAGGGTGAGGGTTAGGGTTATGCCTAAGGTTTGGGTTTGTTTTCAGGTTAGTGTTAAGGTTATGTTTAGGGTTAGGGTTAAGTTTAGGGGTTCTGTTGAGTTTTAGTGTTAGGGTTAGATTTTAGGTTAGTGTTTAGTGTTATGGTTAGGGTTAGGGTTGTGTTAGGCATTGTGGTTGGGGTGAGGGTTAGGTTTAGGGTTTGGGTTGGGTAGGGTTAGGATTATGGATATGGTAAGGTGTTAGGGGCTAGAGGTGTAGTTTAGGGTTAGGGTTTGGGTTTGTGTGAGGGTTCTGGTTAGGCTTTGTGGTTCCGGTCATGGTTAGGGTTGGTTTAGGGTTGGGGTTAGGTTTATGATTAGGTTTCGGTTAGTGTTACACTTAGGGTTAAGGTTTTTGTTAGGCTTTGGTGTTGGGGTTAGTGTTTGCGTTAGGGTTAGGTTTATCGTTAGGGTCAGGGGTTTCAGGTTAGTGTTAGGGTTAGGGTTTCGGATAGCATTAGGGTTAGGGTTTCGGATAGCATTAGGGTTAGTGTTGTGGGATTCGGGTTGGGTTTAGAGTGAGGGTTACCGTTAGTTTTATGGTTAAGCTGAGGGTTTAGGGTAAGTGTTACGATTAGGGTTAGAGTCAGAGTTAGGGTTAGCATTACGGTTAGGGTTAGGTGTAGGGTAAAATTTAGGTTTAGGTCCAAGGTGAGGGTTAGAGTTAGTGTTCTATTTAGGGTCAAGGTTAGAGTTAGGGTCAGCGTAAGTGATAGGCTTAGAGTTAGGGAAAGTGTTAGGGGTTCGTGTGAGGGTTAGTGTTAGGTTTACATTAAGCTGATGTTTTAGGGTGTTGTGGTTAGGATTAGAGTTAGGGTTAGGGTTAGGTTTAGGGTTAGGGCTAGAGTTAGGGGAGAGTTAAGGGTTAGGTTTAGTTTTAGGGTTAGGGTTAGACTTAGGTTTAAGGTGAAGTTTAGGTTAAGGATGAGGGTTCGGGTTAGGATTAGGCGTTTGGGTTAAGGTTAGGGTTAGGTTTAGGGTTAGGCTTAGCAGCGATAGGGTTAGGTGTTTGGGTTAATGTATGGGTCAGGTTTAGGGTTAGGGCTAGGGCTAGGGCTAGGGTGAAGTTTATTGGTGAGGGTTGTGCTTAGGTTTAGCGTTAGGGGTTAGGGTTAGGGTTAATGTTAGGAGTAAGTGTAGGGTTAAGGTTAGTTTTCGAGTGAGGGTTAGGGTTGGTTTTTGGGTTAAGTCATGGTTAGGTTTAGGGCTAGGTTAAGGTTAGAGATAGGGTTAGGTTAAGGGTTGGGTTAGGTTTAGATGTTAGGGTGAGGGTGAGTGCTAGGTTTCCATTTAAGCTGAGTGTGTAGGGTATGTTTTAGGGTTAGGATTAGAGTTAGAGTTATGGTCATGGCTAGGGTTAAGTTTAGGGTTAGGGTTAGGTTTATTGTTAGGATTAGGGTTAGGGTCAGGGTTAGGGGGAGATTTAGTGTTATGTTTAGTTTTAGCGTTAGGGTTTGGGTGAACTTTATGTTAAGCACGAGGGTTAGGGTTAGGGGTTAGGGTTCAGGTTAGGTTCAGGGTTAGGGTTAGGGTTAGGGTTAGGTTTAGGTTTGGCGTTAGGGTTAGGTTTAGTGTTAGTGTTAGTTTTGCTTAGGGTTAGGGTTTGAATGAATTTAGGGTAGGTTTAGGGTTATGGTTAGGGTGAAATTTTGGTTAAGGGTCAGGGTTCCGCTTAGGGTTAGGGTTAGAGTTAGGGTCAGTGGTTAGGGTTAAGTTTAGGTTTAGGGTTAGAGTTAGGTTTAGGGTTAGTTTTACTTTTGGTTAGGATTAGGCTATGAATGAAGTTAGGGTAGGTTTAGGGTTATGGTTAGGGTGAAATTTTGTTAAAGGGTGAGGGTTCGGTTTAGGGTTAGGGTTAGGTTTAGAGTTAGGGTTGTGGCTACGGTTAGGTTTAGGGTTAAGATTAAGTTTAGGCTAAGGATTAGGGTTAGAGTTAGGGTTAGGTGTTAGTGTTTCGGTTAGGTTTAGCATAGGGGTGTATTTAGGGTTAAGTTTTTTTTTTAGGTTTAGGGTAAGAGTCAGAGTTACATTTACCGTTAAGGTGAGGGTTTTGGGTAAGTGTTACGCTTAGGGTTAGGGTTAGGGTTAGGGTTAGGGCTGCGGATAGGGTTAGAGTTAGGGTTAGGTTTAAGTTTATGGTAGGCTTAAAGATAGGGTAAAGCTTAGGTGAGGGTTAGGATTAGAATTAGGTTTAGGGCGAGGATTAGGGTCAGAGTTATTGTAAGGGTTAGGTTTAGGGTTCCAGGTGGGCCCAGGTTAAGGTGAGGGTTAGGTTTAGGGGTAGGGTTAGGGTTAAAGTTAGGTTTAACTTTAGGTTAGGGATAGGGTGAAGTTTAACATAGGGTGAGGGTTAGGGTTATGGCTAAGGTTTGGGTTTGTTTTCAGGTTAGTGTTAAGGTTATGTTTAGGGTTAGGGTTAAGTTTAGGGGTTGTGTTGAGTTTTAGTGTTAGGGTTAGATTTTAGGTTAGTGTTTAGTGTTATGGTTAGGGTTAGTGTTAGGGTTGTGTTAGGCGTTGTGGTTGGGGTGAGGGTTAGGTTTAGGGTTAGGGTTGGGTAGGGTTAGGATTATGGATATGGTAAGGTGTTAGGGGTTAGAGGTGTAGTTTAGGGTTAGGGTTTGGGTTTGTGTGAGGGTTCCGGTCAGGCTTTGTGGTTCCGGTCATGGTTAGGGTTGGTTGAGGGTTGGGGTTAGGTTTATGATTAGGTTTCGGTTAGTGTTACAGTTAGGGTTAAGGTTTTGGTTAGGCTTTGGTGTTGGGGTTAGGGTTAGGTTTATCGTTAGGGTCAGGGGTTTCAGGTTAGTGTTAGGGTTAGGGTTTCGGATAGCATTAGGGTTAGGGTTTCGGATTGCATTAGGGTTAGGGTTGTGGGATTCGGTTAGGGTTTAGGGTGAGGGTTACCGTTAGTTTTATGGTTAAGCTGAGGGTTTAGGGTAAGTGTTATGATTAGGGTTAGAGTCAGCGTTAGGGTTAGGATTGCGGTTAGGGTTAGGTGTAGGGTAAGATTTAGGTTTAGGTCCAAGGTGAGGGTTAGAGTTAGTGTTCTATTTAGGGTCAAGGTTAGAGTTAGGGTTAGGGTAAGGGATAGGCTTAGAGTTAGGGAAAGTGTTAGGGGTTCGTGTGAGTGTTAGTGTTAGGTTTACATCAAGCTGATGTTTTAGGGTGTTGTGGTTAGGGTTAGAGTTAGGGTTAGGGTTAGGTTAAGGGTTAGGGCTAGAGTTAGGGGAGAGTTAAGGGTTAGGTTTAGTTTTAGGGTTAGGGTTAGACTTAGGTTTAAGGTGAAGTTTAGGTTAAGGATGAGGGTTCGGGTTAGGATTAGGCGTTTGGGTTAAGGTTAGGGTTAGGTTTAGGGTTAGGGCTTAGCAGCGATAGGGTTAGGTATTTGGGTTAATGTTAGGTTCAGGTTTAGGGTTAGGGCTAGGGCTATTGCTAGGGTGAAGTTTACGGGTGAGGGTTGTGCTTAGGTTTAGAGTTAGGGGTTAGGGTTAGGGTTAATGTTAGGAGTAAGTGTAGGGTTAAGGTTAGTTTTAGAGTGAGGGTTAGGGTTGGTTTCTGGGTTAAGTCATGGTTATGTTTAGGGCTAGGTTAAGGTTAGAGATAGGGTTAGGTTAAGGGTTGGGTTAGGTTAAAGTTAGGGTTAACTTTAGGTTAAGGATAGGGTGAAGTTTAACATAGGGTGAGGGTTAGGGTTATGGCTAAGGTTTGGGTTTGTTTTCAGGTTAGTGTTAAGGTTATGTTTAGGGTTAGGGTTAAGTTTAGGGGTTGTGTTGAGTTTTAGTGTAAGGGTTAGATTTTAGGTTAGTGTTTAGTGTTATGGTTAGGGTTAGGGTTAGGGTTGTGTTAGGCGTTATGGTTGGGGTGAGGGTTAGGTTTAGGGTTAGGGTTGGGTAGGGTTAGGACTATGGATATGGTAAGGTGTTAGGGGTTAGAGGTGTAGTTTAGGGTTAGGGTTTGGGTTTGTGTGAGGGTTCTGGTTAGGCTTTGTGGTTCCGGTCATGGTTAGGGTTGGTTTAGGGTTGGGGTTAGGTTTATGATTAGGTTTCGGTTAGTGTTACAGTTAGGGTTAAGGTTTTTGTTAGGCTTTGGTGTTGGGGTTAGTGTTTGGGTTAGGGTTAGGTTTATCGTTAGGGTCAGGGGTTTCAGGTTAGTGTTAGTGTTAGGGTTTCAGATAGCATTAGGGATAGGGTTTTGGATAGCATTAGGGTTAGTGTTGTGGGATTCGGTTAGGGTTTAGGGTGAGGGTTACCGTTATTTTTATGGTTAAGCTGAGGGTTTAGGGTAAGTTTTACGATTAGGGTTAGAGTCAGAGTTAGGGTTAGGATTGCGGTTAGGGTTAGGTGTAGGGTAAGATTTAGGTTTAGGTCCAAGGTGAGGGTTAGAGTTAGTGTTCTATTTAGGGTCAAGGTTAGAGTTAGGGTTAGGGTAAGGGATAGGCTTAGAGTTAGGGAAAGTGTTAGGGGTTCGTGTGAGGGTTAGTGTTAGGTTTACATTAAGCTGATGTTTTAGGGTGTTGTGGTTAGGGTTAGAGTTAGGGTTAGGGTTAGGTTTAGGGTTAGGGCTAGGGCTAGGGATAGGGTGAAGTTCACGGGTGAGGGTTGTGCTTAGGTTTAGCGTTAGGCGTTAGGGTTAGGGTTAATGTTAGGAGTAAGTGTAGGGTTAAGGTTAGTTTTAGAGTGAGGGTTAGGGTTGGTTTTTGGGTTAAGTCATGGTTAGGTTTAGGGCTAGGTTAAGGTTAGAGATAGGGTTAGGTTAAGGTTTGGGTTAGGTTTAGATGTTAGGGTGAGGTTGAGTGCTAGGTTTCCATTTAAGCTGAGTGTGTAGGGTATGTTTTAGGGTTAGGATTAGAGTTAGAGTTAGGGTCATGGCTAGGGTTAAGTTTAGGGTTAGGTTAGGTTTATGGTTAGGATTAGGGTTAGGGTCAGGGTTAGGGGGAGATTTAGTGTTATGTTTAGTTTTAGCGTTAGGGTTTGGGTGAACTTTATGTTAAGCACGAGGGTTAGGGTTAGGGGTTAGGGTTCAGGTTAGGTTCAGGGTTAGGGTTAGGGTTAGAGTTAGGTTTAGGTTTGGCGTTAGAGTTAGGTTTAGTGTTAGTGTTAGTTTTGCTTAGGGTTAGGTTTTGAATGAATTTAGGGTAGGTTTAGGGTTATGGTTAGGGTGAAATTTTGGTTAAGGGTCAGAGTTCCGCTTAGGGTTAGGGTTAGAGTTAGGGTCAGTGGTTAGGGTTAAGTTTAGGTTTAGGGTTAGAGTTAGGTTTAGGGTTAGTTTTACTTTTGGTTAGGATTAGGCTATGAATGAAGTTAGGGTAGGTTTAGGGTTATGGTTAGGGTGAAATTTTGTTAAAGGGTGAGGGTTCGGTTTAGGCTTAGGGTTAGGTTTAGAGTTAGGGTTGTGGTTAGGGTTAGGTTTAGGGTTAAGGTTAAGTTGAGGCTAAGGATTAGGGTTAGAGTTAGGGTTAGGTGTTAGTGTTTCGGTTAGGTTTAGCATAGGGGTGTATTTAGGGTTAAGTTTTTTTTTTTTAGGTTTAGGGTAAGAGTCAGAGTTACATTTACCGTTAAGGTGAGGGTTTGGGTAAGTGTTACGGTTAGGGTTAGGGTTAGGGTTAGGGCTGCGGATAGGGTTAGAGTTAGGGTTAGGTTTAAGTTTATGGTAGGCTTAAAGATAGGGTTAAGCTTAGGTGAGGGTTAGGATTAGAATTAGGTTTAGGGCGAGGATTAGGGTCAGAGTTATTGTAAGGGTTAGGTTTAGGGTTCCAGGTGGGCCCAGGTTAAGGTGAGGGTTAGGTTTAAGGGTAGGTTTAGGGTTAAAGTTAGGGTTAACTTTAGGTTAGGGATAGGGTGAAGTTTAACATAGGGTGAGGGTTAGGGTTATGGCTAAGGTTTGGGTTTGTTTTCAGGTTAGTGTTAAGGTTATGTTTAGGGTTAGGGTTAAGTTTAGGGGTTGTATTGAGTTTTAGTGTTAGGGTTAGATTTTAGGTTAGTGTTTAGTGTTACGGTTAGGGTTAGTGTTAGGGTTGTGTTAGGCGTTGTGGTTGGGGTGAGGGTTAGGTTTAGGGTTAGGGTTGGGTAGGGTTAGGATTATGGATATGGTAAGGTGTTAGGGGTTAGAGGTGTAGTTTAGGGTTAGGGTTTGGGTTTGTGTGAGGGTTCTGGTTAGGCTTTGTGGTTCCGGTCATGGTTAGGGTTGGTTTAGGGTTGGGGTTAGGTTTATGATTAGGTTTCGGTTAGTGGTACACTTAGGGTTAAGGTGTTTGTTAGGCTTTGGTGTTGGGGTTAGTGTTTGGGTTAGGGTTAGGTTTATCGTCAGGGTCAGGGGTTTCAGGTTAGTGTTAGGGTTAGGGTTTCGGATATCATTAGGGATAGGGTTTTGGATAGCATTAGGGTTAGGGTTGTGGGATTCGGTTAGGGTTTAGGGTGAGGGTTACCGTTAGTTTTATGGTTAAGCTGAGGGTTTAGGGTAAGTGTTACGATTAGGGGTAGAGTCAGAGTTAGGGTTAGGATTGCGATTAGGGTCAGGTGTAGGGTAAGATTTAGGTTTAGGTCCAAGGTGAGGGTTAGAGTTAGTGTTCTATTTAGGGTCAAGGTTAGAGTTAGGGTTAGGGTAAGGGATAGGCTTAGAGTTAGGGAAAGTGTTAGGGGTTCGTGTGAGGGTTAGTGTTAGGTTTACATTAAGCTGATGTTTTAGGGTGTTGTGGTTAGGGTTAGAGTTAGGGTTAGGGTTAGGTTTAGGGTTAGGGCTAGAGTTAGGGGAGAGTTAAGGCTTAGGTTTAGTTCTAGGGTTAGGGTTAGACTTAGGTTTAAGGTGAAGTTTAGGTTAAGGATGAGGGTTCGGGTTAGGATTAGGCGTTTGGGTTAAGGTTAGGGTTAGGTTTAGGGTTAGGCTTAGCAGCGATGGGGTTAGGTGTTTGGGTTAATGTTAGGGTCAGGTTTAGGGTTAGGGCTGGGGCTATTGCTAGGGTGAAGTTCACGGGTGAGGGTTGTGCTTAGGTTTAGCGTTAGGGGTTAGGGTTAGGGTTAATGTTAGGAGTAAGTGTAGGGTTAAGGTTAGTTTTAGAGTGAGGGTTAGGGTTGGTTTTTGGGTTAAGTCATGGTTAGGTTTAGGGCTAGGTTAAGGTTAGAGATAGGGTTAGGTTAAGGGTTGGGTTAGGTTTAGATGTTAGGGTGAGGGTGAGTGCTAGGTTTCCATTTAAGCTGAGTGTGTAGGGTATGTTTTAGGGTTAGGATTAGAGTTAGAGTTAGGGTCATGGCTAGGGTTAAGTTTAGGATTAGGGATAGGTTTATGGTTAGGATTAGGGTTAGGGTCAGGGTTAGGGGGAGATTTAGTGTTATGTTTAGTTTTAGCGTTAGGGTTTGGGTGAACTTTATGTTAAGCACGAGGGTTAGGGTTAGGGGTTAGGGTTCAGGTTAGGATCAGAGTTAGGGTTAGGGTTAGGTTTAGGTTTGGGGTTAGGGTTAGGTTTAGTGTTAGTTTTGCTTAGGGTTAGGGTTTGAATGAATTTAGGGTAGGTTTAGGGTTATGGTTAGGGTGAAATTTTGGTTAAGGGTCAGGGTTCCGCTTAGGGTTAGGGTTAGAGTTAGGGTCAGTGGTTAGGGTTAAGTTTAGGTTTAGGGTTAGAGTTAGGTTTAGGGTTAGTTTTACTTTTGGTTAGGATTAGGCTATGAATGAAGTTAGGGTAGGTTTAGGGTTATGGTTAGGGTGAAATTTTGTTAAAGGGTGAGGGTTCGGTTTAGGCTTAGGGTTAGGTTTAGAGTTAGGGTTGTGGTTAGGGTTAGGTTTAGGGTTAAGTTTAAGTTTAGGCTAAGGATTAGGGTTAGAGTTAGGGTTAGGTGTTAGTGTTTCAGTTAGGTTTAGCATAGGGGTGTATTTAGGGTTAAGTTTTTTTTTTTAGGTTTAGGGTAAGAGTCAGAGTTACATTTACCGTTAAGGTGAGGGTTTGGGTAAGTGTTACGGTTAGGGTTAGGGTTAGGGTTAGGGCTGCAGATAGGGTTAGAGTTAGGGTTAGGTTTAAGTTTATGGTAGGCTTAAAGATAGGGTTAAGCTTAGGTGAGGGTTAGGATTAGAATTAGGTTTAGGGCGAGGATTAGGGTCAGAGTTATTGTAAGGGTTAGGTTTAGGGTTACAGGTGGGCCCAGGTTAAGGTGAGGGTTAGGTTTAGGGGTAGGGTTAGGGTTAAAGTTAGGGTTAACTTTAGGTTAGGGATAGGGTGAAGTTTAACATAGGGTGAGGGTTAGGGTTATGGCTAAGGTTTGGGTTTGTTTTCAGGTTAGTGTTAAGGTTATGTTTAGGGTTAGGGTTAAGTTTAGGGGTTGTGTTGAGTTTTAGTGTTAGGGTTAGATTTTAGGTTAGTGTTTAGTGTTATGGTTAGGGTTAGGGTTGTGTTAGGCGTTGTGGTTGGGGTGAGGGTTAGGTTTAGGGATTGGGTTGGGTAGGGTTAGGATTATGGATATGGTAAGGTGTTAGGGGTTAGAGGTGTAGTTTAGGGTTAGGGTTTGGGTTTGTGTGAGGGTTCTGGTTAGGCTTTGTGGTTCCGGTCATGGTTAGGGTTGGTTTAGGGTGGGGGTTAGGTTTATGATTAGGTTTCGGTTAGTGTTACAGTTAGGGTTAAGGTTTTTGTTAGGCTTTGGTGTTGGGGTTAGTGTTTGGGTTAGGGTTAGGTTTATCGTTAGGGTCAGGGGTTTCAGGTTAGTGTTAGGGTTAGGGTTTCGGATAGCATTAGGGTTAGGGTTTCGGATAGCATTAGGGTTAGGGTTGTGGGATTCTGTTAGGGTTTAGAGTGAGGGTTACCGTTAGTTTTATGGTTAAGCTGAGGGTTTAGGGTAAGTGTTACGATTAGGGTTAGAGTCAGAGTTAGGGTTAGGATTGCGGTTAGGGTTAGGTGTAGGGTAAGATTTAGGTTTAGGTCCAAGGTGAGGGTTAGAGTTAGTGTTCTATTTAGGGTCAAGGTTAGAGTTAGGGTTAGGGTAAGGGATAGGCTTAGAGTTAGGGAAAGTGTTACGGGTTCGTGTGAGGGTTAGTGTTAGGTTTACATCAAGCTGATGTTTTAGGGTGTTGTGGTTAGGGTTAGAGTTAGGGTTAGGGTTAGGTTAAGGGTTAGGGCTAGAGTTAGGGGAGAGTTAAGGGTTAGGTTTAGTTTTAGGGTTAGGGTTAGACTTAGGTTTAAGGTGAAGTTTAGGTTAAGGATGAGGGTTCGGGTTAGGATTAGGCGTTTGGGTTAAGGTTAGGGTTAGTTTTAGGGTTAGGGCTTAGCAGCGATAGGGTTAGGTATTTGGGTTAATGTTAGGGTCAGGTTTAGGGTTAGGGCTAGGGCTATTGCTAGGGTGAAGTTTACGGGTGAGGGTTTTGCTTAGGTTTAGCGTTAGGGGTTAGGGTTAGGGTTAATGTTAGGAGTAAGTGTAGGGTTAAGGTTAGTTTTAGAGTGAGGGTTAGGGTTGGTTTCTGGGTTAAGTCATGGTTAGGTTTAGGGCTAGGTTAAGGTTAGAGATAGGGTTAGGTTAAGGGTTGGGTTAGGTTTAGATGTTAGGGTGAGGGTGAGTGCTAGGTTTCCATTTAAGCTGAGTGTGTAGGGTATGTTTTAGGGTTAGGATTAGAGTTAGACTTAGGGTCATGGTTAGGGTTAAGTTTAGGGTTAGGGTTAGGTTTATGGTTAGGATTAGGGTTAGGGTCAGGGTTAGGGGGAGATTTAGTGTTATGTTCAGTTTTAGCGTTAGGGTTTGGGTGAACTTTATGTTAAGCACGAGGTTTAGGGTTAGGGGTTAGGTTTCAGGTTAGGTTCAGGGTTAGGGTTAGGGTTAGGGTTAGGTTTAGGTTTGGGGTTGGGGTTAGGTTTAGTGTTAGTGTTAGTTTTGCTTAGGGTTAGGGTTTGAATGAATTTAGGGTAGGTTTAGGGTTATGGTTAGGGTGAAATTTTGGTTAAGGGTCAGGGTTCCGCTTAGGGTTAGGGTTAGAGTTAGGGTCAGTGGTTAGGGTTAAGTTTAGGTTTAGGGTTAGAGTTAGGATTAGGGTTAGTTTTAGTTTGGGTTAGGATTAGGCTATGAATGAAGTTAGGGTAGGTTTAGGGTTATGGTTAGGGTGAAATTTTGTTTAAGGGTGAGGGTTCGGTTTAGGGTTAGGTTTAGAGTTAGGGTTGTGGTTAGGGTTAGGTTTAGGGTTAAGGTTAAGTTTAGGCTAAGGATTAGGGTTAGAGTTAGGGTTAGGTGTTAGTGTTTCGGTTAGCTTTAGCATAGGGTTGTATTTAGGGTTAAGTTTAGGGTTAGGGTAAGAGTTAGAGTTACATTTACCGTTAAGGTGAGGGTTTTGGGTAAGTGTTACGGTTAGGGTTAGGGTTAGGGCTACGGTTAGGGTTAGAGTTAGGGTTAGGGGTAAGGGTTAGGTTTAAGTTTATGGTAGGCTTAAAGATAGGGTTAAGCTTAGGTGAGGGTTAGGGTCAGGGTTAGGATTAGAATTAGGTTTAGGGCGAGGATTAGGGTCAGAGTTATTGTAAGGGTTAGGTTTAGGGTTACAGGTGGGCCCAGGTTAAGGTGAGGGTTAGGTTTAGGGGTAGGGTTAGGGTTAAAGTTAGGGTTAACTTTAGGTTAGGGATAGGGTGAAGTTTAACATAGGGTGAGGGTTAGGGTTATGGCTAAGGTTTGGGTTTGTTTTCAGGTTAGTGTTAAGGTTATGTTTCGGGTTAGGGTTAAGTTTAGGGGTTGTGTTGAGTTTTAGTGTTAGGGTTAGATTTTAGGTTAGTGTTTAGTGTTACGGTTAGGGTTAGTGTTAGGGTTGTGTTAGGCGTTGTGGTTGGGGTGAGGGTTAGGTTTAGGGTTAGGGTTGGGTAGGGTTAGGATTATGGATATGGTAAGGTGTTAGGGGTTAGAGGTGTAGTTTAGGGTTAGGGTTTGGGTTTGTGTGAGGGTTCTGGTTAGGCTTTGTGGTTCCGGTCATGGTTAGGGTTGGTTTAGGGTTGGGGTTAGGTTTATGATTAGGTTTCGGTTAGTGGTACACTTAGGGTTAAGGTTTTTGTTAGGCTTTGGTGTTGGGGTTAGTGTTTGGGTTAGGGTTAGGTTTATCGTCAGGGTCAGGGGTTTCAGGTTAGTGTTAGGGTTAGGGTTTCGGATATCATTAGGGATAGGGTTTTGGATAGCATTAGGGTTAGGGTTGTGGGATTCGGTTAGGGTTTAGGGTGAGGGTTACCGTTAGTTTTATGGTTAAGCTGAGGGTTTAGGGTAAGTGTTACGATTAGGGTTAGAGTCAGAGTTAGGGTTAGGATTGCGGTTAGGGTTAGGTGTAGGGTAAGATTTAGGTTTAGGTCCAAGGTGAGGGTTAGAGTTAGTGTTCTATTTAGGGTCAAGGTTAGAGTTAGGGTTAGGGTAAGGGATAGGCTTAGAGTTAGGGAAAGTGTTACGGGTTCGTGTGAGGGTTAGTGTTAGGTTTACATCAAGCTGATGTTTTAGGGTGTTGTGGTTAGGGTTAGAGTTAGGGTTAGGGTTAGGTTAAGGGTTAGGGCTAGAGTTAGGGGAGAGTTAAGGGTTAGGTTTAGTTTTAGGGTTAGGGTTAGACTTAGGTTTAAGGTGAAGTTTAGGTTAAGGATGAGGGTTCGGGTTAGGATTAGGCGTTTGGGTTAAGGTTAGGGTTAGTTTTAGGGTTAGGGCTTAGCAGCGATAGGGTTAGGTATTTGGGTTAATGTTAGGGTCAGGTTTAGGGTTAGGGCTAGGGCTATTGCTAGGGTGAAGTTTACGGGTGAGGGTTTTGCTTAGGTTTAGCGTTAGGGGTTAGGGTTAGGGTTAATGTTAGGAGTAAGTGTAGGGTTAAGGTTAGTTTTAGAGTGAGGGTTAGGGTTGGTTTTTGGGTTAAGTCATGGTTAGGTTTAGGGCTAGGTTAAGGTTAGAGATAGGGTTAGGTTAAGGGTTGGGTTAGGTTTAGATGTTAGGGTGAGGGTGAGTGCTAGGTTTCCATTTAAGCTGAGTGTGTAGGGTATGTTTTAGGGTTAGGATTAGAGTTAGACTTAGGGTCATGGTTAGGGTTAAGTTTAGGGTTAGGGTTAGGTTTATGGTTAGGATTAGGGTTAGGGTCAGGGTTAGGGGGAGATTTAGTGTTATGTTCAGTTTTAGCGTTAGGGTTTGGGTGAACTTTATGTTAAGCACGAGGTTTAGGGTTAGGGGTTAGGTTTCAGGTTAGGTTCAGGGTTAGGGTTAGGGTTAGGGTTAGGTTTAGGTTTGGGGTTGGGGTTAGGTTTAGTGTTAGTGTTAGTTTTGCTTAGGGTTAGGGTTTGAATGAATTTAGGGTAGGTTTAGGGTTATGGTTAGGGTGAAATTTTGGTTAAGGGTCAGGGTTCCGCTTAGGGTTAGGGTTAGAGTTAGGGTCAGTGGTTAGGGTTAAGTTTAGGTTTAGGGTTAGAGTTAGGATTAGGGTTAGTTTTAGTTTGGGTTAGGATTAGGCTATGAATGAAGTTAGGGTAGGTTTAGGGTTATGGTTAGGGTGAAATTTTGTTTAAGGGTGAGGGTTCGGTTTAGGGTTAGGTTTAGAGTTAGGGTTGTGGTTAGGGTTAGGTTTAGGGTTAAGGTTAAGTTTAGGCTAAGGATTAGGGTTAGAGTTAGGGTTAGGTGTTAGTGTTTCGGTTAGCTTTAGCATAGGGTTGTATTTAGGGTTAAGTTTAGGGTTAGGGTAAGAGTTAGAGTTACATTTACCGTTAAGGTGAGGGTTTTGGGTAAGTGTTACGGTTAGGGTTAGGGTTAGGGCTACGGTTAGGGTTAGAGTTAGGGTTAGGGGTAAGGGTTAGGTTTAAGTTTATGGTAGGCTTAAAGATAGGGTTAAGCTTAGGTGCGGGTTAGGGTCAGGGTTAGGATTAGAATTAGGTTTAGGGCGAGGATTAGGGTCAGAGTTATTGTAAGGGTTAGGTTTAGGGTTACAGGTGGGCCCAGGTTAAGGTGAGGGTTAGGTTTAGGGGTAGGGTTAGGGTTAAAGTTAGGGTTAACTTTAGGTTAGGGATAGGGTGAAGTTTAACATAGGGTGAGGGTTAGGGTTATGGCTAAGGTTTGGGTTTGTTTTCAGGTTAGTGTTAAGGTTATGTTTCGGGTTAGGGTTAAGTTTAGGGGTTGTGTTGAGTTTTAGTGTTAGGGTTAGATTTTAGGTTAGTGTTTAGTGTTACGGTTAGGGTTAGTGTTAGGGTTGTGTTAGGCGTTGTGGTTGGGGTGAGGGTTAGGTTTAGGGTTAGGGTTGGGTAGGGTTAGGATTATGGATATGGTAAGGTGTTAGGGGTTAGAGGTGTAGTTTAGGGTTAGGGTTTGGGTTTGTGTGAGGGTTCTGGTTAGGCTTTGTGGTTCCGGTCATGGTTAGGGTTGGTTTAGGGTTGGGGTTAGGTTTATGATTAGGTTTCGGTTAGTGGTACACTTAGGGTTAAGGTTTTTGTTAGGCTTTGGTGTTGGGGTTAGTGTTTGGGTTAGGTTTAGGTTTATCGTCAGGGTCAGGGGTTTCAGGTTAGTGTTAGGGTTAGGGTTTCGGATATCATTAGGGATAGGGTTTTGGATAGCATTAGGGTTAGGGTTGTGGGATTCGGTTAGGGTTTAGGGTGAGGGTTACCGTTAGTTTTATGGTTAAGCTGAGGGTTTAGGGTAAGTGTTACGATTAGGGGTAGAGTCAGAGTTAGGGTTAGGATTGCGATTAGGGTCAGGTGTAGGGTAAGATTTAGGTTTAGGTCCAAGGTGAGGGTTAGAGTTAGTGTTCTATTTAGGGTCAAGGTTAGAGTTAGGGTTAGGGTAAGGGATAGGCTTAGAGTTAGGGAAAGTGTTAGGGGTTCGTGTGAGGGTTAGTGTTAGGTTTACATTAAGCTGATGTTTTAGGGTGTTGTGGTTAGGGTTAGAGTTAGGGTTAGGGTTAGGTTTAGGGTTAGGGCTAGAGTTAGGGGAGAGTTAAGGCTTAGGTTTAGTTCTAGGGTTAGGGTTAGACTTAGGTTTAAGGTGAAGTTTAGGTTAAGGATGAGGGTTCGGGTTAGGATTAGGCGTTTGGGTTAAGGTTAGGGTTAGGTTTAGGGTTAGGCTTAGCAGCGATGGGGTTAGGTGTTTGGGTTAATGTTAGGGTCAGGTTTAGGGTTAGGGCTGGGGCTAGGGCTAGGGTGAAGTTCACGGGTGAGGGTTGTGCTTAGGTTTAGCGTTAGGGGTTAGGGTTAGGGTTAATGTTAGGAGTAAGTGTAGGGTTAAGGTTAGTTTTAGAGTGAGGGTTAGGGTTGGTTTTTGGGTTAAGTCATGGTTAGGTTTAGGGCTAGGTTAAGGTTAGAGATAGGGTTAGGTTAAGGTTTGGGTTAGGTTTAGATGTTAGGGTGAGGGTGAGTGCTAGGTTTCCATTTAAGCTGAGTGTGTAGGGTATGTTTTAGGGTTAGGATTAGAGTTAGAGTTAGGGTCATGGTTAGGGTTAAGTTTAGGGTTAGGGATAGGTTTATGGTTAGGATTAGGGTTAGGGTCAGGGTTAGGGGGAGATTTAGTGTTATGTTTAGTTTTAGCGTTAGGGTTTGGGTGAACTTTATGTTAAGCACGAGGGTTAGGGTTAGGGGTTAGGGTTCAGGTTAGGATCAGAGTTAGGGTTAGGGTTAGGTTTAGGTTTGGGGTTAGGGTTAGGTTTAGTGTTAGTTTTGCTTAGGGTTAGGGTTTGAATGAATTTAGGGTAGGTTTAGGGTTATGGTTAGGGTGAAATTTTGGTTAAGGGTCAGGGTTCCGCTTAGGGTTAGGGTTAGAGTTAGGGTCAGTGGTTAGGGTTAAGTTTAGGTTTAGGGTTAGAGTTAGGTTTAGGGTTAGTTTTAGTTTGGGTTAGGATTAGGCTATGAATGAAGTTAGGGTAGGTTTAGGGTTATGGTTAGGGTGAAATTTTGTTAAAGGGTGAGGGTTCGGTTTAGGCTTAGGGTTAGGTTTAGAGTTAGGGTTGTGGTTAGGGTTAGGTTTAGGGTTAAGTTTAAGTTTAGGCTAAGGATTAGGGTTAGAGTTAGGGTTAGGTGTTAGTGTTTCGGTTAGGTTTAGCATAGGGGTGTATTTAGGGTTAAGTTTTTTTTTTAGGTTTAGGGTAAGAGTCAGAGTTACATTTACCGTTAAGGTGAGGGTTTGGGTAAGTGTTACGGTTAGGGTTAGGGTTAGGGTTAGGGCTGCGGATAGGGTTAGAGTTAGGGTTAGGTTTAAGTTTATGGTAGGCTTAAAGATAGGGTTAAGCTTAGGTGAGGGTTAGGATTAGAATTAGGTTTAGGGCGAGGATTAGGGTCAGAGTTATTGTAAGGGTTAGGTTTAGGGTTACAGGTGGGCCCAGGTTAAGGTGAGGGTTAGGTTTAGGGGTAGGGTTAGGGTTAAAGTTAGGGTTAACTTTAGGTTAGGGATAGGGTGAAGTTTAACATAGGGTGAGGGTTAGGGTTATGGCTAAGGTTTGGGTTTGTTTTCAGGTTAGTGTTAAGGTTATGTTTAGGGTTAGGGTTAAGTTTAGGGGTTGTGTTGAGTTTTAGTGTTAGGGTTAGATTTTAGGTTAGTGTTTAGTGTTATGGTTAGGGTTAGGGTTGTGTTAGGCGTTGTGGTTGGGGTGAGGGTTAGGTTTAGGGATTGGGTTGGGTAGGGTTAGGATTATGGATATGGTAAGGTGTTAGGGGTTAGAGGTGTAGTTTAGGGTTAGGGTTTGGGTTTGTGTGAGGGTTCTGGTTAGGCTTTGTGGTTCCGGTCATGGTTAGGGTTGGTTTAGGGTGGGGGTTAGGTTTATGATTAGGTTTCGGTTAGTGTTACAGTTAGGGTTAAGGTTTTTGTTAGGCTTTGGTGTTGGGGTTAGTGTTTGGGTTAGGGTTAGGTTTATCGTTAGGGTCAGGGGTTTCAGGTTAGTGTTAGGGTTAGGGTTTCGGATAGCATTAGGGTTAGGGTTTCGGATAGCATTAGGGTTAGGGTTGTGGGATTCTGTTAGGGTTTAGAGTGAGGGTTACCGTTAGTTTTATGGTTAAGCTGAGGGTTTAGGGTAAGTGTTACGATTAGGGTTAGAGTCAGAGTTAGGGTTAGGATTGCGGTTAGGGTTAGGTGTAGGGTAAGATTTAGGTTTAGGTCCAAGGTGAGGGTTAGAGTTAGTGTTCTATTTAGGGTCAAGGTTAGAGTTAGGGTTAGGGTAAGGGATAGGCTTAGAGTTAGGGAAAGTGTTACGGGTTCGTGTGAGGGTTAGTGTTAGGTTTACATCAAGCTGATGTTTTAGGGTGTTGTGGTTAGGGTTAGAGTTAGGGTTAGGGTTAGGTTAAGGGTTAGGGCTAGAGTTAGGGGAGAGTTAAGGGTTAGGTTTAGTTTTAGGGTTAGGGTTAGACTTAGGTTTAAGGTGAAGTTTAGGTTAAGGATGAGGGTTCGGGTTAGGATTAGGCGTTTGGGTTAAGGTTAGGGTTAGGTTTAGGGTTAGGGCTTAGCAGCGATAGGGTTAGGTATTTGGGTTAATGTTAGGGTCAGGTTTAGGGTTAGGGCTAGGGCTATTGCTAGGGTGAAGTTTACGGGTGAGGGTTTTGCTTAGGTTTAGCGTTAGGGGTTAGGGTTAGGGTTAATGTTAGGAGTAAGTGTAGGGTTAAGGTTAGTTTTAGAGTGAGGGTTAGGGTTGGTTTCTGGGTTAAGTCATGGTTAGGTTTAGGGCTAGGTTAAGGTTAGAGATAGGGTTAGGTTAAGGGTTGGGTTAGGTTTAGATGTTAGGGTGAGGGTGAGTGCTAGGTTTCCATTTAAGCTGAGTGTGTAGGGTATGTTTTAGGGTTAGGATTAGAGTTAGAGTTAGGGTCATGGTTAGGGTTAAGTTTAGGGTTAAGGTTAGGTTTATGGTTAGGATTAGGGTTAGGGTCAGGGTTAGGGGGAGATTTAGTGTTATGTTCAGTTTTAGCGTTAGGGTTTGGGTGAACTTTATGTTAAGCACGAGGTTTAGGGTTAGGGGTTAGGTTTCAGGTTAGGTTCAGGGTTAGGGTTAGGGTTAGGGTTAGGTTTAGGTTTGGGGTTGGGGTTAGGTTTAGTGTTAGTGTTAGTTTTGCTTAGGGTTAGGGTTTGAATGAATTTAGGGTAGGTTTAGGGTTATGGTTAGGGTGAAATTTTGGTTAAGGGTCAGGGTTCCGCTTAGGGTTAGGGTTAGAGTTAGGGTCAGTGGTTAGGGTTAAGTTTAGGTTTAGGGTTAGAGTTAGGATTAGGGTTAGTTTTAGTTTGGGTTAGGATTAGGCTATGAATGAAGTTAGGGTAGGTTTAGGGTTATGGTTAGGGTGAAATTTTGTTTAAGGGTGAGGGTTCGGTTTAGGGTTAGGTTTAGAGTTAGGGTTGTGGTTAGGGTTAGGTTTAGGGTTAAGGTTAAGTTTAGGCTAAGGATTAGGGTTAGAGTTAGGGTTAGGTGTTAGTGTTTCGGTTAGCTTTAGCATAGGGTTGTATTTAGGGTTAAGTTTAGGGTTAGGGTAAGAGTTAGAGTTACATTTACCGTTAAGGTGAGGGTTTTGGGTAAGTGTTACGGTTAGGGTTAGGGTTAGGGCTACGGTTAGGGTTAGAGTTAGGGTTAGGGGTAAGGGTTAGGTTTAAGTTTATGGTAGGCTTAAAGATAGGGTTAAGCTTAGGTGCGGGTTAGGGTCAGGGTTAGGATTAGAATTAGGTTTAGGGCGAGGATTAGGGTCAGAGTTATTGTAAGGGTTAGGTTTAGGGTTACAGGTGGGCCCAGGTTAAGGTGAGGGTTAGGTTTAGGGGTAGGGTTAGGGTTAAAGTTAGGGTTAACTTTAGGTTAGGGATAGGGTGAAGTTTAACATAGGGTGAGGGTTAGGGTTATGGCTAAGGTTTGGGTTTGTTTTCAGGTTAGTGTTAAGGTTATGTTTCGGGTTAGGGTTAAGTTTAGGGGTTGTGTTGAGTTTTAGTGTTAGGGTTAGATTTTAGGTTAGTGTTTAGTGTTACGGTTAGGGTTAGTGTTAGGGTTGTGTTAGGCGTTGTGGTTGGGGTGAGGGTTAGGTTTAGGGTTAGGGTTGGGTAGGGTTAGGATTATGGATATGGTAAGGTGTTAGGGGTTAGAGGTGTAGTTTAGGGTTAGGGTTTGGGTTTGTGTGAGTGTTCTGGTTAGGCTTTGTGGTTCCGGTCATGGTTAGGGTTGGTTTAGGGTTGGGGTTAGGTTTATGATTAGGTTTCGGTTAGTGGTACACTTAGGGTTAAGGTTTTTGTTAGGCTTTGGTGTTGGGTTAGTGTTTGGGTTAGGGTTAGGTTTATCGTCAGGGTCAGGGGTTTCAGGTTAGTGTTAGGGTTAGGGTTTCGGATATCATTAGGGATAGGGTTTTGGATAGCATTAGGGTTAGGGTTGTGGGATTCGGTTAGGGTTTAGGGTGAGGGTCACCGTTAGTTTTATGGTTAAGCTGAGGGTTTAGGGTAAGTGTTACGATTAGGGGTAGAGTCAGAGTTAGGGTTAGGATTGCGATTAGGGTCAGGTGTAGGGTAAGATTTAGGTTTAGGTCCAAGGTGAGGGTTAGAGTTAGTGTTCTATTTAGGGTCAAGGTTAGAGTTAGGGTTAGGGTAAGGGATAGGCTTAGAGTTAGGGAAAGTGTTAGGGGTTCGTGTGAGGGTTAGTGTTAGGTTTACATTAAGCTGATGTTTTAGGGTGTTGTGGTTACGGTTAGAGTTAGGGTTAGGGTTAGGTTTAGGGTTAGGGCTAGAGTTAGGGGAGAGTTAAGGCTTAGGTTTAGTTCTAGGGTTAGGGTTAGACTTAGGTTTAAGGTGAAGTTTAGGTTAAGGATGAGGGTTCGGGTTAGGATTAGGCGTTTGGGTTAAGGTTAGGGTTAGGTTTAGGGTTAGGCTTAGCAGCGATGGGGTTAGGTGTTTGGGTTAATGTTAGGGTCAGGTTTAGGGTTAGGGCTGGGGCTAGGGCTAGGGTGAAGTTTACGGGTGAGGGTTGTGCTTAGGTTTAGCGTTAGGCGTTAGGGTTAGGGTTAATGTTAGGAGTAAGTGTAGGGTTAAGGTTAGTTTTAGAGTGAGGGTTAGGGTTGGTTTTTGGGTTAAGTCATGGTTAGGTTTAGGGCTAGGTTAAGGTTAGAGATAGGGTTAGGTTAAGGTTTGGGTTAGGTTTAGATGTTAGGGTGAGGGTGAGTGCTAGGTTTCCATTTAAGCTGAGTGTGTGTGTAGGGTATGTTTTAGGGTTAGGATTAGAGTTAGAGTTAGGGTCATGGCTAGGGTTAAGTTTAGGGTTAGGGTTACGTTTATGGTTAGGATTAGGGTTAGGGTCAGGGTTAGGGGGAGATTTAGTGTTATGTTTAGTTTTAGCGTTAGGGTTTGGGTGAACTTTATGTTAAGCACGAGGGTTAGGGTTAGGGGTTAGGGTTCAGGTTAGGTTCAGGGTTAGGGTTAGGGTTAGGTTTAGTGTTAGTGTTAGTTTTGCTTAGGGTTAGGGTTTGAATGAATTTAGGGTAGGTTTAGGGTTATGGTTAGGGTGAAATTTTGGTTAAGGGTCAGGGTTCCGCTTAGGGTTAGGGTTAGAGTTAGGGTCAGTGGTTAGGGTTAAGTTTAGGTTTAGGGTTAGAGTTAGGTTTAGGGTTAGTTTTAGTTTTGGTTAGCATTAGGCTATGAATGAAGTTAGGGTAGGTTTAGGGTTATGGTTAGGGTGAAATTTTGTTAAAGGGTGAGGGTTCGGTTTAGGGTTAGGGTTAGGTTTAGAGTTAGGGTTGTGGCTAGGGTTAGGTTTAGGGTTAAGGTGAAGTTTAGGCTAAGGATTAGGGTTAGAGTTAGGGTTAGGTGTTAGTGTTTCGGTTAGGTTTAGCATAGGGGTGTATTTAGGGTTAAGTTTTTTTTTTTTTAGGTTTAGGGTAAGAGTCAGAGTTACATTTACCGTTAAGGTGAGGGTTTTGGGTAAGTGTCACTGTTAGGGGTAGGGTTAGGGTTAGGGTTAGGGTTAGTGCTGCGGATAGGGTTAGAGTTAGGGTTAGGTTTAAGTTTATGGTAGGCTTAAAGATAGGGTTAAGCTTAGGTGAGCGTTAGGAGTAGAATTAGGTTTAGGGCGAGGATTAGTGTCAGAGTTATTGTAAGGGTTAGGTTTAGGGTTACAGGTGGGCCCAGGTTAAGGTGAGGGTTAGGTTTAGGGGTAGGGCTGGGTTAAAGTTAGGGTTAACTTTAGGTTAGGGATAGGGTGAAGTTTAACATAGGGTGAGGGTTAGGGTTATGGCTAAGGTTTGGGTTTGTTTTCAGGTTAGTGTTAAGGTTATGTTTAGGGTTAGGGTTAAGTTTAGGGGTTGTGTTGAGTTTTAGTGTTAGGGTTAGATTTTAGGTTAGTGTTTAGTGTTACGGTTAGGGTTAGTGTTAGGGTTGTGTTAGGCGTTGTGGTTGGGGTGAGGGTTAGGTTTAGGGTTAGGGTTGGGTAGGGTTAGGATTATGGATATGGTAAGGTGTTAGGGGTTAGAGGTGTAGTTTAGGGTTAGGGTTTGGGTTTGTGTGAGGGTTCTGGTTAGGCTTTGTGATTCCGGTCATGATTATTGTTGGTTTAGGGTTGGGGTTAGGTTTATGTTCAGTTAGGGTTAAGGTTTTTGTTAGGCTTTGGTGTTGGGGTTAGTGTTTGGGTTAGGGTTAGGTTTATCGTTAGGGTCAGGGGTTTCAGGTTAGTGTTAGGGTTAGGGTTTCGGATAGCATTAGGGTTAGGGTTGTGGGATTCGGTTAGGGTTTAGGGTGAGGGTTACCGTTAGTTTTATGGTTAAGCTGAGGGTTTAGGGTAAGTGTTACGATTAGGGTTAGAGTCAGAGTTAGGGTTAGGATTGCGGTTAGGGTTAGGTGTAGGGTAAGATTTAGGTTTAGGTCCAAGGTGAGGGTTAGAGTTAGTGTTCTATTTAGGGTCAAGGTTAGAGTTAGGGTTAGGGTAAGGGATAGGCTTAGAGTTAGGGAAAGTGTTAGGGGTTCGTGTGAGGGTTAGTGTTAGGTTTACATTAAGCTGATGTTTTAGGGTGTTGTGGTTAGGGTTAGAGTTAGGGTTAGGGTTAGGTTTAGGGTTAGGGCTAGAGTTAGGGGAGAGTTAAGGGTTAGGTTTAGTTTTAGGGTTAGGGTTAGACTTAGGTTTAAGGTGAAGTTTAGGTTAAGGATGAGGGTTCGGGTTAGGATTAGGCGTTTGGGTTAAGGTTAGGGTTAGGTTTAGGGTTAGGCTTAGCAGCGATAGGGTTAGGTGTTTGGGTTAATGTTAGGGTCAGGTTTAGGGTTAGGGCTAGGGCTAGGGCTAGGGTGAAGTTTACGGGTGAGGGTTGTGCTTAGGTTTAGCGTTAGGCGTTAGGGTTAGGGTTAATGTTAGGAGTAAGTGTAGGGTTAAGGTTAGTTTTAGAGTGAGGGTTAGGGTTGGTTTTTGGGTTAAGTCATGGTTAGGTTTAGGGCTAGGTTAAGGTTAGAGATAGGGTTAGGTTAAGGGTTGGGTTAGGTTTAGATGTTAGGGTGAGGGTGAGTGCTAGGTTTCCATTTAAGCTGAGTGTGTAGGGTATGTTTTAGGGTTAGGATTAGAGTCAGAGTTAGGGTCATGGCTAGGGTTAAGTTTAGGGTTAGGGTTAGGGTTAGGTTTATGGTTAGGATTAGGGTTAGGGTCAGGGTTAGGGGGAGATTTAGTGTTATGTTTAGTTTTAGCGTTAGGGTTTGGGTGAACTTTATGTTAAGCACGAGGGTTAGGGTTAGGGGTTAGGGTTCAGGTTAGGTTCAGGGTTAGGGTTAGGGTTAGGTTTAGGTTTGGGGTTAGGGTTAGGTTTAGTGTTAGTGTTAGTTTTGCTTAGGGTTAGGGTTTGAATGAATTTAGGGTAGGTTTAGGGTTATGGTTAGGGTGAAATTTTGCTTAAGGGTCAGGGTTCCGCTTAGGGTTAGGGTTAGAGTTAGGGTCAGTGGTTAGGGTTAAGTTTAGGTTTAGGGTTAGAGTTAGGTTTAGGGTTAGTTTTACTTTTGGTTAGGATTAGGCTATGAATGAAGTTAGGGTAGGTTTAGGGTTATGGTTAGGGTGAAATTTTGTTAAAGGGTGAGGGTTCGGTTTAGGGTTAGGGTTAGGTTTAGAGTTAGGGTTGTGGCTAGGGTTAGGTTTAGGGTTAAGGTTAAGTTTAGGCTAAGGATTAGGGTTAGAGTTAGGGTTAGGTGTTAGAGTTTCGATTAGGTTTAGCATAGGGGTGTATTTAGGGTTAAGTTTTTTTTTTAGGTTTAGGGTAAGAGTCAGAGTTACATTTACCGTTAAGGTGAGGGTTTTGGGTAAGTGTTACGGTTAGGGTTAGGGTTAGGGCTGCGGATAGGGTTAGAGTTAGGGTTAGGTTTAAGTTTATGGTAGGCTTAAAGATAGGGTTAAGCTTAGGTGAGCGTTAGGAGTAGAATTAGGTTTAGGGCGAGGATTAGTGTCAGAGTTATTGTAAGGGTTAGGTTTAGGGTTACAGGTGGGCCCAGGTTAAGGTGAGGGTTAGGTTTAGGGGTAGGGCTGGGTTAAAGTTAGGGTTAACTTTAGGTTAGGGATAGGGTGAAGTTTAACATAGGGTGAGGGTTAGGGTTATGGCTAAGGTTTGGGTTTGTTTTCAGGTTAGTGTTAAGGTTATGTTTAGGGTTAGGGTTAAGTTTAGGGGTTGTGTTGAGTTTTAGTGTTAGGGTTAGATTTTAGGTTAGTGTTTAGTGTTACGGTTAGGGTTAGGGTAAGGGTTGTGTTAGGCGTTGTGGTTGGGGTGAGGGTTAGGTTTAGGGTTAGGGTTGGGTAGGGTTAGGATTATGGATATGGTAAGGTGTTAGGGGTTAGAGGTGTAGTTTAGGGTTAGAGTTTGGGTTTGTGTGAGTGTTCTGGTTAGGCTTTGTGATTCCGGTCATGATTAGGGTTGGTTTAGGGTTGGGGTTAGGTTTATGTTCAGTTAGGGTTAAGGTTTTTGTTAGGCTTTGGTGTTGGGGTTAGTGTTTGGGTTAGGGTTAGGTTTATCGTTAGGGTCAGGGGTTTCAGGTTAGTGTTACGGTTAGGGTTTCGGATAGCATTAGGGTTAGGGTTTCGGATAGCATTAGGGTTAGGGTTGTGGGATTCGGTTAGGGTTTAGGGTGAGGGTTACCGTTAGTTTTATGGTTAAGCTGAGGGTTTAGGGTAAGTGTTACGATTAGGGTTAGAGTCAGAGTTAGGGTTAGGATTGCGGTTAGGGTTAGGTGTAGGGTAAGATTTAGGTTTAGGTCCAAGGTGAGGGTTAGAGTTAGTGTTCTATTTAGGGTCAAGGTTAGAGTTAGGGTTAGGGTAAGGGATAGGCTTAGAGTTAGGGAAAGTGTTAGGGGTTCGTGTGAGGGTTAGTGTTAGGTTTACATTAAGCTGATGTTTTAGGGTGTTGTGGTTAGGGTTAGAGTTAGGGTTAGGGTTAGGTTTAGGGTTAGGGCTAGAGTTAGGGGAGAGTTAAGGGTTAGGTTTAGTTTTAGGGTTAGGGTTAGACTTAGGTTTAAGGTGAAATTTAGGTTAAGGATGAGGGTTCGGGTTAGGATTAGGCGTTTGGGTTAAGGTTAGGGTTAGGTTTAGGGTTAGGCTTAGCAGCGATAGGGTTAGGTGTTTGGGTTAATGTTAGGGTCAGGTTTAGGGTTAGGGCTAGGGCTAGGGCTAGGGTGAAGTTTACGGGTGAGGGTTGTGCTTAGGTTTAGCGTTAGGCGTTAGGGTTAGGGTTAATGTTAGGAGTAAGTGTAGGGTTAAGGTTAGTTTTAGAGTGAGGGTTAGGGTTGGTTTTTGGGTTAAGTCATGGTTAGGTTTAGGGCTAGGTTAAGGTTAGAGATAGGGTTAGGTTAAGGGTTGGGTTAGGTTTAGATGTTAGGGTGAGGGTGAGTGCTAGGTTTCCATTTAAGCTGAGTGTGTAGGGTATGTTTTAGGGTTAGGATTAGAGTCAGAGTTAGGGTCATGGCTAGGGTTAAGTTTAGGGTTAGGGTTAGGGTTAGGTTTATGGTTAGGATTAGGGTTAGGGTCAGGGTTAGGGGGAGATTTAGTGTTATGTTTAGTTTTAGCGTTAGGGTTTGGGTGAACTTTATGTTAAGCACGAGGGTTAGGGTTAGGGGTTAGGGTTCAGGTTAGGTTCAGGGTTAGGGTTAGGGTTAGTTTTAGGTTTGGGGTTAGGGTTAGGTTTAGTGTTAGTGTTAGTTTTGCTTAGGGTTAGGGTTTGAATGAATTTAGGGTAGGTTTAGGGTTATGGTTAGGGTGAAATTTTGGTTAAGGGTCAGGGTTCCGCTTAGGGTTAGGGTTAGAGTTAGGGTCAGTGGTTAGGGTTAAGTTTAGGTTTAGGGTTAGAGTTAGGTTTAGGGTTAGTTTTAGTTTTGGTTAGCATTAGGCTATGACTGAAGTTAGGGTAGATTTAGGGGTATGGTTAGGGTGAAATTTTGTTAAAGGGTGAGGGTTCGGTTTAGGGTTAGGGTTAGGTTTAGAGTTAGGGTTGTGGTTAGGGTTAGTTTTAGGGTTAAGGTTAAGTTTAGGCTAAGGATTAGGGTTAGAGTTAGGGTTAGGTGTTAGTGATTCGGTTAGGTTTAGCATAGGGGTGTATTTAGGGTTAAGTTTTTTTTTTTATTTTTAGGGTTAGAGTCAGAGTTACTTTTACCGTTAAGGTGAGGGTTTTGGGTAAGCGTTACGGTTAGGGTTAGGGTTAGGGTTAGGGCTGCGGATAGGGTTAGAGTTAGGGTTAGGTTTAAGTTTATGGTAGGCTTAAAGATAGGGTTAAGCTTAGGTGAGGGTTAGGATTAGAATTAGGTTTAGGGCGAGGATTAGTGTCAGAGTTATTGTAAGGGTTAGGTTTAGGGTTACAGGTGGGCCCAGGTTAAGGTGAGGGTTAGGTTTAGGGGTAGCGTTAGGGTTAAAGTTAGGGTTAACTTTAGGTTAGGGATAGGGTGAAGTTTAACATAGGGTGAGGGTTAGGGTTATGGCTAAGGTTTGGGTTTGTTTTCAGGTTAGTGTTAAGGTTATGTTTAGGGTTAGGGTTAAGTTTAGGGGTTGTGTTGAGTTTTAGTGTTAGGGTTAGATTTTAGGTTAGTGTTTAGTGTTATGGTTAGGGTTAGGGTTGTGTTAGGCGTTGTGGTTGGGGTGAGGGTTAGATTTAGGGGTAGCATTGGGTAAGGTTAGGATTATGGATATGGTAAGGTGTTAGGGGTTAGAGGTGTAGTTTAGGGTTAGGGTTTGGTTTTGTGTGAGGGTTCTGGTTAGGCTTTGTGGTTCCGGTCATGTTTAGGGTTGGTTTAGGGTTGGGGTTAGGTTTATGATTAGGTTTCGGTTAGTGATACAGTTAGGGTTAAGGTTTTTGTTAGGCTTTGGTGTTGGGGTTAGTGTTTGGGTTAGGTTTAGGTTTATCGTTAGGGTCAGGGGTTTCAGGTTAGTGTTACGGTTAGGGTTTCGGATAGCATTAGGGTTAGGGTTTCGGATAGCATTAGGGTTAGGGTTGTGGGATTTGGTTAGGGTTTAGGGTGAGGGTTACCGTTAGTTTTATGGTTAAGCTGAGGGTTTAGGGTAAGTGTTACGATTAGGGTTAGAGTCAGAGTTAGGGTTAGGATTGCGGTTAGGGTTAGGTGTAGGGTAAGATTTAGGTTTAGGTCCAAGGTGAGGGTTAGAGTTAGTGTTCTATTTAGGGTCAAGGTTAGAGTTAGGGTTAGGGTAAGGGATAGGCTTAGAGTTAGGGAAAGTGTTAGGGGTTCGTGTGAGGGTTAGTGTTAGGTTTACATTAAGCTGATGTTTGAGGGTGTTGTGGTTAGGGTTAGAGTTAGGGTTAGGGTTAGGGCTAGAGTTAGGGGAGAGTTAAGGGTTAGGTTTAGTTTTAGGGTTAGGGTTAGACTTAGGTTTAAGGTGAAGTTTAGGTTAAGGATGAGGGTTCGGGTTAGGATTAGGCGTTTGGGTTAAGGTTAGGGTTAGGTTTAGGGTTAGGCTTAGCAGCGATAGGGTTAGGTGTTTGCGTTAATGTTAGGGTCAGGTTTAGGGTTAGGGCTAGGGCTAGGGCTAGGGTGAAGTTTACGGGTGAGGGTTGTGCTTAGGTTTAGCGTTAGGGGTTAGGGTTAGGGTTAATGTTAGGAGTAAGTGTAGGGTTAAGGTTAGTTTTAGAGTGAGGGTTAGGGTTGGTTTTTGGGTTAAGTCATGGTTAGGTTTAGGGCTAGGTTAAGGTTAGAGATAGGGTTAGGTTAAGGGTTGGGTTAGGTTTAGATGTTAGGGTGAGGGTGAGTGCTAGGTTTCCATTTAAGCTGAGTGTGTAGGGTATGTTTTAGGGTTAGGATTAGAGTCAGAGTTAGGGTCATGGCTAGGGTTAAGTTTAGGGTTAGGGTTAGGGTTAGGTATATGGTTAGGATTAGGGTTAGGGTCAGGGTTAGGGGGAGATTTAGTGTTATGTTTAGTTTTAGCGTTAGGGTTTGGGTGAACTTTATGTTAAGCACGAGGGTTAGGGTTAGGGGTTAGGGTTCAGGTTAGGTTCAGGGTTAGGGTTAGGGTTAGGTTTAGGTTTGGGGTTAGGGTTAGGTTTAGTGTTAGTGTTAGTTTTGCTTAGGGTTAGGGTTTGAATGAATTTAGGGTAGGTTTAGGTTTATGGTTAGGGTGAAATTTTGGTTAAGGGTCAGGGTTCCGCTTAGGGTTAGGGTTAGAGTTAGGGTCAGTGGTTAGGGTTAAGTTTAGGTTTAGGGTTAGAGTTAGGTTTAGGGTTAGTTTTAGTTTTGGTTAGCATTAGGCTATGACTGAAGTTAGGGTAGGTTTAGGGGTATGGTTAGGGTGAAATTTTGTTAAAGGGTGAGGGTTCGGTTTAGGGTTAGGGTTAGGTTTAGAGTTAGGGTTGTGGCTAGGGTTAGGTTTAGGGTTAAGGTTAAGTTTAGGCTAAGGATTAGGGTTAGAGTTAGGGTTAGGTGTTAGTGTTTCGGTTAGGTTTAGCATAGGGGTGTATTTATGGTTAAGTTTTTTTTTTTAGGTTTAGGGTAAGAGTCAGAGTTCCATTTACCGTTAAGGTGAGGGTTTTGGGTAAGTGTTACGGTTAGGGTTAGGGTTAGGGTTAGGGCTGCGGATAGGGTTAGAGTTAGGGTTAGGTTTAAGTTTATGGTAGGCTTAAAGATAGGGTTAAGCTTAGGTGAGGGTTAGGATTAGAATTAGGTTTAGGGCGAGGATTAGGGTCAGAGTTATTGTAAGGGTTAGGTTTAGGGTTACAGGTGGGCCCAGGTTAAGGTGAGGGTTAGGTTTAGGGGTAGAGTTAAGGTTAAAATTAGGGTTAACTTTAGGTTAGGGATAGGGTGAAGTTTAACATAGGGTGAGGGTTAGGGTTATGGCTAAGGTTTGGGTTTGTTTTCAGGTTAGTGTTAAGGTTATGTTTAGGGTTAGGGTTAAGTTTAGGGGTTGTGTTGAGTTTTAGTGTTAGGGTTAGATTTTAGGTTAGTGTTTAGTGTTATGGTTAGGGTTGTGTTAGGCGTTGTGGTTGGGGTGAGGGTTAGGTTTAGGATTAGCATTGGGTAAGGTTAGGATTATGGATATGGTAAGGTGTTAGGGGTTAGAGGTTTAGTTTAGGGTTATTGTTTGGGTTTGTGTGAGTGTTCTGGTTAGGTTTTGTGGTTCCGGTCATGGTTAGGGTTGGTTTAGGGTTGGGGTTAGGTTTATGATTAGGTTTCGGTTAGTGTTACAGTTAGGGTTAAGGTTTTTGTTAGGCTTTGGTGTTGGGGTTAGTGTTTGGGTTAGGGTTAGGTTTATCGTTAGGGGCAGGGGTTTCAGGTTAGTGTTACGGTTAGGGTTTCGGATAGCATTAGGGTTAGGGTTTCGGATAGCATTAGGGTTAGGGTTGTGGGATTTGGTTAGGGTTTAGGGTGAGGGTTGCCGTTAGTTTTATGGTTAAGCTGAGGGTTTAGGGTAAGTGTTACGATTAGGGTTAGAGTCAGAGTTAGGGTTAGGATTGCGGTTAGGGTTAGGTGTAGGGTAAGATTTAGGTTTAGGTCCAAGGTGAGGGTTAGAGTTAGTGTTCTATTTAGGGTCAAGGTTAGAGTTAGGGTTAGGGTAAGGGATAGGCTTAGAGTTAGGGAAAGTGTTAGGGGTTCGTGTGAGGGTTAGTGTTAGGTTTACATCAAGCTGATGTTTTAGGGTGTTGTGGTTAGGGTTAGGGTTAGGTTAAGGGTTAGGGCTAGAGTTAGGGAAGAGTTAAGGGTTAGGTTTAGTTTTAGGGTTAGGGTTAGACTTAGGTTTAAGGTGAAGTTTAGGTTAAGGATGAGGGTTCGGGTTAGGATTAGGCGTTTGGGTTAAGGTTAGGGTTAGGTTTAGGGTTAGGCTTAGCAGCGATAGGGTTAGGTGTTTGGGTTAATGTTAGGGTCAGGTTTAGGGTTAGGGCTAGGGCTAGGGTGAAGTTTACGGGTGAGGGTTGTGCTTAGGTTTAGCATTAGGGGTTAGGGTTAGGGTTAATGTTAGGAGTAAGTGTAGGGTTAAGGTTAGTTTTAGTGTGAGGGTTAGGGTTGGTTTTTGGGTTAAGTCATGGTTAGGTTTAGGGCTAGGTTAAGGTTAGAGATAGGGTTAGGTTAAGGGTTGGGTTAGGTTTAGATGTTAGGGTGAGGGTGAGTGCTAGGTTTCCATTTAAGCTGAGTGTGTAGGGTATGTTTTAGGGTTAGGATTAGAGTTAGAGTTAGGGTCATGGCTAGGGTTAAGTTTAGGGTTAGGGTTAGGTTTATGGTTAGGATTAGGGTTAGGGTCAGGGTTAGGGGGAGATTTAGTGTTATGTTTAGTTTTAGCGTTAGGGTTTGGGTGAACTTTATGTTAAGCACGAGGGTTAGGGTTAGGGGTTAGGGTTCAGGTTAGGTTCAGGGTTAGGGTTAGGGTTAGGGTTAGGTTTGGGGTTAGGGTTAGGTTTAGTGTTAGTGTTAGTTTTGCTTAGGGTTAGGGTTTGAATGAATTTAGGGTAGGTTTAGGGTTATGGTTAGGGTGAAATTTTGGTTAAGGGTCAGGGTTCCGCTTAGGGTTAGGGTTAGAGTTAGGGTCAGTGGTTAGGGTTAAGTTTAGGTTTAGGGTTAGAGTTAGGTTTAGGGTTAGTTTTACTTTTGGTTAGGATTAGGCTATGAATGAAGTTAGGGTAGGTTTAGGGTTATGGTTAGGGTGAAATTTTGTTAAAGGGTGAGGGTTCGGTTTAGGGTTAGGGTTAGGTTTAGAGTTAGGGTTGTGGTTAGGGTTAGGTTTAGGGTTAAGGTTAAGTTTAGGCTAAGGATTAGGGTTAGAGTTAGGGTTAGGTGTTAGTGTTTCGGTTAGGTTTAGCATAGGGGTGTATTTAGGGTTAAGTTTTTTTTTTTTTGGTTTAGGGTAAGAGTCAGAGTTACATTTACCGTTAAGGTGAGGGTTTTGGGTAAGTGTTACGGTTAGGGTTAGGGTTAGGGTTAGGGCTGCGGATAGGGTTAGAGTTAGGGTTAGGTTTAAGTTTATGGTAGGCTTAAAGATAGGGTTAAGCTTAGGTGAGCGTTAGGATTAGAATTAGGTTTAGGGCGAGGATTAGGGTCAGAGTTATTGTAAGGGTTAGGTTTAGGGTTACAGGTGGGCCCAGGTTAAGGTGAGGGTTAGGTTTAGGGCTAGGGTTAGGGTTAAAGTTAGGGTTAACTTTAGGTTAGGGATAGGGTGAAGTTTAACATAGGGTGAGGGTTAGGGTTATGGCTAAGGTTTGGGTTTGTTTTCAGGTTAGTGTTAAGGTTATATTTAGGGTTAGGGTTAAGTTTAGGGGTTGTGTTGAGTTTCAGTGTTAGGGTTAGATTTTAGGTTAGTGTTTAGTGTTATGGTTAGGGTTAGGGTTAGGGTTGTGTTAGGCGTTGTGGTTGGGGTGAGGGTTAGGTTTAGGGTTAGGGTTGGGTAGGGTTAGGATTATGGATATGGTAAGGTGTTAGGGGTTAGAGGTGTAGTTTAGGGTTAGGGTTTGGGTTTGTGTGAGGGTTCTGGTTAGGCTTTGTGGTTCCGGTCATGGTTAGGGTTGGTTTAGGGTTGGGGTTAGGTTTATGATTAGGTTTCGGTTAGTGTTACAGTTAGGGTTAAGGTTTTTGTTAGGCTTTGGTGTTGGGGTTAGTGTTTGGGTTAGGGTTAGGTTTATCGTTAGGGTCAGGGGTTTCAGGTTAGTGTTAGGGTTAGGGTTTCGGATAGCATTAGGGTTAGGGTTGTGGGATTCGGTTAGGGTTTAGGGTGAGGGTTACCGTTAGTTTTATGGTTAAGCTGAGGGTTTAGGGTAAGTTTTACGATTAGGGTTAGAGTCAGAGTTAGGGTTAGGATTGCGGTTAGGGTTAGGTGTAGGGTAAGATTTAGGTTTAGGTCCAAGGTGAGGGTTAGAGTTAGTGTTCTATTTAGGGTCAAGGTTAGAGTTAGGGTTAGGGTAAGGGATAGGCTTAGAGTTAGGGAAAGTGTTAGGGGTTCGTGTGAGGGTTAGTGTTAGGTTTACATTAAGCTGATGTTTTAGGGTGTGGTTAGGGTTAGAGTTAGGGTTAGGGTTAGGTTTAGGGTTAGGGCTAGAGTTAGGGGAGAGTTAAGGGTTAGGTTTAGTTTTAGGGTTAGGGTTAGACTTAGGTTTAAGGTGAAGTTTAGGTTAAGGATGAGGGATCGGGTTAGGATTAGGCGTTTGGGTTAAGGTTAGGGTTAGGTTTAGGGTTAGGCTTAGCAGCGATAGGGTGAAGTGTTTGGGTTAATGTTAGGGTCAGGTTTAGGGTTAGGGCTAGGGCTAGGGCTAGGGTGAAGCTCACGGGTGAGAGTTGTGCTTAGGTTTAGCGCTAGAGGTTAGGGTTAGGGTTAATGTTAGGAGTAAGTGTAGGGTTAAGGTTAGTTTTAGAGTGAGGGTTAGGGTTGGTCTTGGGTTAAGTCATGGTTAGGTTTAGGGCTAGGTTAAGGTTAGAGATAGGGTTAGGTTAAGGATTGGGTTAGGTTTAGATGTTAGGGTGAGGGTGAGTGCTAGGTTTCCATTTAAGCTGAGTGTGTAGGGTAAGTTTTAGGGTTAGGATTAGAGTTAGAGATAGGGTCATGGTTAGGGTTAAGTTTAGGGTTAGGGTTAGGTTTATGGTTAGGATTAGGGTTACGGTCAGGGTTAGGGGGAGATTTAGTATTATGTTTAGTTTCAGCGTTTGGATTTGGGTGAACTTTATGTTAAGCACGAGGGTTAGGGTTAGGGGTGAGGGTTCAGGTTAGGTTCAAGGTTAGGGTTAGGGTTAGGGTTAGGTTTAGGTTTGGCGTTAGGTTTAGGTTTAGTGTTAGTGTTAGTTTTGCTTAGGGTTAGGGTTTGAATGAATTTAGGGTAGGTTTAGGGTTATGGTTAGGGTGAAATTTTGGTTAAGGGTCAGGGTTCCGCTTAGGGTTAGGGTTAGAGTTAGGGTCAGTGGTTAGGGTTAAGTTTAGGTTTAGGGTTAAACTTAGGTTTAGGGTTAGTTTTAGTTTGGGTTAGGGTTAGGCTATGAATGAAGTTAGGGTAGGTTTAGGGTTATGGTTAGGGTGAAATTTTGTTAAAGGGTGAGGGTTCGGTTTAGGGTTAGGGTTAGGTTTAGAGTTAGGGTTGTGGTTAGGGTTAGGTTTAGGGTTAAGGTTAAGTTTAGGCTAAGGATTAGGGTTAGAGTTAGGGTTAGGTGTTAGTGTTTCGGTTAGGTTTAGCATAGGGGTGTATTTAGGGTTAAGTTTTTTTTTTTTAGGTTTAGGGTAAGAGTCAGAGTTCCATTTACCGTTAAGGTGAGGGTTTTGGGTAAGTGTTACGGTTAGGGTTAGGGTTAGGGTTAGGGCTGTGGATAGGGTTAGAGTTAGGGTTAGGTTTAAGTTTATGGTAGGCTTAAAGATAGGGTTAAGCTTAGGTGAGGGTTAGGATTAGAATTAGGTTTAGGGCGAGGATTAGGGTCAGAGTTATTGTAAGGGTTAGGTTTAGGGTTACAGGTGGGCCCAGGTTAAGGTGAGGGTTAGGTTTAGGGGTAGGGTTAGGGTTAAAGTTAGGGATAACTTTAGGTTAGGGATAGGGTGAAGTTTAACATAGGGTGAGGGTTAGGGTTATGGCTAAGGTTTGGGTTTGTTTTCAGGTTAGTGTTAAGGTTATGTTTAGGGTTAGGGTTAAGTTTAGGGGTTGGGTTGAGTTTTAGTGTTAGGGTTAGATTTTAGGTTAGTGTTTAGTGTTATGGTTAGGGTTAGGGTTAGGGTTGTGTTAGGCGTTGTGGTTGGGGTGAGGGTTAGGTTTAGGGTTAGGGTTGGGTAGGGTTAGGATTATGGATATGGTAAGGTGTTAAGGGTTAGAGGTGTAGTTTAGGGTTAGGGTTTGGGTTTGTGTGAGGGTTCCGGTTAGGCTTTGTGGTTCCAGTCATGGTTAGGGTTGGTTTAGGGTTGGGGTTAGGCTTCTGATTAGGTTTCGGTTAGTGTTACAGTTAAGGTTAAGGTTTTTGTTAGGCTTTGGTGTTGGGGTTAGTGTTTGGGTTAGGGTTAGGTTTATCGTTAGGGTCAGGGGTTTCAGGTTAGTGTTAGGGTTAGGGTTTCGGATAGCATTAGGGTTAGGGTTTCGGATAGCATTAGGGTTAGGGTTGTGGGATTCGGTTAAGGTTTAGGGTGAGGGTTACCGTTAGTTTTATGGTTAAGCTGAGGGTTTAGGGTAAGTGTTATGATTAGGGTTAGAGTTAGCGTTAGGGTTAGGATTGAGGTTAGGGTTAGGTGTAGGGTAAAATTTAGGTTTAGGTCCAAGTTGAGGGTTAGAGTTAGTGTTCTATTTAGGGTCAAGGTTAGAGTTAGGGTTAGGGTAAGGGATAGGCTTAGAGTTAGGGAAAGTGTTAGGGGTTCGTGTGAGGGTTAGTGTTAGGTTTACATTAAGCTGGTGTTTTAGGGTGTTATACTTAGGGTTAGAGTTAGGGTTAGGGTTAGGGTTAGGGCTAGAGTTAGAGGAGAGTTAAGAGTTAGGTTTAGTTTTAGGGTTAGGGTTAGACTTAGGTTCAAGGTGAAGTTTAGGTTAAGGATGAGGGTTCGGGTTAGGATTAGGCGTTTGGGTTAAGGTTAGGGTTAGGTTTAGGGTTAGGCTTAGCAGCGATAGGGTTAGGTGTTTGGGTTAATGTTAGGGTCAGGTTTAGGGTTAGGGCTAGGGCTAGGGCTAGGGTGAAGTTTACGGGTGAGGGTTGTGCTTAGGTTTAGCGTTAGGGGTTAGGGTTAGGGTTAATGTTAGGAGTAAGTGTAGGGTTAAGGTTAGTTTTAGAGTGAGGGTTAGGGTTGGTTTTTGGGTTAAGTCATGGTTAGGTTTAGGGCTAGGTTAAGGTTAGAGGTAGGGTTAGGTTAAGGGTTGGGTTAGGTTTAGATGTTAGGGTGAGGGTGAGTGCTAGGTTTCCATTTAAGCTGAGTGTGTAGAGTAAGTTTTAGGGTTAGGATTAGAGTTAGAGATAGGGTCATGGTTAGGGTTAAGTTTAGGGTTAGGGTTAGGTTTATGGTTAGGATTAGGGTTAGGGTCAGGTTTAGGGGGAGATTTAGTGTTATGTTTAGTTTTAGCGTTAGGATTTGGGTGAACTTTATGTTAAAAACGAGGGTTAGGGTTAGGGGTTAGGGTTCAGGTTAGGTTCAGGGTTAGGGTTAGGGTTAGGTTTAGGTTTCGGGTTAGGGTTAGGTTTAGTGTTAGTGTTAGTTTTGCTTAGGGTTATGGTTTGAATGAATTTAGGGTAGGTTTAGGGTTATGGTTAGGGTGAAATTTTGGTTAAGGTTTCAGGGTTCCGCTTAGGGTTAGGGTTAGAGTTAGGGTCAGTGGTTAGGGTTAAGTTTAGGTTTAGGGTAAACTTAGGTTTAGGGTTAGTTTTTGTTTTGGTTAGGATTAGGCTATGAATGAAGTTAGGGTAGGTTTAGGGTTATGGTTAGGGTGAAATTTTGTTAAAGGGTGAGGGTTCGATTTAGGGTTAGGGATAGGTTTAGAGTTAGGGTTGTGGTTAGGGTTAGGTTTAGGGTTAAGGTTAAGTTTAGGCTAAGGATTAGGGTTAGAGTTAGGGTTAGGTGTTCGTGTTTCGGTTAGGTTTATCATAGGGATGTATTTAGGGTTAAGTGTTTTTTTTTAGGTTTAGGGTAAGAGTCAGAGTTACATTTACCGTTAAGGTGAGGGTTTTGGGTAACTGTTATGGTTATGGTTAGGGTTAGGGTTAGGGTTAGGGCTGCGGATAGGGTTAGAGTTAGGGTTAGGTTTAAGTTTATGGTAGGCTTAAAGATAGGGTTAAGCTTAGGTGAGGGTTAGGATTAGAATTAGGTTTAGGGCGAGGATTATGGTCAGAGTTATTGTAAGGGTTAGGTTTAGGGTGACAGGTGGGCCCAGGTTAAGGTGAGGGTTAGGTTTAGGGCTAGGGTTAGGGTTAAAGTTAGGGTTAACTTTAGGTTAGGGATAGGGTGAAGTTTAACATAGGGTGAGGGTTAGGGTTATGGCTAAGGTTTGGGTTTGTTTTCAGGTTAGTGTTAAGGTTATGTTTAGGGTTAGGGTTAAGTTTAGGGGTTGTGTTGAGTTTTAGTGTTAGGGTTAGATTTTAGGTTAGTGTTTAGTGTTATGGTTAGGGTTAGGGTTAGGGTTGTGTTAGGCGTTGTGGTTGGGGTGAGGGTTAGGTTTAGGGTTAGGGTTGGGTAAGGTTAGGATTATGGATATGGTAAGGTGTTAGGGGTTAGAGGTGTAGTTTAGGGTTAGGGTTTGGGTTTGTGTGAGGGTTCTGGTTAGGCTTTGTGGTTCCGGTCATGGTTAGGGTTGGTTTAGGCTTGGGGTTAGGTTTATGATTAGGTTTCGGTTAGTGTTACAGTTAGGGTTAAGGTTTTTGTTAGGCTTTGGTGTTGGGGTCAGTGTTTGGGTTAGGGTTAGGTTTATCGTTAGGGTCAGGGGTTTCAGGTTAGTGTTAGGGTTAGGGTTTCGGATAGCATTAGGGTTAGGGTTTCGGATAGCATTAGGGTTAGGGTTGTGGGATTCGGTTAGGGTTTAGGGTGAGGGTTACCGTTAGTTTTATGGTTAAGCTGAGGGTTTAGGGTAAGTGTTACGATTAGGGTTAGAGTCAGAGTTAGGGTTAGGATTGCGGTTAGGGTTAGCTGTAGGGTAAGATTTAGGTTTAGGTCCAAGGTGAGGGTTAGAGTTAGTGTTCTATTTAGGGTCAAGGTTAGAGTTAGGGTTAGGGTAAGGGATAGGCTTAGAGTTAGGGAAAGTGTTAGGGGTTCGTGTGAGGGTTAGTGTTAGGTTTACATTAAGCTGATGTTTTAGGGTGTTGTGGTTAGGGTTAGAGTTAGGGTTAGGGTTAGGTTTAGGGGTAGGGCTAGAGTTAGGGGAGAGTTAAGGGTTAGGTTTAGTTTTAGGGTTAGGGTTAGACTTAGGTTTAAGGTGAAGTTTAGGTTAAGGATGAGGGATCGGGTTAGGATTAGGCGTTTGGGTTAAGGTTAGGGTTAGGCTTAGCAGCGATAGGGTGAAGTGTTTGGGTTAATTTTAGGGTCAGGTTTAGGGTTAGGGCTAGGGCTAGGGCTAGGGTGAAGTTCACGGGTGAGGGTTGTGCTTAGGTTTAGCGTTAGGGGTTAGGGTTAGCGTTAATGTTAGGAGTAAGTGTAGGGTTAAGGTTAGTTTTAGAGTGAGGGTTAGGGTTGGTTTTGGGTTGTCATGGTTAGGTTTAGGGCTAGGTTAAGGTTAGAGATAGGGTTAGGATAAGGGTTGGGTTAGGTTTAGATGTTAGGGTGAGGGTGAGTGCTAGGTTTCCATTTAAGCTGAGTGTGTAGGGTAAGTTTTAGGGTTAGGATTAGAGTTAGAGATAGGGTCATGGTTAGGGTTAAGTTTAGGGTTAGGGTTAGGTTTATGGTTAGGATTAGGGTTAGGGTCAGGGTTAGGGGGAGATTTAGTATTATGTTTAGTTTCAGCGTTAGGGTTTGGGTGAACTTTATGTTAAGCACGAGGGTTAGGGTTAGGGGTGAGGGTTCAGGTTAGGTTCAAGGTTAGGGTTAGGGTTAGGGTTAGGTTTAGGTTTGGCGTTAGGGTTAGGTTTAGTGTTAGTGTTAGTTTTGCTTAGGGTTAGGGTTTGAATGAATTTAGGGTAGGTTTAGGGTTATGGTTAGGGTGAAATTTTGGTTAAGGGTCAGGGTTCCGCTTAGGGTTAGGGTTAGAGTTAGGGTCAGTGGTTAGGGTTAAGTTTAGGTTTAGGGTTAAACTTAGGTTTAGGGTTAGTTTTAGTTTGGGTTAGGGTTAGGCTATGAATGAAGTTAGGGTAGGTTTAGGGTTATGGTTAGGGTGAAATTTTGTTAAAGGGTGAGGGTTCGGTTTAGGGTTAGGGTTAGGTTTAGAGTTAGGGTTGTGGTTAGGGTTAGGTTTAGGGTTAAGGTTAAGTTTAGGCTGAGGATTAGGGTTAGAGTTAGGGTTAGGTGTTAGTGTTTCGGATAGCTTTAGCATAGGGTTTTATTTAGGGTTAAGTGTTTTTTTTTAGGTTTAGGGTAAGAGTCAGAGTTACATTTACCGTTAAGGTGAGGGTTTTGGGTAAGTGTTATGGTTAGGGTTAGGGTTAGGGTTAGGGTTAGGGTTAGGGTTAGGGCTGCGGATAGGGTTAGAGTTAGGGTTAGGTTTAAGTTTATGGTAGGCTTAAAGATAGGGTTAAGCTTAGGTGAGGGTTAGGATTAGAATTAGGTTTAGGGCGAGGATTAGGGTCAGAGTTATTGTAAGGGTTAGGTTTAGGGTGACAGGTGGGCCCAGGTTAAGGTGAGGGTTAGGTTTAGGGCTAGGGTTAGGGTTAAAGTTAGGGTTAACTTTAGGTTAGGGATAGGGTGAAGTTTAACATAGGGTGAGGGTTAGGGTTATGGCTAAGGTTTGGGTTTGTTTTCAGGTTAGTGTTAAGGTTATGTTTAGGGTTAGGGTTAAGTTTAGGGGTTGTGTTGAGTTTTAGTGTTAGGGTTAGATTTTAGGTTAGTGTTTAGTGTTATGGTTAGGGTTAGGGTTAGGGTTGTGTTAGGCGTTGTGGTTGGGGTGAGGGTTAGGTTTAGGGTTAGGGTTGGGTAAGGTTAGGATTATGGATATGGTAAGGTGTTAGGGGTTAGAGGTGTAGTTTAGGGTTAGGGTTTGGGTTTGTGTGAGGGTTCTGGTTAGGCTTTGTGGTTCCGGTCATGGTTAGGGTTGGTTTAGGCTTGGGGTTAGGTTTATGATTAGGTTTCGGTTAGTGTTACAGTTAGGGTTAAGGTTTTTGTTAGGCTTTGGTGTTGGGGTTAGTGTTTGGGTTAGGATTAGGTTTATCGTTAGGGTCAGGGGTTTCAGGTTAGTGTTAGGGTTAGGGTTTCGGATAGCATTAGGGTTAGGGTTTCGGATAGCATTAGGGTTAGGGTTGTGGGATTCGGTTAGGGTTTAGGGTGAGGGTTACCGTTAGTTTTATGGTTAAGCTGAGGGTTTAGGGTAAGTGTTACGATTAGGGTTAGAGTCAGAGTTAGGGTTAGGATTGCGGTTAGGGTTAGCTGTAGGGTAAGATTTAGGTTTAGGTCCAAGGTGAGGGTTAGAGTTAGTGTTCTATTTAGGGTCAAGGTTAGAGTTAGGGTTAGGGTAAGGGATAGGCTTAGAGTTAGGGAAAGTGTTAGGGGTTCGTGTGAGGGTTAGTGTTAGGTTTACATTAAGCTGATGTTTTAGGGTGTTGTGGTTAGGGTTAGAGTTAGGGTTAGGGTTAGGTTTAGGGTTAGGGCTAGAGTTAGGGGAGAGTTAAGGGTTAGGTTTAGTTTTAGGGTTAGGGTTAGACTTAGGTTTAAGGTGAAGTTTAGGTTAAGGATGAGGGATCGGGTTAGGATTAGGCGTTTGGGTTAAGGTTAGGGTTAGGCTTAGCAGCGATAGGGTGAAGTGTTTGGGTTAATTTTAGGGTCAGGTTTAGGGTTAGGGCTAGGGCTAGGGCTAGGGTGAAGTTCACGGGTGAGGGTTGTGCTTAGGTTTAGCGTTAGGGGTTAGGGTTAGCGTTAATGTTAGGAGTAAGTGTAGGGTTAAGGTTAGTTTTAGAGTGAGGGTTAGGGTTGGTTTTGGGTTGTCATGGTTAGGTTTAGGGCTAGGTTAAGGTTAGAGATAGGGTTAGGATAAGGGTTGGGTTAGGTTTAGATGTTAGGGTGAGGGTGAGTGCTAGGTTTCCATTTAAGCTGAGTGTGTAGGGTAAGTTTTAGGGTTAGGATTAGAGTTAGAGATAGGGTCATGGTTAGGGTTAAGTTTAGGGTTAGGGTTAGGTTTATGGTTAGGATTAGGGTTAGGGTCAGGGTTAGGGGGAGATTTAGTATTATGTTTAGTTTCAGCGTTAGGGTTTGGGTGAACTTTATGTTAAGCACGAGGGTTAGGGTTAGGGGTGAGGGTTCAGGTTAGGTTCAAGGTTAGGGTTAGGGTTAGGGTTAGGTTTAGGTTTGGCGTTAGGGTTAGGTTTAGTGTTAGTGTTAGTTTTGCTTAGGGTTAGGGTTTGAATGAATTTAGGGTAGGTTTAGGGTTATGGTTAGGGTGAAATTTTGGTTAAGGGTCAGGGTTCCGCTTAGGGTTAGGGTTAGAGTTAGGGTCAGTGGTTAGGGTTAAGTTTAGGTTTAGGGTTAAACTTAGGTTTAGGGTTAGTTTTAGTTTGGGTTAGGGTTAGGCTATGAATGAAGTTAGGGTAGGTTTAGGGTTATGGTTAGGGTGAAATTTTGTTAAAGGGTGAGGGTTCGGTTTAGGGTTAGG
Source organism: Loxodonta africana (assembly GCF_030014295.1). Taxonomy (NCBI): domain Eukaryota; kingdom Metazoa; phylum Chordata; class Mammalia; order Proboscidea; family Elephantidae; genus Loxodonta; species Loxodonta africana. The sequence goes on along the minus strand of NC_087367.1, from coordinate 48,059,698 downwards.
GTTAGGTTTAGAGTTAGGGTTGTGGTTAGGGTTAGGTTTAGGGTTAAGGTTAAGTTTAGGCTGAGGATTAGGGTTAGAGTTAGGGTTAGGTGTTAGTGTTTCGGATAGCTTTAGCATAGGGTTTTATTTAGGGTTAAGTGTTTTTTTTTAGGTTTAGGGTAAGAGTCAGAGTTACATTTACCGTTAAGGTGAGGGTTTTGGGTAAGTGTTATGGTTAGGGTTAGGGTTAGGGTTAGGGTTAGGGTTAGGGTTAGGGTTAGGGCTGCGGATAGGGTTAGAGTTAGGGTTAGGTTTAAGTTTATGGTAGGCTTAAAGATAGGGTTAAGCTTAGGTGAGGGTTAGGATTAGAATTAGGTTTACGGCGAGGATTGGGGTCAGAGTTATTGTAAGGGTTAGGTTTAGGGTTACAGGTGGGCCCAGGTTAAGGTGAGGGTTAGGTTTAGGGGTAGGGTTAGGGTTAAAGTTAGGGATAACTTTAGGTTAGGGATAGGGTGAAGTTTAACATAGGGTGAGGGTTAGGGTTATGGCTAAGGTTTGGGTTTGTTTTCAGGTTAGTGTTAAGGTTATGTTTAGGGTTAGGGTTAAGTTTAGGGGTTGTGTTGAGTTTTAGTGTTAGGGTTAGATTTTAGGTTAGTGTTTAGTGTTATGGTTAGGGTTAGGGTTAGGGTTGTGTTAGGCGTTGTGGTTGGGGTGAGGGTTAGGTTTAGGGTTAGGGTTGGGTAAGGTTAGGATTATGGATATGGTAAGGTGTTAGGGGTTAGAGGTGTAGTTTAGGGTTAGGGTTTGGGTTTGTGTGAGGGTTCTGGTTAGGCTTTGTGGTTCCGGTCATGGTTAGGGTTGGTTTAGGCTTGGGGTTAGGTTTATGATTAGGTTTCGCTTAGTGTTACAGTTAGGGTTAAGGTTTTTGTTAGGCTTTGGTGTTGGGGTTAGTGTTTGGGTTAGGGTTAGGTTTATCGTTAGGGTCAGGGGTTTCAGGTTAGTGTTAGGGTTAGGGTTTCGGATAGCATTAGGGTTAGGGTTTCGGATAGCATTAGGGTTAGGGTTGTGGGATTCGGTTAGGGTTTAGGGTGAGGGTTACCGTTAGTTTTATGGTTAAGCTGAGGGTTTAGGGTAAGTGTTACGATTAGGGTTAGAGTCAGAGTTAGGGTTAGGATTGCGGTTAGGGTTAGGTGTAGGGTAAGATTTAGGTTTAGGTCCAAGGTGAGGGTTAGAGTTAGTGTTCTATTTAGGGTCAAGGTTAGAGTTAGGGTTAGGGTAAGGGATAGGCTTAGAGTTAGGGAAAGTGTTAGGGGTTCGTGTGAGGGTTATTGTTAGGTTTACATTAAGCTGATGTTTTAGGGTGTTGTGGTTAGGGTTAGAGTTAGGGTTAGGGTTAGGTTTGGGTAGGGCTAGAGTTAGGGGAGAGTTAAGGGTTAGGTTTAGTTTTAGGGTTAGGGTTAGACTTAGGTTTAAGGTGAAGTTTAGGTTAAGGATGAGGGATCGGGTTAGGATTAGGCGTTTGGGTTAAGGTTATGGTTAGTCTTAGCAGCGATAGGGTGAAGTGTTTGGGTTAATTTTAGGGTCAGGTTTAGGGTTAGGGCTAGGGCTAGGGCTAGGGTGAAGTTCACGGGTGAGGGTTGTGCTTAGGTTTAGCGTTAGGGGTTAGGGTTAGCGTTAATGTTAGGAGTAAGTGTAGGGTTAAGGTTAGTTTTAGAGTGAGGGTTAGGGTTGGTTTTGGGTTGTCATGGTTAGGTTGAGGGCTAGGTTAAGGTTAGAGATAGGGTTAGGTTAAGGATTGGGTTAGGTTTAGATGTTAGGGTGAGGGTGAGTGCTAGGTTTCCATTTAAGCTGAGTGTGTAGGGTAAGTTTTAGGGTTAGGATTAGAGTTAGAGATAGGGTCATGATTAGGGTTAAGTTTAGGGTTAGGGTTAGGTTTATGGTTAGGATTAGGGTTAGGGTCAGGGTTAGGGGGAGATTTAGTATTATGTTTAGTTTCAGCGTTTGGGTTTGGGTGAACTTTATGTTAAGCACGAGGGTTAGGGTTAGGGGTGAGGGTTCAGGTTAGGTTCAAGGTTAGGGTTAGGGTTAGGGTTAGGTTTAGGTTTGGCGTTAGGGTTAGGTTTAGTGTTAGTGTTAGTTTTGCTTAGGGTTAGGGTTTGAATGAATTTAGGGTAGGTTTAGGGTTATGGTTAGGGTGAAATTTTGGTTAAGGGTCAGGGTTCCGCTTAGGGTTAGGGTTAGAGTTAGGGTCAGTGGTTAGGGTTAAGTTTAGGTTTAGGGTTAAACTTAGGTTTAGGGTTAGTTTTAGTTTGGGTTAGGGTTAGGCTATGAATGAAGTTAGGGTAGGTTTAGGGTTATGGTTAGGGTGAAATTTTGTTAAAGGGTGAGGGTTCGGTTTAGGGTTAGGGTTAGGTTTAGAGTTAGGGTTGTGGTTAGGGTTAGGTTTAGGGTTAAGGTTAAGTTTAGGCTAAGGATTAGGGTTAGAGTTAGGGTTAGGTGTTAGTGTTTCGGTTAGGTTTAGCATAGGGTTGTATTTAGGGTTAAGTGTTTTTTTTTAGGTTTAGGGTAAGAGTCAGAGTTACATTTACCGATAAGGTGAGGGTTTTGGTTAAGTGTTATGGTTAGGGTTAGGGTTAGGGTTAGGGTTAGGGCTGCGGATAGGGTTAGAGTTAGGGTTAGGTTTAAGTTTATGGTAGGCTTAAACATAGGGTTAAGCTTAGGTGAGGGTTAGGATTAGAATTAGGTTTAGGGCGAGGATTAGGGTCAGAGTTATTGTAAGTGTTAGGCTTAGGGTTACAGGTGGGCCCAGGTTAAGGTGAGGGTTAGGTTTAGGGGTAGGGTTAGGGTTAAAGTTAGAGCTAACTTTAAGTTAGGGATAGGGTGAAGTTTAACATAGGGTGAGGGTTAGGGTTATGGCTAAGGTTTGGGTTTGTTTTCAGGTTAGTGTTAAGGTTATGTTTAGGGTTAGGGTTAAGTTTAGGGGTTGTGTTGAGTTTTAGTGTTAGGGTTAGATTTTAGGTTAGTGTTATGGTTAGGGTTAGGGTTAGGGTTGTGTTAGGCGTTGTGGTTGGGGTGAGGGTTAGGTTTAGGGTTAGGGTTGGGTAAGGTTAGGATTATGGATATGGTAAGGTGTTAGGGGTTAGAGATGTAGTTTAGGGTTAGGGTTTGGGTTTGTGTGAGGGTTCTGGTTAGGTTTTGTGGTTCCGGTCATGGTTAGGGTTGGTTTAGGCTTGGGGTTAGGTTTATGATTAGGTTTCGCTTAGTGTTACACTTAGGGTTAAGGTTTTTGTTAGGCTTTGGTGTTGGGGTTAGTGTTTGGGTTAGGGTTAGGTTTATCGTTAGGGTCAGGGGTTTCAGGTTAGTGTTAGGGTTAGGGTTTCGGATAGCATTAGGGTTAGGGTTTCGGATAGCATTAGGGTTAGGGTTGTGGGATTCGGTTAGGGTTTAGGGTGAGGGTTACCGTTAGTTTTATGGTTAAGCTGAGGGTTTAGGGTAAGTGTTACGATTAGGGTTAGAGTCAGAGTTAGGGTTAGGATTGCGGTTAGGGTTAGGTGTAGGGTAAGATTTAGGTTTAGGTCCAAGGTGAGGGTTAGAGTTAGTGTTCTATTTAGGGTCAGGGTTAGAGTTAGGGTTAGGGTAAGGGATAGGCTTAGAGTTAGGGAAAGTGTTAGGGGTTCGTGTGAGGGTTAGTGTTAGGTTTACATTAAGCTGATGTTTTAGGGTGTTGTGGTTAGGGTTAGAGTTAGGGTTAGGGTTAGGTTTGGGTAGGGCTAGAGTTAGGGGAGAGTTAAGGGTTAGGTTTAGTTTTAGGGTTAGGGTTAGACTTAGGTTTAAGGTGAAGTTTAGGTTAAGGATGAGGGTTCGGGTTAGGATTAGGCGTTTGGGTTAAGGTTAGGGTCAGGTTTAGGGTTAGGGGTAGGGCTAGGGCTAGGGTGAAGTTCACGGGTGAGGGTTGTGCTTAGGTTTAGCGTTAGGGGTTAGGGTTAGCGTTAATGTTAGGAGTAAGTGTAGGGTTAAGGTTAGTTTTAGAGTGAGGGTTAGGGTTGGTTTTGGGTTGTCATGGTTAGGTTGAGGGCTAGGTTAAGGTTAGAGATAGGGTTAGGTTAAGGATTGGGTTAGGTTTAGATGTTAGGGTGAGGGTGAGTGCTAGGTTTCCATTTAAGCTGAGTGTGTAGGGTAAGTTTTAGGGTTAGGATTAGAGTTAGAGATAGGGTCATGGTTAGGGTTAAGTTTAGGGTTAGGGTTAGGTTTATGGTTAGGATTAGGGTTAGGGTCAGGGTTAGGGGGAGATTTAGTGTTATGTTTAGTTTTAGCGTTAGGGTTTGGGTGAACTTTATGTTAAACACGAGGGTTAGGGTTAGGGGTTAGGGTTCAGGTTAGGTTCAGGGTTAGGGTTAGGGTTAGGTTTAGGTTTGGGGTTAGGGTTAGGTTTAGTGTTAGTGTTAGTTTTGCTTAGGGTTAGGGTTTGAATGAATTTAGGGTAGGTTTAGGGTTATGGTTAGGGTGAAATTTTGGTTAAGGGTCAGGGTTCCGCTTAGGGTTAGGGTTAGAGTTAGGGTCAGTGGTTAGGGTTAAGTTTAGGTTTAGGGTTAAACTTAGGTTTAGGGTTAGTTTTTGTTTTGGTTAGGATTAGGCTATGAATGAAGTTAGGGTAGGTTTAGGGTTATGGTTAGGGTGAAATTTTGTTAAAGGGTGAGGGTTCGATTTAGGGTTAGGGATAGGTTTAGAGTTAGGGTTGTGGTTAGGGTTAGATTTAGGGTTAAGGTTAAGTTTAGGCTAAGGATTAGGGTTAGAGTTAGGGTTAGGTGTTCGTGTTTCGGTTAGGTTTATCATAGGGATGTATTTAGGGTTAAGTGTTTTTTTTTAGGTTTAGGGTAAGAGTCAGAGTTCCATTTACCGTTAAGGTGAGGGTTTTGGGTAAGTGTTATGGTTATGGTTAGGGTTAGGGTTAGGGTTAGGGCTGCGGATAGGGTTAGAGTTAGGGTTAGGTTTAAGTTTATGGTAGGCTTAAAGATAGGGTTAAGCTTAGGTGAGGGTTAGGATTAGAATTAGGTTTAGGGCGAGGATTAGGGTCAGAGTTATTGTAAGGGTTAGGTTTAGGGTGACAGGTGGGCCCAGGTTAAGGTGAGGGTTAGGTTTAGGGCTAGGGTTAGGGTTAAAGTTAGGGTTAACTTTAGGTTAGGGATAGGGTGAAGTTTAACATAGGGTGAGGGTTAGGGTTATGGCTAAGGTTTGGGTTTGTTTTCAGGTTAGTGTTAAGGTTATGTTTAGGGTTAGGGTTAAGTTTAGGGGTTGTGTTGAGTTTTAGTGTTAGGGTTAGATTTTAGGTTAGTGTTTAGTGTTATGGTTTGGGTTAGGGTTAGGGTTGTGTTAGGCGTTGTGGTTGGGGTGAGGGGTAGGTTTAGGGTTAGGGTTGGGTAAGGTTAGGATTATGGATATGGTAAGGTGTTAGGGGTTAGAGGTGTAGTTTAGGGTTAGGGTTTGGGTTTGTGTGAGGGTTCTGGTTAGGCTTTGTGGTTCCGGTCATGGTTAGGGTTGGTTTAGGGTTGGGGTTAGGTTTATGATTAGGTTTCGGTTAGTGTTACAGTTAGGGTTAAGGTTTTTGTTAGGCTTTGGTGTTGGGGTTAGTGTTTGGGTTAGGGTTAGGTTTATCGTTAGGGTCAGGGGTTTCAGGTTAGTGTTAGGGTTAGGGTTTCGGATAGCATTAGGGTTAGGGTTTCGGATAGCATTAGGGTTAGGGTTGTGGGATTCGGTTAGGGTTTAGGGTGAGGGTTACCGTTAGTTTTATGGTTAAGCTGAGGGTTTAGGGTAAGTGTTACGATTAGGGTTAGAGTCAGAGTTAGGGTTAGGATTGAGGTTAGGGTTAGGTGTAGGGTAAGATTTAGGTTTAGGTCCAAGTTGACGGTTAGAGTTAGTGTTCTATTTAGGGTCAAGGTTAGAGTTAGGGTTAGGGTAAGGGATAGGCTTAGAGTTAGGGAAAGTGTTAGGGGTTCGTGTGAGGGTTAGTGTTAGGTTTACATTAAGCTGATGTTTTAGGGTGTTGTGGTTAGGGTTAGAGTTAGGGTTAGGGTTAGGTTTAGGGGTAGGGCTAGAGTTAGGGGAGAGTTAAGGGTTAGGTTTAGTTTTAGGGTTAGGGTTAGACTTAGGTTTAAGGTGAAGTTTAGGTTAAGGATGAGTGATCGGGCTAGGATTAGGCGTTTGGGTTAAGGTTAGGGTTAGGTTTAGGGTTAGGCTTAGCAGCGATAGGGTGAAGTGTTTGGGTTAATTTTAGGGTCAGGTTTAGGGTTAGGGCTAGGGCTAGGGCTAGGGTGAAGCTCACGGGTGAGGGTTGTGCTTAGGTTTAGCGTTAGGGGTTAGGGTTAGCGTTAATGTTAGGAGTAAGTGTAGGGTTAAGGTTAGTTTTAGAGTGAGGGTTAGGGTTGGTTTTTGGGTTAAGTCATGGTTAGGTTTAGGGCTAGGTTAAGGTTAGAGGTAGGGTTAGGTTAAGGGTTGGGTTAGGTTTAGATGTTAGGGTGAGGGTGAGTGCTAGGTTTCCATTTAAGCTGAGTGTGTAGGGTAAGTTTTAGGGTTAGGATTAGGGTTAGAGTTAGGGTTAGGTGTTGGGGTTAAGTTTAGGGTTAGGGTTAGGTTTATGGTTAGGATTAGGGTTAGGGTCAGGGTTAGGGGGAGATTTAGTGTAATGTTTAGTTTTAGCGTTAGGGTTTGGGTGAACTTTATGTTAAGCACGAGGGTTAGGGTTAGGGGTTAGGGTTCAGGTTAGGTTCAGGGTTAGGGTTAGGGTTAGGTTTAGGTTTGGGGTTAGGGTTAGGTTTAGTGTTAGTGTTAGTTTTGCTTAGCGTTAGGGTTTGAATGAATTTAGGGTAGGTTTAGGGTTATGGTTAGGGTGAAATTTTGGTTAAGGGTCAGGGTTCCGCTTAGGGTTAGGGTTAGATTTAGGGTCAGTGGTTAGGGTTAAGTTTAGGTTTAGGGTTAGAGTTAGGTTTAGGGTTAGTTTTAGTTTTTGGTTAGGATTAGACTATGAATGAAGTTAGGGTAGGTTTAGGGTTATGGTTAGGGTAAAATTTGTTAAAGGGTGAGGGTTCGGTTTAGGGTTAGGGTTAGGTTTAGAGTTAGGGTTGTGGTTAGGGTTAGGTTTAGGGTTAAGGTTAAGTTTAGGCTAAGGATTAGGGTTAGAGTTAGGGTTAGGTGTTAGTGTTTCGGTTAGGTTTAGCATAGGGGTGTATTTAGGGTTAAGTTTTTTTTTTTAGGTTTAGAGTAAGAGTCAGAGTTCCATTTACCGTTAAGGTGAGGGTTTTGGGTAAGTGTTACGGTTAGGGTTAGGGTTAGGTTTAGGGCTGCGGATAGGGTTAGAGTTAGGGTTAGGTTTAAGTTTATGGTAGGCTTAAAGATAGGGTTAAGCTTAGGTGAGGGTTAGGATTAGAATTAGGTTTAGGGTGAGGATTAGGGTCAGAGTTATTGTAAGGGTTAGGTTTAGGGTTACAGGTGGGCCCAGGTTAAGGTGAGGGTTAGGTTTAGGGGTAGGGTTAGGGTTAAAGTTAGGGTTAACTTTAGGTTAGGAATAGGGTGAAGTTTAACATAGGGTGAGGGTTAGGGTTATGGCTAAGGTTTGGGTTTGTTTTCAGGTTAGTGTTAAGGTTATGTTTAGGGTTAGGGTTAAGTTTAGGGGTTGTGTTGAGTTTTAGTGTTAGGGTTAGATTTTAGGTTAGTGTTTAGTGTTATGGTTAGGGTTAGGGTTAGGGTTGTGTTAGGCGTTGTGGTTGGGGTGAGGGTTAGGTTTAGGGTTAGGGTTGGGTAAGGTTAGGATTATGGATATGGTAAGGTGTTAGGGGTTAGAGGTGTAGTTTAGGGTTAGGGTTTGGGTTTGTGTGAGGGTTCTGGTTAGGCTTTGTGGTTCCGGTCATGGTTAGGGTTGGTTTAGGCTTGGGGTTAGGTTTATGATTAGGTTTCGCTTAGTGTTACAGTTAGGGTTAAGGTTTTTGTTAGGCTTTGGTGTTGGGGTTAGTGTTTGGGTTAGGGTTAGGTTTATCGTTAGGGTCAGGGGTTTCAGGTTAGTGTTAGGGTTAGGGTTTCGGATAGCATTAGGGTTAGGGTTTCGGATAGCATTAGGGTTAGGGTTGTGGGATTCGGTTAGGGTTTAGGGTGAGGGTTACCGTTAGTTTTATGGTTAAGCTGAGGGTTTAGGGTAAGTGTTACGATTAGGGTTAGAGTCAGAGTTAGGGTTAGGATTGCGGTTAGGGTTAGGTGTAGGGTAAGATTTAGGTTTAGGTCCAAGGTGAGGGTTAGAGTTAGTGTTCTATTTAGGGTCAAGGTTAGAGTTAGGGTTAGGGTAAGGGATAGGCTTAGAGTTAGGGAAAGTGTTAGGGGTTCGTGTGAGGGTTATTGTTAGGTTTACATTAAGCTGATGTTTTAGGGTGTTGTGGTTAGGGTTAGAGTTAGGGTTAGGGTTAGGTTTGGGTAGGGCTAGAGTTAGGGGAGAGTTAAGGGTTAGGTTTAGTTTTAGGGTTAGGGTTAGACTTAGGTTTAAGGTGAAGTTTAGGTTAAGGATGAGGGATCGGGTTAGGATTAGGCGTTTGGGTTAAGGTTATGGTTAGTCTTAGCAGCGATAGGGTGAAGTGTTTGGGTTAATTTTAGGGTCAGGTTTAGGGTTAGGGCTAGGGCTAGGGCTAGGGTGAAGTTCACGGGTGAGGGTTGTGCTTAGGTTTAGCGTTAGGGGTTAGGGTTAGCGTTAATGTTAGGAGTAAGTGTAGGGTTAAGGTTAGTTTTAGAGTGAGGGTTAGGGTTGGTTTTGGGTTGTCATGGTTAGGTTGAGGGCTAGGTTAAGGTTAGAGATAGGGTTAGGTTAAGGATTGGGTTAGGTTTAGATGTTAGGGTGAGGGTGAGTGCTAGGTTTCCATTTAAGCTGAGTGTGTAGGGTAAGTTTTAGGGTTAGGATTAGAGTTAGAGATAGGGTCATGATTAGGGTTAAGTTTAGGGTTAGGGTTAGGTTTATGGTTAGGATTAGGGTTAGGGTCAGGGTTAGGGGGAGATTTAGTATTATGTTTAGTTTCAGCGTTTGGGTTTGGGTGAACTTTATGTTAAGCACGAGGGTTAGGGTTAGGGGTGAGGGTTCAGGTTAGGTTCAAGGTTAGGGTTAGGGTTAGGGTTAGGTTTAGGTTTGGCGTTAGGGTTAGGTTTAGTGTTAGTGTTAGTTTTGCTTAGGGTTAGGGTTTGAATGAATTTAGGGTAGGTTTAGGGTTATGGTTAGGGTGAAATTTTGGTTAAGGGTCAGGGTTCCGCTTAGGGTTAGGGTTAGAGTTAGGGTCAGTGGTTAGGGTTAAGTTTAGGTTTAGGGTTAAACTTAGGTTTAGGGTTAGTTTTAGTTTGGGTTAGGGTTAGGCTATGAATGAAGTTAGGGTAGGTTTAGGGTTATGGTTAGGGTGAAATTTTGTTAAAGGGTGAGGGTTCGGTTTAGGGTTAGGGTTAGGTTTAGAGTTAGGGTTGTGGTTAGGGTTAGGTTTAGGGTTAAGGTTAAGTTTAGGCTAAGGATTAGGGTTAGAGTTAGGGTTAGGTGTTAGTGTTTCGGTTAGGTTTAGCATAGGGTTGTATTTAGGGTTAAGTGTTTTTTTTTAGGTTTAGGGTAAGAGTCAGAGTTACATTTACCGATAAGGTGAGGGTTTTGGTTAAGTGTTATGGTTAGGGTTAGGGTTAGGGTTAGGGTTAGGGCTGCGGATAGGGTTAGAGTTAGGGTTAGGTTTAAGTTTATGGTAGGCTTAAAGATAGGGTTAAGCTTAGGTGAGGGTTAGGATTAGAATTAGGTTTAGGGCGAGGATTAGGGTCAGAGTTATTGTAAGTGTTAGGCTTAGGGTTACAGGTGGGCCCAGGTTAAGGTGAGGGTTAGGTTTAGGGGTAGGGTTAGGGTTAAAGTTAGAGCTAACTTTAAGTTAGGGATAGGGTGAAGTTTAACATAGGGTGAGGGTTAGGGTTATGGCTAAGGTTTGGGTTTGTTTTCAGGTTAGTGTTAAGGTTATGTTTAGGGTTAGGGTTAAGTTTAGGGGTTGTGTTGAGTTTTAGTGTTAGGGTTAGATTTTAGGTTAGTGTTATGGTTAGGGTTAGGGTTAGGGTTGTGTTAGGCGTTGTGGTTGGGGTGAGGGTTAGGTTTAGGGTTAGGGTTGGGTAAGGTTAGGATTATGGATATGGTAAGGTGTTAGGGGTTAGAGATGTAGTTTAGGGTTAGGGTTTGGGTTTGTGTGAGGGTTCTGGTTAGGTTTTGTGGTTCCGGTCATGGTTAGGGTTGGTTTAGGCTTGGGGTTAGGTTTATGATTAGGTTTCGCTTAGTGTTACACTTAGGGTTAAGGTTTTTGTTAGGCTTTGGTGTTGGGGTTAGTGTTTGGGTTAGGGTTAGGTTTATCGTTAGGGTCAGGGGTTTCAGGTTAGTGTTAGGGTTAGGGTTTCGGATAGCATTAGGGTTAGGGTTTCGGATAGCATTAGGGTTAGGGTTGTGGGATTCGGTTAGGGTTTAGGGTGAGGGTTACCGTTAGTTTTATGGTTAAGCTGAGGGTTTAGGGTAAGTGTTACGATTAGGGTTAGAGTCAGAGTTAGGGTTAGGATTGCGGTTAGGGTTAGGTGTAGGGTAAGATTTAGGTTTAGGTCCAAGGTGAGGGTTAGAGTTAGTGTTCTATTTAGGGTCAGGGTTAGAGTTAGGGTTAGGGTAAGGGATAGGCTTAGAGTTAGGGAAAGTGTTAGGGGTTCGTGTGAGGGTTAGTGTTAGGTTTACATTAAGCTGATGTTTTAGGGTGTTGTGGTTAGGGTTAGAGTTAGGGTTAGGGTTAGGTTTGGGTAGGGCTAGAGTTAGGGGAGAGTTAAGGGTTAGGTTTAGTTTTAGGGTTAGGGTTAGACTTAGGTTTAAGGTGAAGTTTAGGTTAAGGATGAGGGTTCGGGTTAGGATTAGGCGTTTGGGTTAAGGTTAGGGTCAGGTTTAGGGTTAGGGGTAGGGCTAGGGCTAGGGTGAAGTTCACGGGTGAGGGTTGTGCTTAGGTTTAGCGTTAGGGGTTAGGGTTAGCGTTAATGTTAGGAGTAAGTGTAGGGTTAAGGTTAGTTTTAGAGTGAGGGTTAGGGTTGGTTTTGGGTTGTCATGGTTAGGTTGAGGGCTAGGTTAAGGTTAGAGATAGGGTTAGGTTAAGGATTGGGTTAGGTTTAGATGTTAGGGTGAGGGTGAGTGCTAGGTTTCCATTTAAGCTGAGTGTGTAGGGTAAGTTTTAGGGTTAGGATTAGAGTTAGAGATAGGGTCATGGTTAGGGTTAAGTTTAGGGTTAGGGTTAGGTTTATGGTTAGGATTAGGGTTAGGGTCAGGGTTAGGGGGAGATTTAGTGTTATGTTTAGTTTTAGCGTTAGGGTTTGGGTGAACTTTATGTTAAACACGAGGGTTAGGGTTAGGGGTTAGGGTTCAGGTTAGGTTCAGGGTTAGGGTTAGGGTTAGGTTTAGGTTTGGGGTTAGGGTTAGGTTTAGTGTTAGTGTTAGTTTTGCTTAGGGTTAGGGTTTGAATGAATTTAGGGTAGGTTTAGGGTTATGGTTAGGGTGAAATTTTGGTTAAGGGTCAGGGTTCCGCTTAGGGTTAGGGTTAGAGTTAGGGTCAGTGGTTAGGGTTAAGTTTAGGTTTAGGGTTAAACTTAGGTTTAGGGTTAGTTTTTGTTTTGGTTAGGATTAGGCTATGAATGAAGTTAGGGTAGGTTTAGGGTTATGGTTAGGGTGAAATTTTGTTAAAGGGTGAGGGTTCGATTTAGGGTTAGGGATAGGTTTAGAGTTAGGGTTGTGGTTAGGGTTAGATTTAGGGTTAAGGTTAAGTTTAGGCTAAGGATTAGGGTTAGAGTTAGGGTTAGGTGTTCGTGTTTCGGTTAGGTTTATCATAGGGATGTATTTAGGGTTAAGTGTTTTTTTTTAGGTTTAGGGTAAGAGTCAGAGTTCCATTTACCGTTAAGGTGAGGGTTTTGGGTAAGTGTTATGGTTATGGTTAGGGTTAGGGTTAGGGTTAGGGCTGCGGATAGGGTTAGAGTTAGGGTTAGGTTTAAGTTTATGGTAGGCTTAAAGATAGGGTTAAGCTTAGGTGAGGGTTAGGATTAGAATTAGGTTTAGGGCGAGGATTAGGGTCAGAGTTATTGTAAGGGTTAGGTTTAGGGTGACAGGTGGGCCCAGGTTAAGGTGAGGGTTAGGTTTAGGGCTAGGGTTAGGGTTAAAGTTAGGGTTAACTTTAGGTTAGGGATAGGGTGAAGTTTAACATAGGGTGAGGGTTAGGGTTATGGCTAAGGTTTGGGTTTGTTTTCAGGTTAGTGTTAAGGTTATGTTTAGGGTTAGGGTTAAGTTTAGGGGTTGTGTTGAGTTTTAGTGTTAGGGTTAGATTTTAGGTTAGTGTTTAGTGTTATGGTTTGGGTTAGGGTTAGGGTTGTGTTAGGCGTTGTGGTTGGGGTGAGGGGTAGGTTTAGGGTTAGGGTTGGGTAAGGTTAGGATTATGGATATGGTAAGGTGTTAGGGGTTAGAGGTGTAGTTTAGGGTTAGGGTTTGGGTTTGTGTGAGGGTTCTGGTTAGGCTTTGTGGTTCCGGTCATGGTTAGGGTTGGTTTAGGGTTGGGGTTAGGTTTATGATTAGGTTTCGGTTAGTGTTACAGTTAGGGTTAAGGTTTTTGTTAGGCTTTGGTGTTGGGGTTAGTGTTTGGGTTAGGGTTAGGTTTATCGTTAGGGTCAGGGGTTTCAGGTTAGTGTTAGGGTTAGGGTTTCGGATAGCATTAGGGTTAGGGTTTCGGATAGCATTAGGGTTAGGGTTGTGGGATTCGGTTAGGGTTTAGGGTGAGGGTTACCGTTAGTTTTATGGTTAAGCTGAGGGTTTAGGGTAAGTGTTACGATTAGGGTTAGAGTCAGAGTTAGGGTTAGGATTGAGGTTAGGGTTAGGTGTAGGGTAAGATTTAGGTTTAGGTCCAAGTTGACGGTTAGAGTTAGTGTTCTATTTAGGGTCAAGGTTAGAGTTAGGGTTAGGGTAAGGGATAGGCTTAGAGTTAGGGAAAGTGTTAGGGGTTCGTGTGAGGGTTAGTGTTAGGTTTACATTAAGCTGATGTTTTAGGGTGTTGTGGTTAGGGTTAGAGTTAGGGTTAGGGTTAGGTTTAGGGGTAGGGCTAGAGTTAGGGGAGAGTTAAGGGTTAGGTTTAGTTTTAGGGTTAGGGTTAGACTTAGGTTTAAGGTGAAGTTTAGGTTAAGGATGAGTGATCGGGCTAGGATTAGGCGTTTGGGTTAAGGTTAGGGTTAGGTTTAGGGTTAGGCTTAGCAGCGATAGGGTGAAGTGTTTGGGTTAATTTTAGGGTCAGGTTTAGGGTTAGGGCTAGGGCTAGGGCTAGGGTGAAGCTCACGGGTGAGGGTTGTGCTTAGGTTTAGCGTTAGGGGTTAGGGTTAGCGTTAATGTTAGGAGTAAGTGTAGGGTTAAGGTTAGTTTTAGAGTGAGGGTTAGGGTTGGTTTTTGGGTTAAGTCATGGTTAGGTTTAGGGCTAGGTTAAGGTTAGAGGTAGGGTTAGGTTAAGGGTTGGGTTAGGTTTAGATGTTAGGGTGAGGGTGAGTGCTAGGTTTCCATTTAAGCTGAGTGTGTAGGGTAAGTTTTAGGGTTAGGATTAGGGTTAGAGTTAGGGTTAGGTGTTGGGGTTAAGTTTAGGGTTAGGGTTAGGTTTATGGTTAGGATTAGGGTTAGGGTCAGGGTTAGGGGGAGATTTAGTGTAATGTTTAGTTTTAGCGTTAGGGTTTGGGTGAACTTTATGTTAAGCACGAGGGTTAGGGTTAGGGGTTAGGGTTCAGGTTAGGTTCAGGGTTAGGGTTAGGGTTAGGTTTAGGTTTGGGGTTAGGGTTAGGTTTAGTGTTAGTGTTAGTTTTGCTTAGCGTTAGGGTTTGAATGAATTTAGGGTAGGTTTAGGGTTATGGTTAGGGTGAAATTTTGGTTAAGGGTCAGGGTTCCGCTTAGGGTTAGGGTTAGATTTAGGGTCAGTGGTTAGGGTTAAGTTTAGGTTTAGGGTTAGAGTTAGGTTTAGGGTTAGTTTTAGTTTTTGGTTAGGATTAGACTATGAATGAAGTTAGGGTAGGTTTAGGGTTATGGTTAGGGTAAAATTTGTTAAAGGGTGAGGGTTCGGTTTAGGGTTAGGGTTAGGTTTAGAGTTAGGGTTGTGGTTAGGGTTAGGTTTAGGGTTAAGGTTAAGTTTAGGCTAAGGATTAGGGTTAGAGTTAGGGTTAGGTGTTAGTGTTTCGGTTAGGTTTAGCATAGGGGTGTATTTAGGGTTAAGTTTTTTTTTTTAGGTTTAGAGTAAGAGTCAGAGTTCCATTTACCGTTAAGGTGAGGGTTTTGGGTAAGTGTTACGGTTAGGGTTAGGGTTAGGTTTAGGGCTGCGGATAGGGTTAGAGTTAGGGTTAGGTTTAAGTTTATGGTAGGCTTAAAGATAGGGTTAAGCTTAGGTGAGGGTTAGGATTAGAATTAGGTTTAGGGTGAGGATTAGGGTCAGAGTTATTGTAAGGGTTAGGTTTAGGGTTACAGGTGGGCCCAGGTTAAGGTGAGGGTTAGGTTTAGGGGTAGGGTTAGGGTTAAAGTTAGGGTTAACTTTAGGTTAGGAATAGGGTGAAGTTTAACATAGGGTGAGGGTTAGGGTTATGGCTAAGGTTTGGGTTTGTTTTCAGGTTAGTGTTAAGGTTATGTTTAGGGTTAGGGTTAAGTTTAGGGGTTGTGTTGAGTTTTAGTGTTAGGGTTAGATTTTAGGTTAGTGTTTAGTGTTATGGTTTGGGTTAGGGTTAGGGTTGTGTTAGGCGTTGTGGTTGGGGTGAGGGTTAGGTTTAGGGTTAGGGTTGGGTAGGGTTAGGATTATGGATATGGTAAGGTGTTAGGGGTTAGAGTTGTAGTTTAAGGTTAGGGTTTGGGTTTGTGTGAGGGTTCCGGTTAGGCTTTGTGGTTCCGGTCATGGTTAAGGTTGGTTGAGGGTTGGGGTTAGGCTTCTGATTAGGTTTCGGTTAGTGTTACAGTTAGGGTTAAGGTTTTTGTTAGGCTTTGGTGTTGGGGTTAGGGTTTGGGTTAGGGTTAGGTTTATCGTTAGGGTCAGGGGTTTCAGGTTAGTGTTAGGGTTAGGGTTTCGGATAGCATTAGGGTTAGGGTTTCGGATAGCATTAGGGTTAGGGTTGTGGGATTCGGTTAAGGTTTAGGGTGAGGGTTAACGTTAGTTTTATGGTTAAGCTGAGGGTTTAGGGTAAGTGTTATGATTAGGGTTAGAGTCAGAGTTAGGGTTAGGTCTACGGTTAGGGTTAGGTGTAGGGTAAGATTTAGGTTTAGGTCCAAGTTGAGGGTTAGAGTTAGTGTTCTATTTAGGGTCAAGGTTAGAGTTAGGTTTTGGGTAAGGGACAGGCTTAGAGTTAGGGAAAGTGTTAGGGGTTCGTGTGAGGGTTAGTGTTAGATTTACATTAAGCTGATGTTTTAGGGTGTTATGGTGAGGGTTAGAGCTAGGGTTAGGGTTAGGGTTAGGGTTAGGGCTAGAGTTAGGGGAGAGTTAAGGGTTAGGTTTAGTTTTAGGGTTAGGGTTAGACTTAGGTTTAAGGTGAAGTTTAGGTTAAGGATGAGGGTTCGGGTTAGGATTAGGCGTTTGGGTTAAGGTTAGGGTTAGGTTTAGGGTTAGGCTTAGCAGCGATAGGGTTAGGTGTTTGGGTTAATGTTAGGGTCAGGTTTAGGGTTAGGGCTAGGGCTAGGGCTAGGGTGAAGTTTACGGGTGAGGGTTGTGCTTAGGTTTAGCGTTAGGGGTTAGGGTTGGGGTTAATGTTAGGAGTAAGTGTAGGGTTAAGGTTAGTTTTAGAGTGAGGGTTAGGGTTGGTTTTTGGGTTAAGTCATGGTTAGGTTTAGGGCTCGGTTAAGGTTAGAGATAGGGTTAGGTTAAGGGTTGGGTTAGGTTTAGATGTTAGGGTGAGGGTGAGTGCTAGGTTTCCATTTAAGCTGAGTGTGTAGGGTAAGTTTTAGGGTTAGGATTAGAGTTAGAGTTAGGGTCATGGTTAGGGTTAGGTTTAGGGTTAGGGTTAGGTTTATGGTTAGGGTCAGGGTTAGGGGGAGATTTAGTGTTATGTTTAGTTTTAGCGTTAGGGTTTGGGTGAACTTTATGTTAAGCACGAGGGTTAGGGTTAGGGGTTAGGTTTCAGGTTAGGTTCAGGGTTAGGGTTAGGGTTAGGTTTAGGTTTGGGGTTAGGGTTAGGTTTAGTGTTAGTGTTAGTTTTGCTTAGGGTTAGGGTTTGAATGAATTTAGGGTAGGTTTAGGGTTATGGTTAGGGTGAAATTTTGGTTAAGGGTCAGGGTTCCGCTTAGGGTTAGAGTTAGGTTTAGGGTTAGTTTTAGTTTTTGGTTAGGATTAGGCTATGAATGAAGTTAGGGTAGGTTTAGGGTTATGGTTAGGCTAAAATTTTGTTAAAGGGTGAGGGTTGGGTTTAGGGTTAGGGTTAGGTTTAGAGTTAGGGTTGTGGTTAGGTTTAGGTTTAGGGTTAAGGTTAAGTTTAGGCTAAGGATTAGGGTTAGAGTTAGGGTTAGGTGTTAGTGTTTCGGTTAGGTTTAGCATAGGGGTGTATTTAGGGTTAAGTTTTTTTTTTTAGGTTTAGAGTAAGAGTCAGAGTTCCATTTACCGTTCAGGTGAGGGTTTTGGGTAAGTGTTATGGTTAGGGTTAGGGTTAGGGTTAGGGCTGCGGATAGGGTTAGAGTTAGGGTTAGGTTTAAGTTTATGGTAGGCTTAAAGATAGGGTTAAGCTTAGGTGAGGGTTAGGATTAGAATTAGGTTTAGGGCGAGGATTAGGGTCAGAGTTATTGTAAGGGTTAGGTTTAGGGTTACAGGTGGGCCCAGGTTAAGGTGAGGGTTAGGTTTAGGGGTAGGGTTAGGGTTAAAGTTAGGGTTAACTTTAGGTTAGGGATAGGGTGAAGTTTAACATAGGGTGAGGTTAGGGTTATGGCTAAGGTTTGGGTTTGTTTTCAGGTTAGTGTTAAGGTTATGTTTCGGGTTAGGGTTAAGTTTAGGGGTTGTGTTGAGTTTTAGTGTTAGGGTTAGATTTTAGGTTAGTGTTTAGTGTTATGGTTAGGGTTAGGGTTAGGGTTGTGTTAGGCGTTGTGGTTGGGGTGAGGGTTAGGTTTAGGGTTAGGGTTGGGTAGGGTTAGGATTATGGATATGGTAAGGTGTTAGGGGTTAGAGGTGTAGTTTAGGGTTAGGGTTTGGGTTTGTGTGAGGGTTCCGGTCAGGCTTTGTGGTTCCGGTCATGGTTAGGGTTGGTTTAGGGTTGGGGTTAGGTTTATGATTAGGTTTCGGTTAGTGTTACAGTTAGGGTTAAGGTTTTTGTTAGGCTTTGGTGTTGGGGTTAGTGTTTGGGTTAGGGTTAGGTTTATCGTTAGGGTCAGGGGTTTCAGGTTAGTGTTAGGGTTAGGGTTTCGGATAGCATTAGGGTTAGGGTTTCGGATAGCATTAGGGTTAGGGTTGTGGAATTCGGTTAGGGTTTAGGGTGAGGGTTACCGTTAGTTTTATGGTTAAGCTGAGGGTTTAGGGTAAGTGTTATGATTAGGGTTAGAGTCAGAGTTAGGGTTAGGATTGCGGTTAGGGTTAGGTGTAGGGTAAGATTTAGGTTTAGGTCCAAGGTGAGGGTTAGAGTTAGTGTTCTATTTAGGGTCAAGGTTAGAGTTAGGGTTAGGGTAAGGGATAGGCTTAGAGTTAGGGAAAGTGTTAGGGGTTCGTGTGAGGGTTAGTGTTAGGTTTACATTAAGCTGATGTTTTAGGGTGTTATGATGAGGGTTAGAGCTAGGGTTAGGGTTAGGGTTAGGGTTAGGGTTAGGGCTAGAGTTAGGGGAGAGTTAAGGGTTAGGTTTAGTTTTAGGGTTAGGGTTAGACTTAGGTTTAAGGTGAAGTTTAGGTTAAGGATGAGGGTTCGGGTTAGGATTAGGCGTTTGGGTTAAGGTTAGGGTTAGGTTTAGGGTTAGGCTTAGCAGCGATAGGGTTAGGTGTTTGGGTTAATGTTAGTGTCAGGTTTAGGGTTAGGGCTAGGGCTAGGGCTAGGGTGAAGTTTACGGGTGAGGGTTGTGCTTAGGTTTAGCGTTAGGGGTTAGGGTTAGGGTTAATGTTAGGAGTAAGTGTAGGGTTAAGGTTAGTTTTAGAGTGAGGGTTAGGGTTGGTTTTTGGGTTAAGTCATGGTTAGGTTTAGGGCTCGGTTAAGGTTAGAGATAGGGTTAGGTTAAGGGTTGGGTTAGGTTTAGATGTTAGGGTGAGGGTGAGTGCTAGGTTTCCATTTAAGCTGAGTGTGTAGGGTAAGTTTTAGGGTTAGGATTAGAGTTAGAGTTAGGGTCATGGTTAGGGTTAAGTTTAGGGTTAGGGTTAGGTTTATGGTTAGGGTCAGGGTTAGGGGGAGATTTAGTGTTATGTTTAGTTTTAGCGTTAGGGTTTGGGTGAACTTTATGTTAAGCACGAGGGTTAGGGTTAGGGGTTAGGGTTCAGGTTAGGTTCAGGGTTAGGGTTAGGTTTAGGTTTGGGGTTAGGGTTAGGTTTAGTGTTAGTGTTAGTTTTGCTTAGGGTTAGGGTTTGAATGAATTTAGGGTAGGTTTAGGGTTATGGTTAGGGTGAAATTTTGGTTAAGGGTCAGGGTTCCGCTTAGGGTTAGAGTTAGGTTTAGGGTTAGTTTTAGTTTTTGGTTAGGATTAGGCTATGAATGAAGTTAGGGTAGGTTTAGGGTTATGGTTAGGCTAAAATTTTGTTAAAGGGTGAGGGTTGGGTTTAGGGTTAGGGTTAGGTTTAGAGTTAGGGTTGTGGTTAGGGTTAGGTTTAGGGTTAAGGTTAAGTTTAGGCTAAGGATTAGGGTTAGAGTTAGGGTTAGGTGTTAGGGTTAAGTTTAGGGTTAGGGTTAGGTTTATGGTTAGGATTAGGGTTAGGGTCAGGGTTAGGGGGAGATTTAGTGTAATGTTTAGTTTTAGCGTTAGGGTTTGGGTGAACTTTATGTTAAGCACGAGGGTTAGGGTTAGGGGTTAGGGTTCAGGTTAGGTTCAGGGTTAGGGTTAGAGTTAGGTTTAGGTTTGGGTTTAGGGTTAGGTTTAGTGTTAGTGTTAGTTTTGCTTAGCGTTAGGGTTTGAATGAATTTAGGGTAGGTTTAGGGTTATGGTTAGGGTGAAATTTTGGTTAAGGGTCAGGGTTCCGCTTAGGGTTAGGGTTAGATTTAGGGTCAGTGGTTAGGGTTAAGTTTAGGTTTAGGGTTAGAGTTAGGTTTAGGGTTAGTTTTAGTTTTTGGTTAGGATTAGACTATGAATGAAGTTAGGGTAGGTTTAGGGTTATGGTTAGGGTAAAATTTGTTAAAGGGTGAGGGTTCGGTTTAGGGTTAGGGTTAGGTTTAGAGTTAGGGTTGTGGTTAGGGTTAGGTTTAGGGTTAAGGTTAAGTTTAGGCTAAGGATTAGGGTTAGAGTTAGGGTTAGGTGTTAGTGTTTCGGTTAGGTTTAGCATAGGGGTGTATTTAGGGTTAAGTTTTTTTTTTTAGGTTTGGGGTAAGAGTCAGAGTTCCATTTACCGTTAAGGTGAGGGTTTTGGGTAAGTGTTACGGTTAGGGTTAGGGTTAGGTTTAGGGCTGCGGATAGGGTTAGAGTTAGGGTTAGGTTTAAGTTTATGGTAGGCTTAAAGATAGGGTTAAGCTTAGGTGAGGGTTAGGATTAGAATTAGGTTTAGGGTGAGGATTAGGGTCAGAGTTATTGTAAGGGTTAGGTTTAGGGTTACAGGTGGGCCCAGGTTAAGGTGAGGGTTAGGTTTAGGGGTAGGGTTAGGGTTAAAGTTAGGGTTAACTTTAGGTTAGGAATAGGGTGAAGTTTAACATAGGGTGAGGGTTAGGGTTATGGCTAAGGTTTGGGTTTGTTTTCAGGTTAGTGTTAAGGTTATGTTTAGGGTTAGGGTTAAGTTTAGGGGTTGTGTTGAGTTTTAGTGTTAGGGTTAGATTTTAGGTTAGTGTTTAGTGTTATGGTTTGGGTTAGGGTTAGGGTTGTGTTAGGCGTTGTGGTTGGGGTGAGGGTTAGGTTTAGGGTTAGGGTTGGGTAGGGTTAGGATTATGGATATGGTAAGGTGTTAGGGGTTAGAGTTGTAGTTTAAGGTTAGGGTTTGGGTTTGTGTGAGGGTTCCGGTTAGGCTTTGTGGTTCCGGTCATGGTTAAGGTTGGTTGAGGGTTGGGGTTAGGCTTCTGATTAGGTTTCGGTTAGTGTTACAGTTAGGGTTAAGGTTTTTGTTAGGCTTTGGTGTTGGGGTTAGGGTTTGGGTTAGGGTTAGGTTTATCGTTAGGGTCAGGGGTTTCAGGTTAGTGTTAGGGTTAGGGTTTCGGATAGCATTAGGGTTAGGGTTTCGGATAGCATTAGGGTTAGGGTTGTGGGATTCGGTTAAGGTTTAGGGTGAGGGTTACCGTTAGTTTTATGGTTAAGCTGAGGGTTTAGGGTAAGTGTTATGATTAGGGTTAGAGTCAGAGTTAGGGTTAGGTCTACGGTTAGGGTTAGGTGTAGGGTAAGATTTAGGTTTAGGTCCAAGTTGAGGGTTAGAGTTAGTGTTCTATTTAGGGTCAAGGTTAGAGTTAGGTTTTGGGTAAGGGACAGGCTTAGAGTTAGGGAAAGTGTTAGGGGTTCGTGTGAGGGTTAGTGTTAGATTTACATTAAGCTGATGTTTTAGGGTGTTATGGTGAGGGTTAGAGCTAGGGTTAGGGTTAGGGTTAGGGTTAGGGCTAGAGTTAGGGGAGAGTTAAGGGTTAGGTTTAGTTTTAGGGTTAGGGTTAGACTTAGGTTTAAGGTGAAGTTTAGGTTAAGGATGAGGGTTCGGGTTAGGATTAGGCGTTTGGGTTAAGGTTAGGGTTAGGTTTAGGGTTAGGCTTAGCAGCGATAGGGTTAGGTGTTTGGGTTAATGTTAGGGTCAGGTTTAGGGTTAGGGCTAGGGCTAGGGCTAGGGTGAAGTTTACGGGTGAGGGTTGTGCTTAGGTTTAGCGTTAGGGGTTAGGGTTAGGGTTAATGTTAGGAGTAAGTGTAGGGTTAAGGTTAGTTTTAGAGTGAGGGTTAGGGTTGGTTTTTGGGTTAAGTCATGGTTAGGTTTAGGGCTCGGTTAAGGTTAGAGATAGGGTTAGGTTAAGGGTTGGGTTAGGTTTAGATGTTAGGGTGAGGGTGAGTGCTAGGTTTCCATTTAAGCTGAGTGTGTAGGGTAAGTTTTAGGGTTAGGATTAGAGTTAGAGTTAGGGTCATGGTTAGGGTTAGGTTTAGGGTTAGGGTTAGGTTTATGGTTAGGGTCAGGGTTAGGGGGAGATTTAGTGTTATGTTTAGTTTTAGCGTTAGGGTTTGGGTGAACTTTATGTTAAGCACGAGGGTTAGGGTTAGGGGTTAGGTTTCAGGTTAGGTTCAGGGTTAGGGTTAGGGTTAGGTTTAGGTTTGGGGTTAGGGTTAGGTTTAGTGTTAGTGTTAGTTTTGCTTAGGGTTAGGGTTTGAATGAATTTAAGGTAGGTTTAGGGTTATGGTTAGGGTGAAATTTTGGTTAAGGGTCAGGGTTCCGCTTAGGGTTAGAGTTAGGTTTAGGGTTAGTTTTAGTTTTTGGTTAGGATTAGGCTATGAATGAAGTTAGGGTAGGTTTAGGGTTATGGTTAGGCTAAAATTTTGTTAAAGGGTGAGGGTTGGGTTTAGGGTTAGGGTTAGGTTTAGAGTTAGGGTTGTGGTTAGGGTTAGGTTTAGGGTTAAGGTTAAGGTTAAGTTTAGGCTAAGGATTAGGGTTAGAGTTAGGGTTAGGTGTTAGTGTTTCGGTTAGGTTTAGCATAGGGGTGTATTTAGGGTTAAGTTTTTTTTTTAGGTTTAGGGTAAGAGTCAGAGTTCCATTTACCGTTAAGGTGAGGGTTTTGGGTAAGTGTTACGGTTAGGGTTAGGGTTAGGGTTAGGGCTGCGGATAGGGTTAGAGTTAGGGTTAGGTTTAAGTTTATGGTAGGCTTAAAGATAGGGTTAAGCTTAGGTGAGGGTTAGGATTAGAATTAGGTTTAGGGCGAGGATTAGGGTCAGAGTTATTGTAAGGGTTAGGTTTAGGGTTACAGGTGGGCCCAGGTTAAGGTGAGGGTTAGGTTTAGGGCTAGGGTTAGGGTTAAAGTTAGGGTTAACTTTAGGTTAGGGATAGGGTGAAGTTTAACATAGGGTGAGGGTTAGGGTTATGGCTAAGGTTTGGGTTTGTTTTCAGGTTAGTGTTAAGGTTATGTTTAGGGTTAGGGTTAAGTTTAGGGGTTGTGTTGAGTTTTAGTGTTAGGGTTAGATTTTAGGTTAGTGTTTAGTGTTATGGTTAGGGTTAGGGTTAGGGTTGTGTTAGGCGTTGTGGTTGGGGTGAGGGTTAGGTTTAGGGTTAGGGTTGGGTAGGGTTAGGATTATGGATATGGTAAGGTGTTAGGGGTTAGAGGTGTAGTTTAGGGTTAGGGTTTGGGTTTGTGTGAGGGTTCCGGTCAGGCTTTGTGGTTCCGGTCATGGTTAGGGTTGGTTTAGGGTTGGGGTTAGGTTTATGATTAGGTTTCGGTTAGTGTTACAGTTAGGGTTAAGGTTTTTGTTAGGCTTTGGTGTTGGGGTTAGTGTTTGGGTTAGGGTTAGGTTTATGGTTAGGGTCAGGGGTTTCAGGTTAGTGTTAGGGTTAGGGTTTCAGATAGCATTAGGGTTAGGGTTTCGGATTGCATTAGGGTTAGGGTTGTGGGATTCGGTTAGGGTTTAGGGTGAAGGTTACCGTTAGTTTTATGGTTAAGCTGAGGGTTTAGGGTAAGTGTTATGATTAGGGTTAGAGTCAGAGTTAGGGTTAGGATTGCTGTTAGGGTTAGGTGTAGGGTAAGATTTAGGTTTAGGTTCAAGGTGAGGGTTAGAGTTAGTGTTCTATTTAGGGTCAAGGTTAGAGTTAGGGTTAGGGTAAGGGATAGGCTTAGAGTTAGGGAAAGTGTTAGGGGTTCGTGTGAGGGTTAGTGTTAGGTTTACATTAAGCTGATGTTTTAGGGTGTTATGGTGAGGGTTAGAGCTAGGGTTAGGGTTAGGTTAGGGTTAGGGCTAGAGTTAGGGGAGAGTTAAGGGTTAGGTTTAGTTTTAGGGTTAGGGTTAGACTTAAGTTTAAGGTGAAGTTTAGGTTAAGGATGAGGGTTCGAGTTAGGATTAGGCATTTGGGTTAAGGTTAGGGTTAGGTTTAGGGTTAGGCTTAGCAGCGATAGGGTTAGGTGTTTGGGTTAATGTTAGGGTCAGGATTAGGTTTAGGGCTAGGGCTAGGGCTAGGGTGAAGTTCACGGGTGAGGGTTGTGCTTAGGTTTAGCGTTAGGGGTTAGGGTTAGGGTTAATGTTAGGAGTAAGTGTAGGGTTAAGGTTAGTTTTAGAGTGAGGGTTAGGGTTGGTTTTTGGGTTAAGTCATGGTTAGGTTTAGGGCTCGGTTAAGGTTAGAGATAGGGTTAGGTTAAGGGTTGGGTTAGGTTTAGATGTTAGGGTGAGGGTGAGTGCTAGGTTTCCATTTAAGCTGAGTGTGTAGGGTATGTTTTAGGGTTTGGATTAGAGTTAGAGATAGGGTCATGGTTAGGGTTAAGTTTAGGGTTAGGGTTAGGTTTATGGTTAGGATTAGGGTTAGGGTCAGGGTTAGGGGGAGATTTAGTGTTATGTTTAGTTTTAGCGTTAGGGTTTGGGTGAACTTTATGTTATGCACGAGGGTTAGGGTTAGGGGTTAGGTTTCAGGTTAGGTTCAGGGTTAGGGTTAGGGTAGGTTTAGGTTCGGGGTTAGGGTTAGGTTTAGTGTTAGTGTTAGTTTTTCTTAGGGTTAGGGTTTGAATGAATTTAGGGTAGGTTTAGGGTTATGGTGAGGGTGAAATTTTGGTTAAGGGTCAGGGTTCCGCTTAGGGTTAGGGTTAGAGTTAAGATCAGTGGTTAGGGTTAAGTTTAGGTTTAGGGTTAGAGTTAGGTTTAGGGTTAGTTTTAGTTTTTGGTTAGGATTAGGCTATGAATGAAGTTAGGGTAGGTTTAGGGTTATGGTTAGGGTGAAATTTTGTTAAAGGGTGAGGGTTCGGTTTAGGGTTAGGGTTAGGTTTAGAGTTAGGGTTGTGGTTAGGGTTAGGTTTAGGGTTAAGGTTAAGTTTAGGCTAAGGATTAGGGTTAGAGTTAGGGTTAGGTGTTAGTGTTTCGGTTAGGTTTAGCATAGGGGTGTATTTAGGGTTAAGTTTTTTTTTTTAGGTTTAGGGTAAGAGTCAGAGTTCCATTTACCGTTAAGGTGAGGGTTTTGGGTAAGTGTTACGGTTAGGGTTAGGGTTAGGGTTAGGGCTGCGGATAGGGTTAGAGTTAGGGTTAGGTTTAAGTTTATGGTAGGCTTAAAGATAGGGTTAAGCTTAGGTGAGGGTTAGGATTAGAATTAGGTTTAGGGCGAGGATTAGGGTCAGAGTTATTGTAAGGGTTAGGTTTAGGGTTACAGGTGGGCCCAGGTTAAGGTGAGGGTTAGGTTTAGGGGTAGGGTTAGGGTTAAAGTTAGGGTTAACTTTAGGTTAGGGATAGGGTGAAGTTTAACATAGGGTGAGGGTTAGGGTTATGGCTAAGGTTTGGGTTTGTTTTCAGGTTAGTGTTAAGGTTATGTTTCGGGTTAGGGTTAAGTTTAGGGGTTGTGTTGAGTTTTAGTGTTAGGGTTAGATTTTAGGTTAGTGTTTAGTGTTATGGTTAGGGTTAGGGTTGTGTTAGGCGTTGTGGTTGGGGTGAGGGTTAGGTTTAGGGTTAGGGTTGGGTAGGGTTAGGATTATGGATATGGTAAGGTGTTAGGGGTTAGAGGTGTAGTTTAAGGTTAGGGTTTGGGTTTGTGTGAGGGTTCCGGTTAGGCTTTGTGGTTCCGTTCATGGTTACGGTTGGTTGAGGGTTGGGGTTAGGCTTCTGATTAGGTTTCGGTTAGTGTTACAGTTAGGGTTAAGGTTTTTGTTAGGCTTTGGTGTTGGGGTTAGGGTTTGGGTTAGGGTTAGGTTTATCGTTAGGGTCAGGGGTTTCAGGTTAGTGTTAAGGTTAGGTTTTCGGATAGCATTAGGGTTAGGGTTTCGGATAGCATTAGGGTTAGTGTTGTGGGATTCGGTTAAGGTTTAGGGTGAGGGTTACCGTTAGTTTTATGGTTAAGCTGAGGGTTTAGGGTAAGTGTTATGATTAGGGTTAGAGTTAGCGTAGGGTTAGGATTGCGGTTAGGGTTAGGTGTAGGGTAAAATTTAGGTTTAGGTCCAAGGTGAGGGTTAGAGTTAGTGTTCTATTTAGGGTCAAGGTTAGAGTTAGGGTTAGGGTAAGGGACAGGCTTAGAGTTAGGGAAAGTGTTAGGGGTTCGTGTGAGGGTTAGTGTTAGGTTTACATTAAGCTGATGTTTTACGGTGTTATGGTTAGGGTTAGAGTTAGGGTTAGGGTTAGGGTTAGGGCTAGAGTTAGAGGAGAGTTAAGAGTTAGGTTTAGTTTTAGGGTTAGGGTTAGACTTAGGTTTAAGGTGAAGTTTAGGTTAAGGATGAGGGTTCGGGTTAGGATTAGGCGTTTGGGTTAAGGTTAGGGTTAGGTTTAGGGTTAGGCTTAGCAGCGATAGGGTTAGGTGTTTGGGTTAATGTTAGGGTCAGGTTTAGGGTTAGGGCTAGGGCTAGGGCTAGGGCTAGGGTGAAGTTTACGGGTGAGGGTTGTGCTTAGGTTTAGCGTTAGGGGTTAGGGTTAGGGTTAATGTTAGGAGTAAGTGTAGGGTTAAGTTTAGTTTTAGAGTGAGGGTTAGGGTTGGTTTTTGGGTTAAGTCATGGTTAGGTTTAGGGCTAGGTTAAGGTTAGAGATAGGGTTAGGTTAAGGGTTGGGTTAGGTTTAGATGTTAGGGTGAGGGTGAGTGCTAGGTTTCCATTTAAGCTGAGTGTGTATAGTAAGTTTTAGGGTTAGGATTAGAGTTAGAGTTAGGGTCATGGTTAGGGTTAAGTTTAGGGTTAGGTTTATGGTTAGGATTAGGGTTAGGGTCAGGGTTAGGGGGAGATTTAGTGTTATGTTTAGTTTTAGCGTTAGGGTTTGTGTGAACTTTATGTTAAGCACGAGGGTTAGGGTTAGGGGTTAGGGTTCAGGTTAGGTTCAGGGTTAGGGTTAGGGTAGGTTTAGGTTCGGGGTTAGGGTTAGGTTTAGTGTTAGTGTTAGTTTTGCTTAGGGTTAGGGTTTGAATGAATTTAGGGTAGGTTTAGGGTTATGGTTAGGGTGAAATTTTGTTAAAGGGTGAGGGTTCGGTTTAGGGTTAGGGTTAGGTTTAGAGTTAGGGTTGTGGTTAGGGTTAGGTTTAGGGTTAAGGTTAAGGTTAAGTTTAGGCTAAGGATTAGGGTTAGAGTTAGGGTTAGGTGTTAGTGTTTCGGTTAGGTTTAGCATAGGGGTGTATTTAGGGTTAAGTTTTTTTTTTAGGTTTAGGGTAAGAGTCAGAGTTCCATTTACCGTTAAGGTGAGGGTTTTGGGTAAGTGTTACGGTTAGGGTTAGGGTTAGGGTTAGGGCTGCGGATAGGGTTAGAGTTAGGGTTAGGTTTAAGTTTATGGTAGGCTTAAAGATAGGGTTAAGCTTAGGTGAGGGTTAGGATTAGAATTAGGTTTAGGGCGAGGATTAGGGTCAGAGTTATTGTAAGGGTTAGGTTTAGGGTTACAGGTGGGCCCAGGTTAAGGTGAGGGTTAGGTTTAGGGGTAGGGTTAGGGTTAAAGTTAGGGTTAACTTTAGGTTAGGGATAGGGTGAAGTTTAACATAGGGTGAGGGTTAGGGTTATGGCTAAGGTTTGGGTTTGTTTTCAGGTTAGTGTTAAGGTTATGTTTAGGGTTAGGGTTAAGTTTAGGGGTTGTGTTGAGTTTTAGTGTTAGGGTTAGATTTTAGGTTAGTGTTTAGTGTTATGGTTAGGGTTAGGGTTAGGGTTGTGTTAGGCGTTGTGGTTGGGGTGAGGGTTAGGTTTAGGGTTAGGGTTGGGTAGGGTTAGGATTATGGATATGGTAAGGTGTTAGGGGTTAGAGGTGTAGTTTAGGGTTAGGGTTTGGGTTTGTGTGAGGGTTCCGGTCAGGCTTTGTGGTTCCGGTCATGGTTAGGGTTGGTTTAGGGTTGGGGTTAGGTTTATGATTAGGTTTCGGTTAGTGTTACAGTTAGGGTTAAGGTTTTTGTTAGGCTTTGGTGTTGGGGTTAGTGTTTGGGTTAGGGTTAGGTTTATGGTTAGGGTCAGGGGTTTCAGGTTAGTGTTAGGGTTAGGGTTTCAGATAGCATTAGGGTTAGGGTTTCGGATTGCATTAGGGTTAGGGTTGTGGGATTCGGTTAGGGTTTAGGGTGAAGGTTACCGTTAGTTTTATGGTTAAGCTGAGGGTTTAGGGTAAGTGTTATGATTAGGGTTAGAGTCAGAGTTAGGGTTAGGATTGCTGTTAGGGTTAGGTGTAGGGTAAGATTTAGGTTTAGGTTCAAGGTGAGGGTTAGAGTTAGTGTTCTATTTAGGGTCAAGGTTAGAGTTAGGGTTAGGGTAAGGGATAGGCTTAGAGTTAGGGAAAGTGTTAGGGGTTCGTGTGAGGGTTAGTGTTAGGTTTACATTAAGCTGATGTTTTAGGGTGTTATGGTGAGGGTTAGAGCTAGGGTTAGGGTTAGGTTAGGGTTAGGGCTAGAGTTAGGGGAGAGTTAAGGGTTAGGTTTAGTTTTAGGGTTAGGGTTAGACTTAAGTTTAAGGTGAAGTTTAGGTTAAGGATGAGGGTTCGAGTTAGGATTAGGCATTTGGGTTAAGGTTAGGGTTAGGTTTAGGGTTAGGCTTAGCAGCGATAGGGTTAGGTGTTTGGGTTAATGTTAGGGTCAGGATTAGGTTTAGGGCTAGGGCTAGGGCTAGGGTGAAGTTCACGGGTGAGGGTTGTGCTTAGGTTTAGCGTTAGGGGTTAGGGTTAGGGTTAATGTTAGGAGTAAGTGTAGGGTTAAGGTTAGTTTTAGAGTGAGGGTTAGGGTTGGTTTTTGGGTTAAGTCATGGTTAGGTTTAGGGCTCGGTTAAGGTTAGAGATAGGGTTAGGTTAAGGGTTGGGTTAGGTTTAGATGTTAGGGTGAGGGTGAGTGCTAGGTTTCCATTTAAGCTGAGTGTGTAGGGTATGTTTTAGGGTTTGGATTAGAGTTAGAGATAGGGTCATGGTTAGGGTTAAGTTTAGGGTTAGGGTTAGGTTTATGGTTAGGATTAGGGTTAGGGTCAGGGTTAGGGGGAGATTTAGTGTTATGTTTAGTTTTAGCGTTAGGGTTTGGGTGAACTTTATGTTAAGCACGAGGGTTAGGGTTAGGGGTTAGGTTTCAGGTTAGGTTCAGGGTTAGGGTTAGGGTAGGTTTAGGTTCGGGGTTAGGGTTAGGTTTAGTGTTAGTGTTAGTTTTGCTTAGGGTTAGGGTTTGAATGAATTTAGGGTAGGTTTAGGGTTATGGTTAGGGTGAAATTTTGGTTAAGGGTCAGGGTTCCGCTTAGGGCTAGGGTTAGAGTTAAGATCAGTGGTTAGGGTTAAGTTTAGGTTTAGGGTTAGAGTTAGGTTTAGGGTTAGTTTTAGTTTTTGGTTAGGATTAGGCTATGAATGAAGTTAGGGTAGGTTTAGGGTTATGGTTAGGGTGAAATTTTGTTAAAGGGTGAGGGTTCGGTTTAGGGTTAGGGTTAGGTTTAGAGTTAGGGTTGTGGTTAGGGTTAGGTTTAGGGTTAAGGTTAAGTTTAGGCTAAGGATTAGGGTTAGAGTTAGGGTTAGGTGTTAGTGTTTCGGTTAGGTTTAGCATAGGGGTGTATTTAGGGTTAAGTTTTTTTTTTTAGGTTTAGGGTAAGAGTCAGAGTTCCATTTACCGTTAAGGTGAGGGTTTTGGGTAAGTGTTACGGTTAGGGTTAGGGTTAGGGTTAGGGCTGCGGATAGGGTTAGAGTTAGGGTTAGGTTTAAGTTTATGGTAGGCTTAAAGATAGGGTTAAGCTTAGGTGAGGGTTAGGATTAGAATTAGGTTTAGGGCGAGGATTAGGGTCAGAGTTATTGTAAGGGTTAGGTTTAGGGTTACAGGTGGGCCCAGGTTAAGGTGAGGGTTAGGTTTAGGGGTAGGGTTAGGGTTAAAGTTAGGGTTAACTTTAGGTTAGGGATAGGGTGAAGTTTAACATAGGGTTAGGGTTAGGGTTATGGCTAAGGTTTGGGTTTGTTTTCAGGTTAGTGTTAAGGTTATGTTTAGGGTTAGGGTTAAGTTTAGGGGTTGTGTTGAGTTTTAGTGTTAGGGTTAGATTTTAGGTTAGTGTTTAGTGTTATGGTTAGGGTTAGGGTTAGGGTTGTGTTAGGCGTTGTGGTTGGGGTGAGGGTTAGGTTTAGGGTTAGGGTTGGGTAGGGTTAGGATTATGGATATGGTAAGGTGTTAGGGGTTAGAGGTGTAGTTTAGGGTTAGGGTTTGGGTTTGTGTGAGGGTTCCGGTCAGGCTTTGTGGTTCCGGTTATGGTTAGGGTTGGTTTAGGGTTGGGTTTAGGTTTATGATTAGGTTTCGGTTAGTGTTACAGTTAGGGTTAAGGTTTTTGTTAGGCTTTGGTGTTGGGGTTAGTGTTTGGGTTAGGGTTAGGTTTATGGTTAGGGTCAGGGGTTTCAGGTTAGTGTTAGGGTTAGGGTTTCGGATAGCATTAGGGTTAGGGTTTCGGACAGCATTAGGCTTAGGGTTGCGGGATTCGGTTAGGGTTTACGGTGAGGGTTACCGTTAGTTTTATACTTAAGCTGAGGGTTTAGGGTAAGTGTTATGATTAGGGTTAGAGTCAGAGTTAGGGTTAGGATTGCGATTAGGGTCAGGTGTAGGGTAAGATTTAGGTTTAGGTCCAAGGTGAGGGTTAGAGTTAGTGTTCTA
The DNA here is from genome assembly GCF_030014295.1 of Loxodonta africana. NCBI lineage: Eukaryota > Metazoa > Chordata > Mammalia > Proboscidea > Elephantidae > Loxodonta > Loxodonta africana. The sequence goes on along the minus strand of NC_087367.1, from coordinate 48,029,903 downwards.
TTTAGGGTCAAGGTTAGAGTTAGGGTTAGGGTAAGGGATAGGCTTAGAGTTAGGGAAAGTGTTAGGGGTTCGTGTGAGGGTTAGTGTTAGGTTTACATTAAGCTGATGTTTTAGGGTGTTATGGTGAGGGTTAGAGCTAGGGTTAGGGTTAGGTTAGGGTTAGGGCTAGAGTTAGGGGAGAGTTAAGGGTTAGGTTTAGTTTTAGGGTTAGGGTTAGACTTAGGTTTAAGGTGAAGTTTAGGTTAAGGATGAGGGTTCGAGTTAGGATTAGGCATTTGGGTTAAGGTTAGGGTTAGGTTTAGGGTTAGGCTTAGCAGCGATAGGGTTAGGTGTTTGGGTTAATGTTAGGGTCAGGATTAGGTTTAGGGCTAGGGCTAGGGCTAGGGTGAAGTTCACGGGTGAGGGTTGTGCTTAGGTTTAGCGTTAGGGGTTAGGGTTAATGTTAGGAGTAAGTGTAGGGTTAAGGTTAGTTTTAGAGTGAGGGTTAGGGTTGGTTTTTGGGTTAAGTCATGGTTAGGTTTAGGGCTAGGTTAAGGTTAGAGATAGGGTTAGGTTAAGGGTTGGGTTAGGTTTAGATGTTAGGGTGAGGGTGAGTGCTAGGTTTCCATTTAAGCTGAGTGTGTAGGGTATGTTTTAGGGTTTGGATTAGAGTTAGAGATAGGGTCATGGTTAGGGTTAAGTTTAGGGTTAGGGTTAGGTTTATGGTTAGGATTAGGGTTAGGGTCAGGGTTAGGGGGAGATTTAGTGTTATGTTTAGTTTTAGCGTTAGGGTTTGGGTGAACTTTATGTTAAGCACGAGGGTTAGGGTTAGGGGTTAGGTTTCAGGTTAGGTTCAGGGTTAGGGTTAGGGTAGGTTTAGGTTCGGGGTTAGGGTTAGGTTTAGTGTTAGTGTTAGTTTTGCTTAGGGTTAGGGTTTGAATGAATTTAGGGTAGGTTTAGGGTTATGGTTAGGGTGAAATTTTGGTTAAGGGTCAGGGTTCCGCTTAGGGTTAGGGTTAGAGTTAAGATCAGTGGTTAGGGTTAAGTTTAGGTTTAGGGTTAGAGTTAGGTTTAGGGTTAGTTTTAGTTTTTGGTTAGGATTAGGCTATGAATGAAGTTAGGGTCGGTTTAGGGTTATGGTTAGGGTGAAATTTTGTTAAAGGGTGAGGGTTCGGTTTAGGGTTAGGGTTAGGTTTAGAGTTAGGGTTGTGGTTAGGGTTAGGTTTAGGGTTAAGGTTAAGTTTAGGCTAAGGATTAGGGTTAGAGTTAGGGTTAGGTGTTAGTGTTTCGGTTAGGTTTAGCATAGGGGTGTATTTAGGGTTAAGTTTTTTTTTTTAGGTTTAGGGTAAGAGTCAGAGTTCCATTTACCGTTAAGGTGAGGGTTTTGGGTAAGTGTTACGGTTAGGGTTAGGGTTAGGGTTAGGGCTGCGGATAGGGTTAGAGTTAGGGTTAGGTTTAAGTTTATGGTAGGCTTAAAGATAGGGTTAAGCTTAGGTGAGGGTTAGGATTAGAATTAGGTTTAGGGCGAGGATTAGGGTCAGAGTTATTGTAAGGGTTAGGTTTAGGGTTACAGGTGGGCCCAGGTTAAGGTGAGGGTTAGGTTTAGGGGTAGGGTTAGGGTTAAAGTTAGGGTTAACTTTAGGTTAGGGATAGGGTGAAGTTTAACATAGGGTTAGGGTTAGGGTTATGGCTAAGGTTTGGGTTTGTTTTCAGGTTAGTGTTAAGGTTATGTTTAGGGTTAGGGTTAAGTTTAGGGGTTGTGTTGAGTTTTAGTGTTAGGGTTAGATTTTAGGTTAGTGTTTAGTGTTATGGTTAGGGTTAGGGTTAGGGTTGTGTTAGGCGTTGTGGTTGGGGTGAGGGTTAGGTTTAGGGTTAGGGTTGGGTAGGGTTAGGATTATGGATATGGTAAGGTGTTAGGGGTTAGAGGTGTAGTTTAGGGTTAGGGTTTGGGTTTGTGTGAGGGTTCCGGTCAGGCTTTGTGGTTCCGGTTATGGTTAGGGTTGGTTTAGGGTTGGGTTTAGGTTTATGATTAGGTTTCGGTTAGTGTTACAGTTAGGGTTAAGGTTTTTGTTAGGCTTTGGTGTTGGGGTTAGTGTTTGGGTTAGGGTTAGGTTTATGGTTAGGGTCAGGGATTTCAGGTTAGTGTTAGGGTTAGGGTTTCGGATAGCATTAGGGTTAGGGTTTCGGACAGCATTAGGCTTAGGGTTGCGGGATTCGGTTAGGGTTTACGGTGAGGGTTACCGTTAGTTTTATACTTAAGCTGAGGGTTTAGGGTAAGTGTTATGATTAGGGTTAGAGTCAGAGTTAGGGTTAGGATTGCGATTAGGGTCAGGTGTAGGGTAAGATTTAGGTTTAGGTCCAAGGTGAGGGTTAGAGTTAGTGTTCTATTTAGGGTCAAGGTTAGAGTTAGGGTTAGGGTAAGGGATAGGCTTAGAGTTAGGGAAAGTGTTAGGGGTTCGTGTGAGGGTTAGTGTTAGGTTTACATTAAGCTGATGTTTTAGGGTGTTATGGTGAGGGTTAGAGCTAGGGTTAGGGTTAGGTTAGGGTTAGGGCTAGAGTTAGGGGAGAGTTAAGGGTTAGGTTTAGTTTTAGGGTTAGGGTTAGACTTAGGTTTAAGGTGAAGTTTAGGTTAAGGATGAGGGTTCGAGTTAGGATTAGGCATTTGGGTTAAGGTTAGGGTTAGGTTTAGGGTTAGGCTTAGCAGCGATAGGGTTAGGTGTTTGGGTTAATGTTAGGGTCAGGATTAGGTTTAGGGCTAGGGCTAGGGCTAGGGTGAAGTTCACGGGTGAGGGTTGTGCTTAGGTTTAGCGTTAGGGGTTAGGGTTAGGGTTAATGTTAGGAGTAAGTGTAGGGTTAAGGTTAGTTTTAGAGTGAGGGTTAGGGTTGGTTTTTGGGTTAAGTCATGGTTAGGTTTAGGGCTAGGTTAAGGTTAGAGATAGGGTTAGGTTAAGGGTTGGGTTAGGTTTAGATGTTAGGGTGAGGGTGAGTGCTAGGTTTCCATTTAAGCTGAGTGTGTAGGGTATGTTTTAGGGTTTGGATTAGAGTTAGAGATAGGGTCATGGTTAGGGTTAAGTTTAGGGTTAGGGTTAGGTTTATGGTTAGGATTAGGGTTAGGGTCAGGATTAGGGGGAGATTTAGTGTTATGTTTAGTTTTAGCGTTAGGGTTTGGGTGAACTTTATGTTAAGCACGAGGGTTAGGGTTAGGGGTTAGGTTTCAGGTTAGGTTCAGGGTTAGGGTTAGGGTAGGTTTAGGTTCGGGGTTAGGGTTAGGTTTAGTGTTAGTGTTAGTTTTGCTTAGGGTTAGGGTTTGAATGAATTTAGGGTAGGTTTAGGGTTATGGTTAGGGTGAAATTTTGGTTAAGGGTCAGGGTTCCGCTTAGGGTTAGGGTTAGAGTTAAGATCAGTGGTTAGGGTTAAGTTTAGGTTTAGGGTTAGAGTTAGGTTTAGGGTTAGTTTTAGTTTTTGGTTAGGATTAGGCTATGAATGAAGTTAGGGTAGGTTTAGGGTTATGGTTAGGGTGAAATTTTGTTAAAGGGTGAGGGTTCGGTTTAGGGTTAGGGTTAGGTTTAGAGTTAGGGTTGTGGTTAGGGTTAGGTTTAGGGTTAAGGTTAAGTTTAGGCTAAGGATTAGGGTTAGAGTTAGGGTTAGGTGTTAGTGTTTCGGTTAGGTTTAGCATAGGGGTGTATTTAGGGTTAAGTTTTTTTTTTTAGGTTTAGGGTAAGAGTCAGAGTTCCATTTACCGTTAAGGTGAGGGTTTTGGGTAAGTGTTACGGTTAGGGTTAGGGTTAGGGTTAGGGCTGCGGATAGGGTTAGAGTTAGGGTTAGGTTTAAGTTTATGGTAGGCTTAAAGATAGGGTTAAGCTTAGGTGAGGGCTAGGATTAGAATTAGGTTTAGGGCGAGGATTAGGGTCAGAGTTATTGTAAGGGTTAGGTTTAGGGTTACAGGTGGGCCCAGGTTAAGGTGAGGGTTAGGTTTAGGGGTAGGGTTAGGGTTAAAGTTAGGGTTAACTTTAGGTTAGGGATAGGGTGAAGTTTAACATAGGGTTAGGGTTAGGGTTATGGCTAAGGTTTGGGTTTGTTTTCAGGTTAGTGTTAAGGTTATGTTTAGGGTTAGGGTTAAGTTTAGGGGTTGTGTTGAGTTTTAGTGTTAGGGTTAGATTTTAGGTTAGTGTTTAGTGTTATGGTTAGGGTTAGGGTTAGGGTTGTGTTAGGCGTTGTGGTTGGGGTGAGGGTTAGGTTTAGGGTTAGGGTTGGGTAGGGTTAGGATTATGGATATGGTAAGGTGTTAGGGGTTAGAGGTGTAGTTTAGGGTTAGGGTTTGGGTTTGTGTGAGGGTTCCGGTCAGGCTTTGTGGTTCCGGTTATGGTTAGGGTTGGTTTAGGGTTGGGTTTAGGTTTATGATTAGGTTTCGGTTAGTGTTACAGTTAGGGTTAAGGTTTTTGTTAGGCTTTGGTGTTGGGGTTAGTGTTTGGGTTAGGGTTAGGTTTATGGTTAGGGTCAGGGGTTTCAGGTTAGTGTTAGGGTTAGGGTTTCGGATAGCATTAGGGTTAGGGTTTCGGACAGCATTAGGCTTAGGGTTGCGGGATTCGGTTAGGGTTTACGGTGAGGGTTACCGTTAGTTTTATACTTAAGCTGAGGGTTTAGGGTAAGTGTTATGATTAGGGTTAGAGTCAGAGTTAGGGTTAGGATTGCTGTTAGGGTTAGGTGTAGGGTAAGATTTAGGTTTAGGTTCAAGGTGAGGGTTAGAGTTAGTGTTCTATTTAGGGTCAAGGTTAGAGTTAGGGTTAGGGTAAGGGATAGGCTTAGAGTTAGGGAAAGTGTTAGGGGTTCGTGTGAGGGTTAGTGTTAGGTTTACATTAAGCTGATGTTTTAGGGTGTTATGGTGAGGGTTAGAGCTAGGGTTAGGGTTAGGTTAGGGTTAGGGCTAGAGTTAGGGGAGAGTTAAGGGTTAGGTTTAGTTTTAGGGTTAGGGTTAGACTTAGGTTTAAGGTGAAGTTTAGGTTAAGGGTGAGGGTTCGAGTTAGGATTAGGCATTTGGGTTAAGGTTAGGGTTAGGTTTAGGGTTAGGCTTAGCAGCGATAGGGTTAGGTGTTTGGGTTAATGTTAGGGTCAGGATTAGGTTTAGGGCTAGGGCTAGGGCTAGGGTGAAGTTCACGGGTGAGGGTTGTGCTTAGGTTTAGCGTTAGGGGTTAGGGTTAGGGTTAATGTTAGGAGTAAGTGTAGGGTTAAGGTTAGTTTTAGAGTGAGGGTTAGGGTTGGTTTTTGGGTTAAGTCATGGTTAGGTTTAGGGCTAGGTTAAGGTTAGAGATAGGGTTAGGTTAAGGGTTGGGTTAGGTTTAGATGTTAGGGTGAGGGTGAGTGCTAGGTTTCCATTTAAGCTGAGTGTGTAGGGTATGTTTTAGGGTTTGGATTAGAGTTAGAGATAGGGTCATGGTTAGGGTTAAGTTTAGGGTTAGGGTTAGGTTTATGGTTAGGATTAGGGTTAGGGTCAGGGTTAGGGGGAGATTTAGTGTTATGTTTAGTTTTAGCGTTAGGGTTTGGGTGAACTTTATGTTAAGCACGAGGGTTAGGGTTAGGGGTTAGGGTTCAGGTTAGGTTCAGGGTTAGGATTAGGGTTAGGTTTAGGTTTGGGGTTAGGGTTAGGTTTAGTGTTAGTGTTAGTTTTGCTTAGGGTTAGGGTTTGAATGAATTTAGGGTAGGTTTAGGGTTATGGTTAGGGTGAAATTTTGGTTAAGGGTCAGGGTTCCGCTTAGGGTTAGAGTTAGGTTTAGGGTTAGTTTTAGTTTTTGGTTAGGATTAGGCTATGAATGAAGTTAGGGTAGGTTTAGGGTTATGGTTAGGCTAAAATTTTGTTAAAGGGTGAGGGTTCGGTTTAGGGTTAGTGTTAGGTTTAGAGTTAGGGTTGTGGTTAGGTTTAGGTTTAGGGTTAAGGTTAAGTTTAGGCTAAGGATTAGGGTTAGAGTTAGGGTTAGGTGTTAGTGTTTCGGTTAGGTTTAGCATAGGGGTGTATTTAGGGTTAAGTTTTTTTTTTTAGGTTTAGGGTAAGAGTCAGAGTTCCATTTACCGTTAAGGTGAGGGTTTTGGGTAAGTGTTACGGTTAGGGTTAGGGTTAGGGTTAGGGCTGCGGATAGGGTTAGAGTTAGGGTTAGGTTTAAGTTTATGGTAGGCTTAAAGATAGGGTTAAGCTTAGGTGAGGGTTAGGATTAGAATTAGGTTTAGGGCGAGGATTAGGGTCAGAGTTATTGTAAGGGTTAGGTTTAGGGTTCCAGGTGGGCCCAGGTTAAGGTGAGGGTTAGGTTTAGGGGTAGGGTTAGGGTTAAAGTTAGGGTTAACTTTAGGTTATGGATAGGGTGAAGTTTAACATAGGGTGAGGTTAGGGTTATGGCTAAGGTTTGGGTTTGTTTTCAGGTTAGTGTTAAGGTTATGTTTAGGGTTAGGGTTAAGTTTAGGGGTTGTGTTGAGTTTTAGTGTTAGGGTTAGATTTTAGGTTAGTGTTTAGTGTTATGGTTAGGGTTAGGGTTAGGGTTGTGTTAGGCGTTGTGGTTGGGGTGAGGGTTAGGTTTAGGATTAGGGTTGGGTAGGGTTAGGATTATGGATATGGTAAGGTGTTAGGGGTTAGAGGTGTAGTTTAGGGTTAGGATTTGGGTTTGTGTGAGGGTTCCGGTCAGGCTTTGTGGTTCCGGTCATGGTTAGGGTTGGTTTAGGGTTGGGGTTAGGTTTATGATTAGGTTTTGGTTAGTGTTACAGTTAGGGTTAAGGTTTTTGTTAGGCTTTGGTGTTGGGGTTAGTGTTTGGGTTAGGGTTAGGTTTATCGTTAGGATCAGGGGTTTCAAGTTAGTGTTAGGGTTAGGGTTTCGGATAGCATTAGGGTTAGGGTTTCGGATAGCATTAGGGTTAGGGTTGTGGGATTCGGTTAGGGTTTAGGGTGAGGGTTACCGTTAGTTTTATGGTTCAGCTGAGGGTTTAGGGTAAGTGTTATGATTAGGGTTAGAGTCAGAGTTAGGGTTAGGATTGCTGTTAGGGTTAGGTGTAGGGTAAGATTTAGGTTTAGGTCCAAGGTGAGGGTTAGAGTTAGTGTTCTATTTAGGGTCAAGGTTAGAGTTAGGGTTAGGTTAAGGGACAGGCTTAGAGTTAGGGAAAGTGTTAGGGGTTCGTGTGAGGGTTAGTGTTAGGTTTACATTAAGCTGATGTTTTAGGGTGTTATGGTGAGGTTAGAGCTAGGGTTAGGGTTAGGGTTAGGGTTAGGGCTAGAGTTAGGGGAGAGTTAAGGGTTAGGTTTAGTTTTAGGGTTAGGGTTAGACTTAGGTTTAAGGTGAAGTTTAGGTTAAGGATGAGGGTTCGGGTTAGGATTAGGCGTTTGGGTTAAGGTTAGGGTTAGGTTTAGGGTTAGGCTTAGCAGCGATAGGGTTAGGTGTTTGGGTTAATGTTAGGGTCAGGTTTAGGGTTAGGGCTAGGGCTAGGGCTAGGGTGAAGTTTACGGGTGAGGGTTGTGCTTAGGTTTAGCGTTAGGGGTTAGGGTTAGGGTTAATGTTAGGAGTAAGTGTAGGGTTAAGGTTAGTTTTAGAGTGAGGGTTAGGGTTGGTTTTTGGGTTAAGTCATGGTTAGGTTTAGGGCTAGGTTAAGGTTAGAGATAGGGTTAGGTTAAGGGTTGGGTTAGGTTTAGATGTTAGGGTGAGGGTGAGTGCTAGGTTTCCATTTAAGCTGAGTGTGTAGGGTAAGTTTTAGGGTTAGGATTAGAGTTAGAGTTAGGGTCATGGTTAGGGTTAGGTTTAGGGTTAGGGTTAGGTTTATGGTTAGGGTCAGGGTTAGGGGGAGATTTAGTGTTATGTTTAGTTTTAGCGTTAGGGTTTGGGTGAACTTTATGTTAAGCACGAGGGTTAGGGTTAGGGGTTAGGGTTCAGGTTAGGTTCAGGGTTAGGGTTAGGGTTAGGTTTAGGTTTGGGGTTAGGGTTAGGTTTAGTGTTAGTGTTAGTTTTGCTTAGGGTTAGGGTTTGAATGAATTTAGGGTAGGTTTAGGGTTATGGTTAGGGTGAAATTTTGGTTAAGGGTCAGGGTTCCGCTTAGGGTTAGGGTTAGAGTTAGGGTCAGTGGTTAGGGTTAAGTTTAGGTTTAGGGTTAGAGTTAGGTTTAGGGTTAGGTTTAGTTTTGGTTAGCATTAGGCTATGAATGAAGTTAGGGTAGGTTTAGGGTTATGGTTAGGGTGAAATTTTGTTTAAGGGTGAGGGTTCGGTTTAGGGTTAGGTTTAGAGTTAGGGTTGTGGTTAGGGTTAGGTTTAGGGTTAAGGTTAAGTTTAGGCTAAGGATTAGGGTTAGAGTTAGGGTTAGGTGTTAGTGTTTCGGTTAGGTTTAGCATAGGGGTGTATTTAGGGTTAAGTTTTTTTTTTTTTAGGTTTAGGGTAAGAGTCAGAGTTCCATTTACCGTTAAGGTGAGGGTTTTGGGTAAGTGTTACGGTTAGGGTTAGGGTTAGGGTTAGGGTTAGGGCTGCGGATAGGGTTAGAGTTAGGGTTAGGTTTAAGTTTATGGTAGGCTTAAAGATAGGGTTAAGCTTAGGTGAGGGTTAGGATTAGAATTAGGTTTAGGGCGAGGATTAGGGTCAGAGTTATTGTAAGGGTTAGGTTTAGGGTTCCAGGTGGGCCCAGGTTAAGGTGAGGGTTAGGTTTAGGGGTAGGGTTAGGGTTAAAGTTAGGGTTAACTTTAGGTTAGGGATAGGGTGAAGTTTAACATAGGGTGAGGGTTAGGGTTATGGCTAAGGTTTGGGTTTGTTTTCAGGTTAGTGTTAAGGTTATGTTTAGGGTTAGGGTTAAGTTTAGGGGTTGTGTTGAGTTTTAGTGTTAGGGTTAGATTTTAGGTTAGTGTTTAGTGTTATGGTTAGGGTTAGGGTTAGGGTTGTGTTAGGCGTTGTGGTTGGGGTGAGGGTTAGGTTTAGGGTTAGGGTTGGGTAGGGTTAGGATTATGGATATGGTAAGGTGTTAGGGGTTAGAGGTGTAGTTTAAGGTTAGGGTTTGGGTTTGTGTGAGGGTTCCGGTTAGGCTTTGTGGTTCCGGTCATGGTTAGGGTTGGTTGAGGGTTGGGGTTAGGCTTCTGATTAGGTTTCGGTTAGTGTTACAGTTAGGGTTAAGGTTTTTGTTAGGCTTTGGTGTTGGGGTTAGGGTTTGGGTTAGGGTTAGGTTTATCGTTAGGGTCAGGGGTTTCAGGTTAGTGTTAGGGTCAGGGTTTCGGATAGCATTAGTATTAGGGTTTTGGATAGCATTAGGGTTAGGGTTGTGGGATTCGGTTAAGGTTTAGGGTGAGGGTTACCGTTAGTTTTATGGTTAAGCTGAGGGTTTAGGGTAAGTGTTATGATTAGGGTTAGAGTTAGCGTTAGGGTTAGGATTGCGGTTAGGGTTAGGTGTAGGGTAAAATTTAGGTTTAGGTCCAAGTTGAGGGTTAGTGTTAGTGTTCTATTTAGGGTCAAGGTTAGAGTTAGGGTTAGGGTAAGGGACAGGCTTAGAGTTAGGGAAAGTGTTAGGGGTTCGTGTGAGGGTTAGTGTTAGGTTTACATTAAGCTGATGTTTTAGGGTGTTACGGTGAGGGTTAGAGCTAGGGTTAGGGTTAGGGTTAGGGTTAGGGCTAGAGTTAGGGGAGAGTTAAGGGTTAGGTTTAGTTTTAGGGTTAGGGTTAGACTTAGGTTTAAGGTGAAGTTTAGGTTAAGGATGAGGGTTCGGGTTAGGATTAGGCGTTTGGGTTAAGGTTAGGGTTAGGTTTAGGGTTAGGCTTAGCAGCGATAGGGTTAGGTGTTTGGGTTAATGTTAGGGTCAGGTTTAGGGTTAGGGCTAGGGCTAGGGCTAGGGTGAAGTTTACGGGTGAGGGTTGTGCTTAGGTTTAGCGTTAGGGGTTAGGGTTAGGGTTAATGTTAGGAGTAAGTGTAGGGTTAAGGTTAGTTTTAGAGTGAGGGTTAGGGTTGGTTTTTGGGTTAAGTCATGGTTAGGTTTAGGGCTAGGTTAAGGTTAGAGATAGGGTTAGGTTAAGGGTTGGGTTAGGTTTAGATGTTAGGGTGAGGGTGAGTGCTAGGTTTCCATTTAAGCTGAGTGTGTAGGGTAAGTTTTAGGGTTAGGATTAGAGTTAGAGTTAGGGTCATGGTTAGGGTTAGGTTTAGGGTTAGGGTTAGGTTTATGGTTAGGGTCAGGGTTAGGGGGAGATTTAGTGTTATGTTTAGTTTTAGCGTTAGGGTTTGGGTGAACTTTATGTTAAGCACGAGGGTTAGGGTTAGGGGTTAGGGTTCAGGTTAGGTTCAGGGTTAGGGTTAGGGTTAGGTTTAGGTTTGGGGTTAGGGTTAGGTTTAGTGTTAGTGTTAGTTTTGCTTAGGGTTAGGGTTTGAATGAATTTAGGGTAGGTTTAGGGTTATGGTTAGGGTGAAATTTTGGTTAAGGGTCAGGGTTCCGCTTAGGGTTAGGGTTAGAGTTAGGGTCAGTGGTTAGGGTTAAGTTTAGGTTTAGGGTTAGAGTTAGGTTTAGGGTTAGGTTTAGTTTTGGTTAGCATTAGGCTATGAATGAAGTTAGGGTAGGTTTAGGGTTATGGTTAGGGTGAAATTTTGTTAAAGGGTGAGGGTTCGGTTTAGGGTTAGGGTTAGGTTTAGAGTTAGGGTTGTGGTTAGGGTTAGGTTTAGGGTTAAGGTTAAGTTTAGGCTAAGGATTAGGGTTAGAGTTAGGGTTAGGTGTTAGTGTTTCGGTTAGGTTTAGCATAGGGGTGTATTTAGGGTTAAGTTTTTTTTTTTTAGGTTTAGGGTAAGAGTCAGAGTTCCATTTACCGTTAAGGTGAGGGTTTTGGGTAAGTGTTACGGTTAGGGTTAGGGTTAGGGTTAGGGTTAGGGCTGCGGATAGGGTTAGAGTTAGGGTTAGGTTTAAGTTTATGGTAGGCTTAAAGATAGGGTTAAGCTTAGGTGAGGGTTAGGATTAGAATTAGGTTTAGGGCGAGGATTAGGGTCAGAGTTATTGTAAGGGTTAGGTTTAGGGTTCCAGGTGGGCCCAGGTTAAGGTGAGGGTTAGGTTTAGGGGTAGGGTTAGGGTTAAAGTTAGGGTTAACTTTAGGTTAGGGATAGGGTGAAGTTTAACATAGGGTGAGGGTTAGGGTTATGGCTAAGGTTTGGGTTTGTTTTCAGGTTAGTGTTAAGGTTATGTTTAGGGTTAGGGTTAAGTTTAGGGGTTGTGTTGAGTTTTAGTGTTAGGGTTAGATTTTAGGTTAGTGTTTAGTGTTATGGTTAGGGTTAGGGTTAGGGTTGTGTTAGGCGTTGTGGTTGGGGTGAGGGTTAGGTTTAGGGTTAGGGTTGGGTAGGGTTAGGATTATGGATATGGTAAGGTGTTAGGGGTTAGAGGTGTAGTTTAAGGTTAGGGTTTGGGTTTGTGTGAGGGTTCCGGTTAGGCTTTGTGGTTCCGGTCATGGTTAGGGTTGGTTGAGGGTTGGGGTTAGGCTTCTGATTAGGTTTCGGTTAGTGTTACAGTTAGGGTTAAGGTTTTTGTTAGGCTTTGGTGTTGGGGTTAGGGTTTGGGTTAGGGTTAGGTTTATCGTTAGGGTCAGGGGTTTCAGGTTAGTGTTAGGGTCAGGGTTTCGGATAGCATTAGTATTAGGGTTTTGGATAGCATTAGGGTTAGGGTTGTGGGATTCGGTTAAGGTTTAGGGTGAGGGTTACCGTTAGTTTTATGGTTAAGCTGAGGGTTTAGGGTAAGTGTTATGATTAGGGTTAGAGTTAGCGTTAGGGTTAGGATTGCGGTTACGGTTAGGTGTAGGGTAAAATTTAGGTTTAGGTCCAAGTTGAGGGTTAGAGTTAGTGTTCTATTTAGGGTCAAGGTTAGAGTTAGGGTTAGGGTAAGGGACAGGCTTAGAGTTAGGGAAAGTGTTAGGGGTTCGTGTGAGGGTTAGTGTTAGGTTTACATTAAGCTGATGTTTTAGGGTGTTACGGTGAGGGTTAGAGCTAGGGTTAGGGTTAGGGTTAGGGTTAGGGCTAGAGTTAGGGGAGAGTTAAGGGTTAGGTTTAGTTTTAGGGTTAGGGTTAGACTTAGGTTTAAGGTGAAGTTTAGGTTAAGGATGAGGGTTCGGGTTAGGATTAGGCGTTTGGGTTAAGGTTAGGGTTAGGTTTAGGGTTAGGCTTAGCAGCGATAGGGTTAGGTGTTTGGGTTAATGTTAGGGTCAGGTTTAGGGTTAGGGCTAGGGCTAGGGCTAGGGTGAAGTTTACGGGTGAGGGTTGTGCTTAGGTTTAGCGTTAGGGGTTAGGGTTAGGGTTAATGTTAGGAGTAAGTGTAGGGTTAAGGTTAGTTTTAGAGTGAGGGTTAGGGTTGGTTTTTGGGTTAAGTCATGGTTAGGTTTAGGGCTCGGTTAAGGTTAGAGATAGGGTTAGGTTAAGGGTTGGGTTAGGTTTAGATGTTAGGGTGAGGGTGAGTGCTAGGTTTCCATTTAAGCTGAGTGTGTAGGGTAAGTTTTAGGGTTAGGATTAGAGTTAGAGTTAGGGTCATGGTTAGGGTTAGGTTTAGGGTTAGGGTTAGGTTTATGGTTAGGGTCAGGGTTAGGGGGAGATTTAGTGTTATGTTTAGTTTTAGCGTTAGGGTTTGGGTGAACTTTATGTTAAGCATGAGGGTTAGGGTTAGGGGTTAGGGTTCAGGTTAGGTTCAGGGTTAGGGTTAGGGTTAGGTTTAGGTTTGGGGTTAGGGTTAGGTTTAGTGTTAGTGTTAGTTTTGCTTAGGGTTAGGGTTTGAATGAATTTAGGGTAGGTTTAGGGTTATGGTTAGGGTGAAATTTTGGTTAAGGGTCAGGGTTCCGCTTAGGGTTAGAGTTAGGTTTAGGGTTAGTTTTAGTTTTTGGTTAGGATTAGGCTATGAATGAAGTTAGGGTAGGTTTAGGGTTATGGTTAGGGTGAAATTTTGTTAAAGGGTGAGGGTTCGGTTTAGGGTTAGGGTTAGGTTTAGAGTTAGGGTTGTGGTTATGGTTAGGTTTAGGGTTAAGGTTAAGTTTAGGCTAAGGATTAGGGTTAGAGTTAGGGTTAGGTGTTAGTGTTTCGGTTAGGTTTAGCATAGGGGTGTATTTAGGGTTAAGTTTTTTTTTTTAGATTTAGGGTAAGAGTCAGAGTTCCATTTACCGTTAAGGTGAGGGTTTTGGGTAAGTGTTACGGTTAGGGTTAGGGTTAGGGTTAGGGCTGCGGATAGGGTTAGAGTTAGGGTTAGGTTTAAGTTTATGGTAGGCTTAAAGATAGGGTTAAGCTTAGGTGAGGGTTAGGATTAGAATTAGGTTTAGGGCGAGGATTAGGGTCAGAGTTATTGTAAGGGTTAGGTTTAGGGTTCCAGGTGGGCCCAGGTTAAGGTGAGGGTTAGGTTTAGGGGTAGGGTTAGGGTTAAAGTTAGGGTTAACTTTAGGTTAGGGATAGGGTGAAGTCTAACATAGGGTGAGGGTTAGGGTTATGGCTAAGGTTTCGGTTTGTTTTCAGGTTAGTGTTAAGGTTATGTTTCGGGTTAGGGTTAAGTTTAGGGGTTGTGTTGAGTTTTAGTGTTAGGGTTAGATTTTAGGTTAGTGTTTAGTGTTATGGCTAGGGTTAGGGTTGTGTTAGGCGTTGTGGTTGGGGTGAGGGTTAGGTTTAGGGTTAGGGTTGGGTAGGGTTAGGATTATGGATATGGTAAGGTGTTAGGGGTTAGAGGTGTAGTTTAAGGTTAGGGTTTGGGTTTGTGTGAGGGTTCCGGTTAGGCTTTGTGGTTCCGGTCATGGTTAGGGTTGGTTGAGGGTTGGGGTTAGGTATATGATTAGGTTTGTTTTAGCGTTACAGTGAGGGTTAAGGCTTTTGTTAGGCTTTGGTGTTGGGGTTAGTGTTTGGGTTAGGGTTAGGTTTATCGTTAGGGTCAGGGGTTTCAGGTTAGTGTTAGGGTTTGGGTTTCGGATAGCATTAGGGTTAGGGTTTCGGATAGCATTAGGGTTAGGGTTGTGGGATTCGGTTAAGGTTTAGGGTGAGGGTTACCGTTACTTTTATGTTTAAGCTGAGGGTTTAGGGTAAGTGTTATGATTAGGGTTAGAGTTAGCGTTAGGGTTAGGATTGCGGTTAGGGTTAGGTGTAGGGTAAGATTTAGGTTTAGGTCCAAGTTGAGGGTTAGAGTTAGTGTTCTATTTAGGGTCAAGGTTAGAGTTAGGGTTAGGGTAAGGGATAGGCTTAGAGCTAGGGAAAGTGTTAGGGGTTCGTGTGAGGGTTAGTGTTAGGTTTACATTAAGCTGATGTTTTAGGGTGTTATGGTGAGGGTTAGAGCCAGGGTTAGGGTTAGGGTTAGGGCTAGATTTAGGGGAGAGTTAAGGGTTAGGTTTAGTTTTAGGGTTAGGGTTAGACTTAGGTTTAAGGTGAAGTTTAGGTTAAGGATGAGGGTTCGGGTTAGGATTAGGCGTTTGGGTTAAGGTTAGGGTTAGGTTTAGGGTTAGGCTTAGCAGCGATAGGGTTAGGTGTTTGGGTTAATGTTAGGGTCAGGTTTAGGGTTAGGGCTAGGGCTAGGGCTAGGGTGAAGTTTACGGGTGAGGGTTGTGCTTAGGTTTAGCGTTAGGGGTTAGGGTTAATGTTAGGAGTAAGTGTAGGGTTAAGGTTAGTTTTAGAGTGAGGGTTAGGGTTGGTTTTTGGGTTAAGTCATGGTTAGGTTTAGGGCTCGGTTAAGGTTAGAGATAGGGTTAGGTTAAGGGTTGGGTTAGGTTTAGATGTTAGGGTGAGGGTGAGTGCTAGGTTTCCATTTAAGCTGAGTGTGTAGGGTAAGTTTTAGGGTTAGGATTAGAGTTAGAGTTAGGGTCATGGTTAGGGTTAAGTTTAGGGATAGGTTTATGGTTAGGATTAGGGTTAGGGTCAGGGTTAGGGGGAGATTTAGTGTTATGTTTAGTTTTAGCGTTAGGGTTTGGGTGAACTTTTTGTTAAGCACGAGGGTTAGGGTTAGGGGTTAGGGTTCTGGTTAGGTTCAGGGTTAGGGTTAGGGTAGGTTTAGGTTTGGGGTTAGGTTTAGGTTTAGTGTTAGTGTTAGTTTTGCTTAGGGTTAGGGTTTGAATGAATTTTGGGTAGGTTTAGGGTTATGGTTAAGGTGAAATTTTGGTTAAGGGTCAGGGTTCCGCTTAGGGTTAGGGTTAGAGTTAGGGTCAGTGGTTAGGGTTAAGTTTAGGTTTAGGGTTAGAGTTAGGTTTAGGGTTAGTTTTAGTTTTGGTTAGGATTAGGCTATGAATGAAGTTAGGGTAGGTTTAGGGTTATGGTTAGGCTGAAATTTTGTTAAAGGGTGAGGGTTCGATTTAGGGTTAGGGTTAGGTTTAGAGTTAGGGTTGTGGCCAGGGTTAGGTTTAGAGTTAAGGTTAAGTTTAGGCTAAGGATTAGGGTTAGAGTTAGGGTTAGGTGTTAGTGTTTCGGTTAGGTTTAGCATAGGGGTGTATTTAGGGTTAAGTTTTTTTTTTTAGGTTTAGGGTAAGAGTCAGAGTTACATTTACCGTTAAGGTGAGGGTTTTGGGTAAGTGTTATGGTTAGGGTTGTGGTTAAGGGTAGGGTTAGGGTTAGGGTTAGGGTTAGGGTTAGGGTTAGGGTTAGGGTTAGGGTTAGGGTTAGGGTTAGGGTTAGGATTAGGGCTGCGGATAGGGTTAGAGTTAGGGTTAGGTTTAAGTTTATGGTAGGCTTAAAGATAGGGTTAAGCTTAGGTGAGGGTTTGGATTAGAATTAGGTTTAGAGCGAGGATTAGGGTCAGAGTTATTGTAAGGGTTAGGTTTAGG
The DNA here is from genome assembly GCF_030014295.1 of Loxodonta africana. NCBI lineage: Eukaryota > Metazoa > Chordata > Mammalia > Proboscidea > Elephantidae > Loxodonta > Loxodonta africana. The sequence continues at coordinate 48,014,194 of NC_087367.1, read as the reverse complement.
GTTACAGGTGGGCCCAGGTTAAGGTGAGGGTTAGGTTTAGGGGTAGGGTTAGGGTTAAAGTTAGGGTTAACTTTGGGTTAGGGATAGGGTGAAGTTTAACATAGGGTGAGGGTTAGGGTTATGGCTAAGGTTTGGGTTTGTTTTCAGGTTAGTGTTAAGGTTATGTTTCGGGTTAGGGTTAAGTTTAGGGGTTGTGTTGAGTTTTAGTGTTAGGGTTAGATTTTAGGTTAGTGTTTAGTATTATGTTTAAGGTTAGGGTTAGGGTTGTGTTAGGCGTTGTGGTTGGGGTGAGGGTTAGGTTTAGGGTTAGGGTTGGGTAGGGTTAGGATTATGGATATGGTAAGGTGTTACGGGTTAGAGGTGTAGTTTAGGGTTAGGGTTTGGGTTTGTGTGAGTGTTCTGGTTAGGCTTTGTGGTTCCGGTCAAGGTTAGGGTTGGTTTAGGGTTGGGGATAGGTTTATGATTAGGTTTCATTTGTGTTACAGTTAGGGTTAAGGTAATTGTTAGGCTTTGGTGTTGGGGTTAGGGTTTGGGTTAGGGTTACGTTTATCGTTAGGGTCAGGGGTTTCAGGTTAGTGTTAGGGTTAGGGTTTCGGATAGCATTAGGGTTAGGGTTTCGGATAGCATTAGGGTTAGGGTTGTGGGATTCTGTTAGGGTTTAGGGTGAGGGTTACCGTTAGTTTTATGGTTAAGCTGAGGGTTTAGGGTAAGTGTTATGATTAGGGTTAGAGTCAGAGTTAGGGTTAGGATTGCGGTTAGGGTTAGGTGTAGGGTAAGATTTAGGTTTAGGTCCAAGGTGAGGGTTAGAGTTAGTGTTCTATTTAGGGTCAAGGTTAGAGTTAGGGTTAGGGTAAGGGATAGGCTTAGAGTTAGGGAAAGTGTTAGGGGTTCGTGTGAGGGTTAGTGTTAGGTTTACATTAAGCTGATGTTTTAGGGTGTTGTGGGTAGGGTTAGAGTTAGGGTTAGGGTTAGGGTTAGGGCTAGAGTTAGGGGAGAGTTAAGGGTTAGGTTTAGTTTTAGGGTTAGGGTTAGACTTAGGTTTAAGGTGAAGTTTAGGTTAAGGATGAGGGTACGGGTTAGGATTAGGAGTTTCGGTTAAGGTTAGGGTTAGGTTTAGGGTTAGGCTTAGCAGCGATAGGGTTAGGTGTTTGGGTTAATGTTAGGGTCAGGTTTAGGGTTAGGGCTAGAGCTAGGGCTAGGGTGAAGTTTACGGGTGAGGGTTGTGCTTAGGTTTAGCTTTAGGGGTTAGGGTTAGGGTTAATGTTAGGAGTAAGTGTAGGGTTAAGGTTAGTTTTAGAGTGAGGGTTAGGGTTGGTTTTTGGGTTAAGTTATGGTTAGGTTTAGGGCTAGGTTAAGGTTAGAGATAGGGTTAGGTTAAGGGTTGGGTTAGGTTTAGATGTTAGGGTGAGGGTGAGTGCTAGGTTTCCACTTAAGCTGAGTGTGTAGGGTAAGTTTTAGGGTTAGGATTAGAGTTAGAGTTAGGGTCATGGCTAGGGTTAAGTTTAGGGTTAGGGTTAGGTTTATGGTTAGGATTAGGGTTAGGGTCAGGGTTAGGGGGAGATTTAGTGTTGTTTAGTTTTAGCATTAGGGTTTGGGTGAACTTTATGTTAAGCACGAGGGTTAGGGTTAGGGGTTAGGGTTCAGGTTAGGTTCAGGGTTAGGTTTAGGTTTGGGGTTAGGGTTAGGTTTAGTGTTAGTGTTAGTTTTGCTTAGGGTTAGGGTTTGAATGAATTTAGGGTAGGTTTAGGGTTATGGTTAGGGTGAAATTTTGGTTAAGGGTCAGGGTTCCGCTTAGGGTTAGGGTTAGAGTTAGGGTCAGTGGTTAGGGTTAAGTTTAGGTTTAGGGTTAGAGTTAGGTTTAGGGTTAGTTTTAGTTTTTGGTTAGCATTAGGCTATGAATGAAGTTAGGGTAGGTTTAGGGTTATGGTTAGGGTAAAATTTTGTTAAAGGGTGAGGGTTCGGTTTAGGGTTAGGGTTAGGTTTAGAGTTAGGGTTGTGGTTAGGGTTAGGTTTAGGGTTAAGGTTAAGTTTAGGCTAAGGATTAGGGTCAGAGTTAGGGTTAGGTGTTAGTGTTTCGGTTAGGTTTAGCATAGGGGTGTATTTAGGGTTAAGTTTTTTTTTTTTAGGTTTAGGGTAAGAGTCAGAGTTCCATTTACCGTTAAGGTGAGGGTTTTGGGTAAGTGTTACGGTTAGGGTTAGGGTTAGGTTTAGGGCTGCGGATAGGGTTAGAGTTAGGGTTAGGTTTAAGTTTATGGTAGGCTTAAAGATAGGGTTAAGCTTAGGTGAGGGTTAGGATTAGAATTAGGTTTAGGGCGAGGATTAGGGTCAGAGTTATTGTAAGGGTTAGGTTTAGGGTTACAGGTGGGCCAAGGTTAAGGTGAGGGTTAGGTTTAGGGCTAGGGTTAGGGTTAAAGTTAGGGTTAACTTTAGGTTAGGGATCGGGTGAAGTTTAACATGGGGTGAGGGTTAGGGTTATGGCTAAGGTTTGGGTTTGTTTTCAGGTTAGTGTTAAGGTTATGTTTAGGGTTAGGGTTAAGTTTAAGGGTTGTGTTGAGTTTTAGTGTTAGGGTTAGATTTTAGGTTAGTGTTTAGTGTTATGGTTAGGGTTAGGGTTAGGGTTGTGTTAGGCGTTGTGGTTGGGGTGAGGGTTAGGTTTAGGGTTAGGGTTGGGTAGGGTTAGGATTATGGATATGGTAAGGTGTTAGGGGTTAGAGGTGTAGTTTAGGGTTAGGGTTTGGGTTTGTGTGAGGGTTCCGGTTAGGCTTTGTGGTTCCGGTCATGGTTAGGGTTGGTTTAGGGTTGGGGTTAGGTTTATGATTAGGTTTCGGTTAGTGTTACAGTTAGGGTTAAGGTTTTTGTTAGGCTTTGGTGTTGGGGTTAGGGTTAGGTTTATCGTTAGGGTCAGGGGTTTCAGGTTAGTGTTAGGGTTAGGGTTTCGGATAGCATTAGGGTTAGGGTTTCGGACAGCATTAGGGTTAGGGTTGGGGGATTCGGTTAGGGTTTACGGTGAGGGTTACCGTTAGTTTTATACTTAAGCTGAGGGTTTAGGGTAAGTGTTATGATTAGGGTTAGAGTCAGAGTTAGGGTTAGGTCTACGGTTAGGGTTAGGTGTAGGGTAAGATTTAGGTTTACGTCCAAGTTGAGGGTTAGAGTTAGTGTTCTATTTAGGGTCCAGGTTAGAGTTAGGGTTTGGGTAAGGGATAGGCTTAGAGTTAGGGAAAGTGTTAGGGGTTCGTGTGAGGGTTAGTGTTAGGTTTACATTAAGCTGATGTTTTACGGTGTTATGGTTAGGGTTAGAGTTAGGGTTAGGGTTAGGTTTAGGGTTAGGGCTAGAGTTAGGGGAGAGTTAAGGGTTAGGTTTAGTTTTAGGGTTAGACTTAGGTTTAAGGTGAAGTTTAGGTTCAGGATGAGGGTTCGGGTTAGGATTAGGCGTTTGGTTTAAGGTTAGGGTTAGGTTTAGGGTTAGGCTTAACGATAGGGTTAGGTGTTTGGGTTAATGTTAGGGTCAGGTTTAGGGTTAGGGCTAGGGCTAGGGTGAAGTTTACGGGTGAGGGTTGTGCTTAGGTTTAGCGTTAGGGGTTAGGGTTAGGGTTAATGTTAGGAGTAAGTGTAGGGTTGAGGTTAGTTTTAGAGTGAGGGTTAGGGTTGGTTTTTGGGTTAAGTCATGGTTAGGTTTAGGGCTAGGTTAAGGTTGGAGATAGGGTTAGGTTAAGGGTTGGGTTAGGTTTAGATGTTAGGGTGAGGGTGAGTGCTAGGTTTCCATTTAAGCTGAGTGTGTAGGGTAAGTTTTAGGGTTAGGATTAGAGTTAGAGTTAGGGTCATGGTTAGGGTTAAGTTTAGGGTTAGGGTTTGGTTTATGGTTAGGATTAGGGTTAGGGTCAGTGTTAGGGGAGATTTAGTGTTATGTTTAGTTTTAGCGTTAGGGTTTGGGTGAAGTTGATGTTAAGCGCGAGGGTTAGGGTTAGGGGTTAGGGTTCAGGTTAGGTTCAGGGTTAGGGTTAGGGTTAGGTGTAGGTTTGGGGTTAGGGTTAGGTTTAGTGTTAGTGTTAGTTTTGCTTAGGGTTTGGGTTTGAAAGAATTTAGGGTAGGTTTAGGGTTATGGTTAGGGTGAAATTTTGTTTAAGGGTCAGGGTTCCGCTTAGGGTTAGGGTTAGAGTTAGGGTCAGTGGTTAGGATTAAGTTTAGGTTTAGGGTTAGAGTTAGGTTTAGGGTTAGTTTTAGTTTGGGTTAGGATTAGGCTATGAATGAAGTTAGGGTAGGTTTAGGGTTATGGTTAGGGTGCAATTTCGTTTAAGGGTGAGGGTTCGGTTTAGGTTTAGGGTTAGGTTTAGAGTTAGGGTTGTGGTTAGGGTTAGGTTTAGGGTTAAGGTTAAGTTTAGGCTAAGGATTAGGGTTAGAGTAAGGGTTAGGTGTTAGTGTTTCGGTTACGTTTAGCATAGGGTTGTATTTAGGGTTAAGTTTTTTTTTCTTAGGTTTAGGGTAAGAGTCAGAGTTACATTTACCGTTAAGGTGAGGGTTTTGGATAAGTGTTACGGTTAGAGTTAGGGTTAGGGTTAGGGGTTCGGGTTAGGTTTAAGTTTACGGTAGGCTTAAAGATAGGGTTAAGCTTAGGTTAGGGTTAGGGTCAGGGTTAGGATTAGAATTAGGTTTAGGGCGAGGATTAGTGTCAGAGATATTGTAAGGGTTAGGTTCAGGGTTACAGGTGGGCCCAGGTTAAGGTGAGGGTTAGGTTTAGGGGTAGGGTTAGGGTTAAAGTTAGGGTTAACTTTAGGTTAGGGATAGGGTGAAGTTTAACATAGGGTGAGGGTCAGGGTTATGGCTAAGGTTTGGGTTTGTTTTCAGGTTAGTGTTAAGGTTATGTTTAGGGTTAGGGTTAAGTTTAGGGGTTGTGTTGAGTTTTAGTGTTAGGGTTAGATTTTAGGTTAGTGTTTAGTGTTATGGTTAGTGTTAGGGTTAGGGTTGCGTTAGGCGTTGTGGTTGGGGTGAGGGTTAGGTTTAGGGTTAGGGTTGGGTAGGGTTAGGATTATGGATATGGTAAGGTGTTAGGGGTTAGAGGTGTAGTTTAGGGTTAGGGTTTGGGTTTGTGTGAGGGTTCCGGTTAGGCTTTGTGGTTCCGGTCATGGTTAGGGTTGGTTTAGGGTTGGGGTTAGGTTTATGATTAGGTTTCGGTTAGTGTTACAGTTAGGGTTAAGGTTTTTGTTAGGCTTTGGTGTTGGGGTTAGGGTTAGGTTTATCGTTAGGGTCAGGTGTTTCAGGTTAGTGTTAGGGTTAGGGTTTCGGATAGCATTAGGGTTAGGGTTTCGGACAGCATTAGGGTTAGGGTTGCGGGATTCGGTTAGGGTTTACGGTGAGGGTTACCGTTAGTTTTATACTTAAGCTGAGGGTTTAGGGTAAGTGTTATGATTAGGGTTAGAGTCAGAGTTAGGGTTAGGTCTACGGTTAGGGTTAGGTGTAGGGTAAGATTTAGGTTTACGTCCAAGTTGAGGGTTAGAGTTAGTGTTCTATTTAGGGTCAAGGTTAGAGTTAGGGTTAGGGTAAGGGATAGGCTTAGAGTTAGGGAAAGTGTTAGGGGTTCGTGTGAGGGTTAGTGTTAGGTTTACATTAAGCTGATGTTTTAGGGTGTTATGGTTAGGGTTAGAGTTAGGGTTAGGGTTAGGTTTAGGGTTAGGGCTAGAGTTAGGGGAGAGTTAAGGGTTAGGTTTAGATTTAGGGTTAGGGTTAGACTTAGGTTTAAGGTGAAGTTTAGGTTCAGGATGAGGGTTCGGGTTAGGATTAGGCGTTTGGTTTAAGGTTAGGGTTAGGTTTAGGGTTAGGCTTAACGATAGGGTTAGGTGTTTGGGTTAATGTTAGGGTCAGGTTTAGGGTTAGGGCTAGGGCTAGGGTGAAGTTTACGGGTGAGGGTTGTGCTTAGGTTTAGCGTTAGGGGTTAGGGTTAGGGTTAATGTTAGGAGTAAGTGTAGGGTTGAGGTTAGTTTTAGAGTGAGGGTTAGGGTTGGTTTTTGGGTTAAGTCATGGTTAGGTTTAGGGCTAGGTTAAGGTTGGAGATAGGGTTAGGTTAAGGGTTGGGTTAGGTTTAGATGTTAGGGTGAGGGTGAGTGCTAGGTTTCCATTTAAGCTGAGTGTGTAGGGTAAGTTTTAGGGTTAGGATTAGAGTTAGAGTTAGGGTCATGGTTAGGGTTAAGTTTAGGGTTAGGGTTAGGTTTATGGTTATGATTAGGGTTAGGGTCAGTGTTGGGGAGATTTAGTGTTATGTTTAGTTTTAGCGTTAGGGTTTGGGTGAAGTTGATGTTAAGCGCGAGGGTTAGGGTTAGGGGTTAGGGTTCAGGTTAGGTTCAGGGTTAGGGTTAGGGTTAGGTGTAGGTTTGGGGTTAGGGTTAGGTTTAGTGTTAGTGTTAGTTTTGCTTAGGGTTAGGGTTTGAAAGAATTTAGGGTAGGTTTAGGGTTATGGTTAGGGTGAAATTTTGTTTAAGGGTCAGGGTTCCGCTTAGGGTTAGGGTTAGAGTTAGGGTCAGTGGTTAGGATTAAGTTTAGGTTTAGGGTTAGAGTTAGGTTTAGGGTTAGTTTTAGTTTGGGTTAGGATTAGGCTGTGAATGAAGTTAGGGTAGGTTTAGGGTTATGGTTAGGGTGCAATTTCGTTTAAGGGTGAGGGTTCGGTTTAGGGTTAGGGTTAGGTTTAGAGTTAGGGTTGTGGTTAGGGTTAGGTTTAGGGTTAAGGTTAAGTTTAGGCTAAGGATTAGGGTTAGAGTAAGGGTTAGGTGTTAGTGTTTCGGTTACGTTTAGCATAGGGTTGTATTTAGGGTTAAGTTTTTTTTTCTTAGGTTTAGGGTAAGAGTCAGAGTTACATTTACCGTTAAGGTGAGGGTTTTGGGTAAGTGTTATGGTTAGGGTTAGGGTTAGGGCTACGGTTAGGGTTAGAGTTAGGGTTAGGGGTTCGGGTTAGGTTTAAGTTTACGGTAGGCTTAAAGATAGGGTTAAGCTTAGGTTAGGGTTAGGGTCAGGGTTAGGATTAGAATTAGGTTTAGGGCGAGGATTAGTGTCAGAGATATTGTAAGGGTTAGGTTCAGGGTTACAGGTGGGCCAAGGTTAAGGTGAGGGTTAGGTTTAGGGGTAGGGTTAGGGTTAAAGTTAGGGTTAACTTTAGGATAGGGATAGGGTGAAGTTTAACATAGGGTGAGGGTCAGGGTTATGGCTAAGGTTTGGGTTTGTTTTCAGGTTAGTGTTAAGGTTATGTTTCGGGTTAGGGTTAAGTTTAGGGGTTGTGTTGAGTTTTAGTGTTAGGGTTAGATTTTAGGTTAGTGTTTAGTGTTATGGTTAGTGTTAGGGTTATGGTTGCGTTAGGCGTTGTGGTTGGGGTGAGGGTTAGGTTTAGGGTTAGGGTTGGGTAGGGTTAGGATTATGGATATGGTAAGGTGTTAGGGGTTAGAGGTGTAGTTTAGGGTAGGGTTTGGGTTTGTGTGAGGGTTCCGGTTAGGCTTTGTGGTTCCGGTCATGGTTAGGGTTGGTTTAGGGTTGGGGTTAGGTTTATGATTAGGTTTCGGTTAGTGTTACAGTTAGGGTTAAGGTTTTTGTTAGGCTTTGGTGTTGGGGTTAGGGTTAGGTTTATCGTTAGGGTCAGGTGTTTCAGATTAGTGTTAGGGTTAGGGTTTCGGATAGCATTAGGGTTAGGGTTTCGGACAGCATTAGGGTTAGGGTTGCGGGATTCGGTTAGGGTTTACGGTGAGGGTTACCGTTAGTTTTATACTTAAGCTGAGGGTTTAGGGTAAGTGTTATGATTAGGGTTAGAGTCAGAGTTAGGGTTAGGTCTACGGTTAGGGTTAGGTGTAGGGTAAGATTTAGGTTTACGTCCAAGTTGAGGGTTAGAGTTAGTGTTCTATTTAGGGTCAAGGTTAGAGTTAGGGTTAGGGTAAGGGATAGGCTTAGAGTTAGGGAAAGTGTTAGGGGTTCGTGTGAGGGTTAGTGTTAGGTTTACATTAAGCTGATGTTTTACGGTGTTATGGTTAGGGTTAGAGTTAGGGTTAGGGTTAGGTTTAGGGTTAGGGCTAGAGTTAGGGGAGAGTTAAGGGTTAGGTTTAGACTTAGGGTTAGGGTTAGACTTAGGTTTAAGGTGAAGTTTAGGTTCAGGATGAGGGTTCGGGTTAGGATTAGGCGTTTGGTTTAAGGTTAGGGTTAGGTTTAGGGTTAGGCTTAACGATAGGTTTAGGTGTTTGGGTTAATGTTAGGGTCAGGTTTAGGGTTAGGGCTAGGGCTAGGGTGAAGTTTACGGGTGAGGGTTGTGCTTAGGTTTAGCGTTAGGGGTTAGGGTTAGGGTTAATGTTAGGAGTAAGTGTAGGGTTGAGGTTAGTTTTAGAGTGAGGGTTAGGGTTGGTTTTTGGGTTAAGTCATGGTTAGGTTTAGGGCTAGGTTAAGGTTGGAGATAGGGTTAGGTTAAGGGTTGGGTTAGGTTTAGATGTTAGGGTGAGGGTGAGTGCTAGGTTTCCATTTAAGCTGAGTGTGTAGGGTAAGTTTTAGGGTTAGGATTAGAGTTAGAGTTAGGGTCATGGTTAGGGTTAAGTTTAGGGTTAGGGTTAGGTTTATGGTTAGGATTAGGGTTAGGGTCAGTGTTAGGGGAGATTTAGTGTTATGTTTAGTTTTAGCGTTAGGGTTTGGGTGAAGTTGATGTTAAGCGCGAGGGTTAGGGTTAGGGGTTAGGGTTCAGGTTAGGTTCAGGGTTAGGGTTAGGGTTAGGTGTAGGTTTGGGGTTAGGGTTAGGTTTAGTGTTAGTGTTAGTTTTGCTTAGGGTTTGGGTTTGAAAGAATTTAGGGTAGGTTTAGGGTTATGGTTAGGGTGAAATTTTGTTTAAGGGTCAGGGTTCCGCTTAGGGTTAGGGTTAGAGTTAGGGTCAGTGGTTAGGATTAAGTTTAGGTTTAGGGTTAGAGTTAGGTTTAGGGTTAGTTTTAGTTTGGGTTAGGATTAGGCTATGAATGAAGTTAGGGTAGGTTTAGGGTTATGGTTAGGGTGCAATTTCGTTTAAGGGTGAGGGTTCGGTTTAGGGTTAGGGTTAGGTTTAGAGTTAGGGTTGTGGTTAGGGTTAGGTTTAGGGTTAAGGTTAAGTTTAGGCTAAGGATTAGGGTTAGAGTAAGGGTTAGGTGTTAGTGTTTCGGTTACGTTTAGCATAGGGTTGTATTTAGGGTTATGTTTTTTTTTCTTAGGTTTAGGGTAAGAATCAGAGTTACATTTACCGTTAAGGTGAGGGTTTTGGGTAAGTGTTACGGTTAGAGTTAGGGTTAGGGTTAGGGGTTCGGGTTAGGTTTAAGTTTACGGTAGGCTTAAAGATAGGGTTAAGCTTAGGTTAGGATTAGGGTCAGGGTTAGGATTAGAATTAGGTTTAGGGCGAGGATTAGTGTCAGAGATATTGTAAGGGTTAGGTTCAGGGTTACAGGTGGGCCAAGGTTAAGGTGAGGGTTAGGTTTAGGGGTAGGGTTAGGGTTAAAGTTAGGGTTAACTTTAGGTTAGGGATAGGGTGAAGTTTAACATAGGGTGAGGGTCAGGGTTATGGCTAAGGTTTGGGTTTGTTTTCAGGTTAGTGTTAAGGTTATGTTTAGGGTTAGGGTTAAGTTTAGGGGTTGTGTTGAGTTTTAGTGTTAGGGTTAGATTTTAGGTTAGTGTTTAGTGTTATGGTTAGTGTTAGGGTTATGGTTGCGTTAGGCGTTGTGGTTGGGGTGAGGGTTAGGTTTAGGGTTAGGGTTGGGTTGGGTTAGGATTATGGATATGGTAAGGTGTTAGGGGTTAGAGGTGTAGTTTAGGGTAGGGTTTGGGTTTGTGTGAGGGTTCCGGTTAGGCTTTGTGGTTCCGGTCATGGTTAGGGTTGGTTTAGGGTTGGGGTTAGGTTTATGATTAGGTTTCGGTTAGTGTTACAGTTAGGGTTAAGGTTTTTGTTAGGCTTTGGTGTTGGGGTTAGGGTTAGGTTTATCGTTAGGGTCAGGGGTTTCAGGTTAGTGTTAGGGTTAGGGTTTCGGATAGCATTAGGGTTAGGGTTTCGGACAGCATTAGGGTTAGGGTTGCGGGATTCGGTTAGGGTTTACGGTGAGGGTTACCGTTAGTTTTATACTTAAGTTGAGGGTTTAGGGTAAGTGTTATGATTAGGGTTAGAGTCAGAGTTAGGGTTAGGTCTACGGTTAGGGTTAGGTGTAGGGTAAGATTTAGGTTTACGTCCAAGTTAAGCTTTAGAGTTAGTGCTCTATTTAGGGTCAAGGTTAGAGTTAGGGTTAGGGTAAGGGATAGGCTTAGAGTTAGGGAAAGTGTTAGGGGTTCGTGTGAGGGTTAGTGTTAGGTTTACATTAAGCTGATGTTTTACGGTGTTATGGTCAGGGTTAGAGTTAGGGTTAGGGTTAGGTTTAGGGTTAGGGCTAGAGTTAGGGGAGAGTTAAGGGTTAGGTTTAGATTTAGGGTTAGGGTCAGACTTAGGTTTAAGGTGAAGTTTAGGTTCAGGATGAGGGTTCGGGTTAGGATTAGGCGTTTGGTTTAAGGTTAGGGTTAGGTTTAGGGTTAGGCTTAACGATAGGGTTAGGTGTTTGGGTTAATGTTAGGGTCAGGTTTAGGGTTAGGGCTAGGGCTAGGGTGAAGTTTACGGGTGAGGGTTGTGCTTAGGTTTAGCGTTAGGGGTTAGGGTTAGGGTTAATGTTAGGAGTAAGTGTAGGGTTGAGGTTAGTTTTAGAGTGAGGGTTAGGGTTGGTTTTTGGGTTAAGTCATGGTTAGGTTTAGGGCTAGGTTAAGGTTGGAGATAGGGTTAGGTTAAGGGTTGGGTTAGGTTTAGATGTTAGGGTGAGGGTGAGTGCTAGGTTTCCATTTAAACTGAGTGTGTAGGGTAAGTTTTAGGGTTAGGATTAGAGTTAGAGTTAGGGTCATGGTTAGGGTTAAGTTTAGGGTTAGGGTTAGGTTTATGGTTAGGATTAGGGTTAGGGTCAGTGTTAGGGGAGATTTAGTGTTATGTTTAGTTTTAGCGTTAGGGTTTGGGTGAAGTTGATGTTAAGCGCGAGGGTTAGGGTTAGGGGTTAGGGTTCAGGTTAGGTTCAGGGTTAGGGTTAGGGTTAGGTGTAGGTTTGGGGTTAGGGTTAGGTTTAGTGTTAGTGTTAGTTTTGCTTAGGGTTTGGGTTTGAAAGAATTTAGGGTAGGTTTAGGGTTATGGTTAGGGTGAAATTTTGTTTAAGGGTCAGGGTTCCGCTTAGGGTTAGGGTTAGAGTTAGGGTCAGTGGTTAGGATTAAGTTTAGGTTTAGGGTTAGAGTTAGGTTTAGGGTTAGTTTTAGTTTGGGTTAGGATTAGGCTGTGAATGAAGTTAGGGTAGGTTTAGGGTTATGGTTAGGGTGAAATTTCGTTTAAGGGTGAGGGTTCGGTTTAGGGTTAGGGTTAGGTTTAGAGTTAGGGTTGTGGTTAGGGTTAGGTTTAGGGTTAAGGTTAAGTTTAGGCTAAGGATTAGGGTTAGAGTAAGGGTTAGGTGTTAGTGTTTCGGTTACGTTTAGCATAGGGTTGTATTTAGGGTTAAGTTTTTTTTTCTTAGGTTTAGGGTAAGAGTCAGAGTTACATTTACCGTTAAGGTGAGGGTTTTGGGTAAGTGTTATGGTTAGGGTTAGGGTTAGGGCTACGGTTAGGGTTAGAGTTAGGGTTAGGGGTTCGGGTTAGGTTTAAGTTTACGGTAGGCTTAAAGATAGGGTTAAGCTTAGGTTAGGGTTAGGGTCAGGGTTAGGATTAGAATTAGGTTTAGGGCGAGGATTAGTGTCAGAGATATTGTAAGGGTTAGGTTCAGGGTTACAGGTGGGCCAAGGTTAAGGTGAGGGTTAGGTTTAGGGGTAGGGTTAGGGTTAAAGTTAGGGTTAACTTTAGGTTAGGGATAGGGTGAAGTTTAACATAGGGTGAGGGTCAGGGTTATGGCTAAGGTTTGGGTTTGTTTTCAGGTTAGTGTTAAGGTTATGTTTAGGGTTAGGGTTAAGTTTAGGGGTTGTGTTGAGTTTTAGTGTTAGGGTTAGATTTTAGGTTAGTGTTTAGTGTTATGGTTAGTGTTAGGGTTATGGTTGCGTTAGGCGTTGTGGTTGGGGTGAGGGTTAGGTTTAGGGTTAGGGTTGGGTAGGGTTAGGATTATGGATATGGTAAGGTGTTAGGGGTTAGAGGTGTAGTTTAGGGTAGGGTTTGGGTTTGTGTGAGGGTTCCGGTTAGGCTTTGTGGTTCCGGTCATGGTTAGGGTTGGTTTAGGGTTGGGGTTAGGTTTATGATTAGGTTTCGGTTAGTGTTACAGTTAGGGTTAAGGTTTTTGTTAGGCTTTGGTGTTGGGGTTAGGGTTAGGTTTATCGTTAGGGTCAGGGGTTTCAGGTTAGTGTTAGGGTTAGGGTTTCGGATAGCATTAGGGTTAGGGTTTCGGACAGCATTAGGGTTAGGGTTGGGGGATTCGGTTAGGGTTTACGGTGAGGGTTACCGTTAGTTTTATACTTAAGCTGAGGGTTTAGGGTAAGTGTTATGATTAGGGTTAGAGTCAGAGTTAGGGTTAGGTCTACGGTTAGGGTTAGGTGTAGGGTAAGATTTAGGTTTACGTCCAAGTTGAGGGTTAGAGTTAGTGTTCTATTTAGGGTCAAGGTTAGAGTTAGGGTTAGGGTAAGGGATAGGCTTAGAGTTAGGGAAAGTGTTAGGGGTTCGTGTGAGGGTTAGTGTTAGGTTTACATTAAGCTGATGTTTTACGGTGTTATGGTTAGGGTTAGAGTTAGGGTTAGGGTTAGGTTTAGGGTTAGGGCTAGAGTTAGGGGAGAGTTAAGGGTTAGGTTTAGACTTAGGGTTAGGGTTAGACTTAGGTTTAAGGTGAAGTTTAGGTTCAGGATGAGGGTTCGGGTTAGGATTAGGCGTTTGGTTTAAGGTTAGGGTTAGGTTTAGGGTTAGGCTTAACGATAGGGTTAGGTGTTTGGGTTAATGTTAGGGTCAGGTTTAGGGTTAGGGCTAGGGCTAGGGTGAAGTTTACGGGTGAGGGTTGTGCTTAGATTTAGCGTTAGGGGTTAGGGTTAGGGTTAATGTTAGGAGTAAGTGTAGGGTTGAGGTTAGTTTTAGAGTGAGGGTTAGGGTTGGTTTTTGGGTTAAGTCATGGTTAGTTTTAGGGCTAGGTTAAGGTTGGAGATAGGGTTAGGTTAAGGGTTGGGTTAGGTTTAGATGTTAGGGTGAGGGTGAGTGCTAGGTTTCCATTTAAGCTGAGTGTGTAGGGTAAGTTTTAGGGTTAGGATTAGAGTTAGAGTTAGGGTCATGGTTAGGGTTAAGTTTAGGGTTAGGGTTAGGTTTATGGTTAGGATTAGGGTTAGGGTCAGTGTTAGGGGAGATTTAGTGTTATGTTTAGTTTTAGCGTTAGGGTTTGGGTGAAGTTGATGTTAAGCGCGAGGGTTAGGGTTAGAGGTTAGGGTTCAGGTTAGGTTCAGGGTTAGGGTTAGGGTTAGGTGTAGGTTTGGGGTTAGGGTTAGGTTTAGTGTTAGTGTTAGTTTTGCTTAGGGTTTGGGTTTGAAAGAATTTAGGGTAGGTTTAGGGTTATGGTTAGGGTGAAATTTTGTTTAAGGGTCAGGGTTCCGCTTAGGGTTAGGGTTAGAGTTAGGGTCAGTGGTTAGGATTAAGTTTAGGTTTAGGGTTAGAGTTAGGTTTAGGGTTAGTTTTAGTTTGGGTTAGGATTAGGCTATGAATGAAGTTAGGGTAGGTTTAGGGTTATGGTTAGGGTGCAATTTCGTTTAAGGGTGAGGGTTCGGTTTAGGGTTAGGGTTAGGTTTAGAGTTAGGGTTGTGGTTAGGGTTAGGTTTAGGGTTAAGGTTAAGTTTAGGCTAAGGATTAGGGTTAGAGTAAGGGTTAGGTGTTAGTGTTTCGGTTACGTTTAGCATAGGGTTGTATTTAGGGTTAAGTTTTTTTTTCTTAGGTTTAGGGTAAGAGTCAGAGTTACATTTACCGTTAAGGTGAGGGTTTTGGGTAAGTGTTACGGTTAGAGTTAGGGTTAGGGTTAGGGGTTCGGGTTAGGTTTAAGTTTACGGTAGGCTTAAAGATAGGGTTAAGCTTAGGTTAGGGTTAGGGTCAGGGTTAGGATTAGAATTAGGTTTAGGGCGAGGATTAGTGTCAGAGATATTGTAAGGGTTAGGTTCAGGGTTACAGGTGGGCCAAGGTTAAGGTGAGGGTTAGGTTTAGGGGTAGGGTTAGGGTTAAAGTTAGGGTTAACTTTAGGTTAGGGATAGGGTGAAGTTTAACATAGGGTGAGGGTCAGGGTTATGGCTAAGGTTTGGGTTTGTTTTCAGGTTAGTGTTAAGGTTATGTTTAGGGTTAGGGTTAAGTTTAGGGGTTGTGTTGAGTTTTAGTGTTAGGGTTAGATTTTAGGTTAGTGTTTAGTGTTATGGTTAGGGTTAGGGTTAGGGTTGTGTTAGGCGTTGTGGTTGGGGTGAGGGTTAGGTTTAGGGTTAGGGTTGGGTAGGGTTAGGATTATGGATATGGTAAGGTGTTAGGGGTTAGAGGTGTAGTTTAGGGTAGGGTTTGGGTTTGTGTGAGGGTTCCGGTTAGGCTTTGTGGTTCCGGTCATGGTTAGGGTTGGTTTAGGGTTGGGGTTAGGTTTATGATTAGGTTTCGGTTAGTGTTACAGTTAGGGTTAAGGTTTTTGTTAGGCTTTGGTGTTGGGGTTAGGGTTAGGTTTATCGTTAGGGTCAGGGGTTTCAGGTTAGTGTTAGGGTTAGGGTTTCGGATAGCATTAGGGTTAGGGTTGCGGGATTCGGTTAGGGTTTAGGGTGAGGGTTACCGTTAGTTTTATGCTTAAGCTGAGGGTTTAGGGTAAGTGTTATGATTAGGGTTAGAGTCAGAGTTAGGGTTAGGTCTACGGTTAGGGTTAGGTGTAGGGTAAGATTTAGGTTTAGGTCCAAGTTGAGGGTTAGAGTTAGTGTTCTATTTAGGGTCAAGGTTAGAGTTAGGGTTTGGGTAAGGGATAGGCTTAGAGTTAGGGAAAGTGTTAGGGGTTCGTGTGAGGGTTAGTGTTAGGTTTACATTAAGCTGATGTTTTAGGGTGTTATGGTTAGGGTTAGAGTTAGGGTTAGGTTTAGGGTTAGGGCTAGAGTTAGGGGAGAGTTAAGGGTTAGGTTTAGTTTTAGGGTTAGGGTTAGGCTTAGGTTTAAGGTGAAGTTTAGGTTAAGGATGAGGGTTCGAGTTAGGATTAGGCGTTTGGGTTAAGGTTAGGTTTAGGTTTAGCGTTAGGCTTAGTGATAGGGTTAGGTGTTTGGGTTAACGTTAGGGTCAGGTTTAGAGTTAGGGCTAGGGCTAGGGCTAGGGTGAAGTTTATGGGTGAGGGTTGTGCTTTGGTTTAGCGTTAGGGGTTAGGGTTAGGGTTAATGTTAGGAGTAAGTGTAGGGTTAAGTTTAGTTTTAGAGTGAGGGTTAGGGTTGGTTTGGGGGTTAAGTCACGGTTAGGTTAAGGGCTAGGTTAAGGTTAGAGATAGGGTTAGGTTAAGGGTTGGGTTAGGTTTAGATGTTAGGGTGAGGGTGAGTGCTAGGTTTCCATTTAAGCTGAGTGTGTAGGGTAAGTTTTAGGGTTAGGATTAGAGTTAAAGTTAGGGTCATGGTTAGGGTTAAGTTTCGGGTTAGGGTTAGGTTTATGGTTAGGATTAGGGTTAGGGTCAGGGTTAGGGGGAGATTTAGCGTTATGTTTAGTTTTAGCGTTAGGGTTTGGGTGAAGTTGATGTTAAGCGCGAGGGTTAGGGTTAGGGGTTAGGGTTCAGGTTAGGTTCAGGGTTAGGGTTAGGGTTAGGTTTAGGTTTGGGGTTAGGGTTAGGTTTAGTGTTAGTGTTAGTTTTGCTTAGGGTTAGGGTTTGAATGAATTTAGGGTAGGTTTAGGGTTATGGTTAGGGTGAAATTTTGGTTAAGGGTCAGGGTTCCGCTTAGGGTTAGGGTTAGAGTTAGGGTCAGTGGTTAGGGTTAAGTTTAGGTTTAGGGTTAGAGTTAGGGTTAGGGTTAGTTTTAGTTTGGGTTAGGATTAGGCTATGAATGAAGTTAGGGTAGGTTTAGGGTTATGGTTAGGGTGAAATTTTGTTTAAGGGTGAGGGTTCGGTTTAGGGTTAGGTTTAGAGTTAGGGTTGTGGTTAGGGTTAGGTTTAGGGTTAAGGTTAAGTTTAGGCTAAGGATTAGGGTTAGAGTTAGGGTTAGGTGTTAGTGTTTCGGTTAGCTTTAGCATAGGGTTGTATTTAGGGTTAAGTTTAGGGTTAGGGTAAGAGTTAGAGTTACATTTACCGTTAAGGTGAGGGTTTTGGGTAAGTGTTACGGTTAAGGTTAGGGTTAGGGCTACGGTTAGGGTTAGAGTTAGGGTTAGGGGTAAGGGTTAGGTTTAAGTTTATGGTAGGCTTAAAGATAGGGTTAAGCTTAGGTGAGGGTTAGGGTCAGGGTTAGGATTAGAATTAGGTTTAGGGCGAGGATTAGGGTCAGAGTTATTGTAAGGGTTAGGTTTAGGGTTACAGGTGGGCCAAGGTTAAGGTTAGGGTTAGGTTTAGGGGTAGGGTTAGGGTTAAAGTTAGGGTTAACTTTAGGTTAGGGATAGGGTGAAGTCTAACATAGGGTGAGGGTTAGGGTTATGGCTAAGGTTTGGGTTTGTTTTCAGGTTAGTGTTAAGGTTATGTTTCGGGTTAGGGTTAAGTTTAGGGGTTGTGTTGAGTTTTAGTGTTAGGGTTAGATTTTAGGTTAGTGTTTAGTGTTATGGCTAGGGTTAGGGTTAGGGTTGTGTTAGGCACTGTGGTTGGGGTGAGGGTTAGGTTTAGGGTTAGGGTTGGGTAGGGTTAGGATTATGGATATGGTACGGTGTTAGGGGTTAGAGGTGTAGTTTAGGGTTAGGGTTTGGGTTTGTGTGAGGGTTCCGGTTAGGCTTTGTGGTTCCGGTCATGGTTAGGGTTGGTTGAGGGTTGGGGTTAGGTTTATGATTAGGTTTCGGTTAGTGTTACAGTTAGGGTTAAGGTTTTGGTTAGGCTTTGGTGTTGGGGTTAGGGTTAGGTTTATCGTTAGGGTCAGGGGTTTCAGGTTAGTGTTAGGGTTTCGGATAGCATTAGGGTTAGGGTTGCGGGATTCGGTTAGGGTTTAGGGTGAGGGTTACCGTTAGTTTTATGCTTAAGCTGAGGGTTTAGGGTAAGTGTTATGATTAGGGTTAGAGTCAGAGTTAGGGTTAGGTCTACGGTTAGGGTTAGGTGTAGGGTAAGATTTAGGTTTAGGTCCAAGTTGAGGGTTAGAGTTAGTGTTCTATTTAGGGTCAAGGTTAGAGTTAGGGTTTGGGTAAGGGATAGGCTTAGAGTTAGGGAAAGTGTTAGGGGTTCGTGTGAGGGTTAGTGTTAGGTTTACATTAAGCTGATGTTTTAGGGTGTTATGGTTAGGGTTAGAGTTAGGGTTAGGTTTAGGGTTAGGGCTAGAGTTAGGGGAGAGTTAAGGGTTAGGTTTAGTTTTAGGGTTAGGGTTAGGCTTAGGTTTAAGGTGAAGTTTAGGTTAAGGATGAGGGTTCGAGTTAGGATTAGGCGTTTGGGTTAAGGTTAGGGTTAGGTTTAGGGTTAGGCTTAGCGATAGGGTTAGGTGTTTGGGTTAACGTTAGGGTCAGGTTTAGGGTTAGGGCTAGGGCTAGGGTGAAGTTTATGGGTGAGGGTTGTGCTTTGGTTTAGCGTTAGGGGTTAGGGTTAGGGTTAATGTTAGGAGTAAGTGTAGGGTTAAGTTTAGTTTTAGAGTGAGGGTTAGGGTTGGTTTGGGGGTTAAGTCACGGTTAGGTTAAGGGCTAGGTTAAGGTTAGAGATAGGGTTAGGTTAAGGGTTGGGTTAGGTTCAGATGTTAGGGTGAGGGTGAGTGCTAGGTTTCCATTTAAGCTGAGTGTGTAGGGTAAGTTTTAGGATTAGAGTTAAAGTTAGGGTCATGGTTAGGGTTAAGTTTAGGGTTAGGGTTAGGTTTATGGTTAGGATTAGGGTTAGGGTCAGGGTTAGGGGGAGATTTAGCGTTATGTTTAGTTTTAGCGTTAGGGTTTGGGTGAAGTTGATGTTAAGCGCGAGGGTTAGGGTTAGGGGTTAGGGTTCAGGTTAGGTTCAGGGTTAGGGTTAGGGTTAGGTTTAGGTTTGGGGTTAGGGTTAGGTTTAGTGTTAGTGTTAGTTTTGCTTAGGGTTAGGGTTTGAATGAATTTAGGGTAGGTTTAGGGTTATGGTTAGGGTGAAATTTTGGTTAAGGGTCAGGGTTCCGCTTAGGGTTAGGGTTAGAGTTAGGGTCAGTGGTTAGGGTTAAGTTTAGGTTTAGGGTTAGAGTTAGGTTTAGGGTTAGTTTTAGTTTGGGTTAGGATTAGGCTATGAATGAAGTTAGGGTAGGTTTAGGGTTATGGTTAGGGTGAAATTTTGTTTAAGGGTGAGGGTTCGGTTTAGGGTTAGGTTTAGAGTTAGGGTTGTGGTTAGGGTTAGGTTTAGGGTTAAGGTTAAGTTTAGGCTAAGGATTAGGGTTAGAGTTAGGGTTAGGTGCTAGTGTTTCGGTTAGCTTTAGCATAGGGTTGTATTTAGGGTTAAGTTTAGGGTTAGGGTAAGAGTTAGAGTTACATTTACCTTTAAAGTGCGGGTTCTGGGTAAGTGTTACGGTTAGGGTTAGGGTTAGGGCTACGGTTAGGGTTAGAGTTAGGGTTAGGGGTAAGGGTTAGGTTTAAGTTTATGGTAGGCTTAAAGATAGGGTTAAGCTTAGGTGAGGGTTAGGGTCAGGGTTAGGATTAAATTAGGTTTAGGGCGAGGATTAGGGTCAGAGTTATTGTAAGGGTTAGGTTTAGGGTTACAGGTGGGCCAAGGTTAAGGTGAGGGTTAGGTTTAGGGGTAGGGTTAGGGTTAAAGTTAGGGTTAACTTTAGGTTAGGGATAGGGTGAAGTCTAACATAGGGTGAGGGTTAGGGTTATGGCTAAGGTTTGGGTTTGTTTTCAGGTTAGTGTTAAGGTTATGTTTCGGGTTAGGGTTAAGTTTAGGGGTTGTGTTGAGTTTTAGTGTTAGGGTTAGATTTTAGGTTAGTGTTTAGTGTTATGGCTAGGGTTAGGGTTATTGTTGTGTTAGGCACTGTGGTTGGGGTGAGGGTTAGGTTTAGGGTTAGGGTTGGGTAGGGTTAGGATTATGGATATGGTACGGTGTTAGGGGTTAGAGGTGTAGTTTAGGGTTAGGGTTTGGGTTTGTGTGAGGGTTCCGGTTAGGCTTTGTGGTTCCGGTCATGGTTAGGGTTGGTTTAGGGTTGGGGTTAGGTTTATGATTAGGTTTCGGTTAGTGTTACAGTTAGGGTTAAGGTTTTGGTTAGGCTTTGGTGTTGGGGTTAGGGTTAGGTTTATCGTTAGGGTCAGGGGTTTCAGGTTAGTGTTAGGGTTAGGGTTTCGGATAGCATTAGGGTTAGGGTTGCGGGATTCGGTTAGGGTTTAGGGTGAGGGTTACCGTTAGTTTTATGCTTAAGCTGAGGGTTTAGGGTAAGTGTTATGATTAGGGTTAGAGTCAGAGTTAGGGTTAGGTCTACGGTTAGGGTTAGGTGTAGGGTAAGATTTAGGTTTAGGTCCAAGTTGAGGGTTAGAGTTAGTGTTCTATTTAGGGTCAAGGTTAGAGTTAGGGTTTGGGTAAGGGATAGGCTTAGAGTTAGGGAAAATGTTAGGGGTTCGTGTGAGGGTTAGTGTTAGGTTTACATTAAGCTGATGTTTTAGGGTGTTATGGTTAGGGTTAGAGTTAGGGTTAGGTTTAGGGTTAGGGCTAGAGTTAGGGGAGAGTTAAGGGTTAGGTTTAGTTTTAGGGTTAGGGTTAGGCTTAGGTTTAAGGTGAAGTTTAGGTTAAGGATGAGGGTTCGAGTTAGGATTAGGCGTTTGGGTTAAGGTTAGGGTTAGGTTTAGGGTTAGGCTTAGCGATAGGGTTAGGTGTTTGGGTTAATGTTAGGGTCAGGTTTAGGGTTAGGGCTAGGGCTAGGGTTAGGGTGAAGTTTATGGGTGAGGGTTGTGCTTTGGTTTAGCGTTAGGGTTAGGGATAGGGTTAATGTTAGGAGTAAGTGTAGGGTTAAGTTTAGTTTTAGAGTGAGGGTTAGGGTTGGTTTGGGGGTTAAGTCACGGTTAGGTTAAGGGCTAGGTTAAGGTTAGAGATAGGGTTAGGTTAAGGGTTGGGTTAGGTTTAGATGTTAGGGTGAGGGTGAGTGCTAGGTTTCCATTTAAGCTGAGTGTGTAGGATAAGTTTTAGGGTTAGGATTAGAGTTAAAGTTAGGGTCATGGTTAGGGTTAAGTTTAGGGTTAGGGTTAGGTTTATGGTTAGGATTAGGGTTAGGGTCAGGGTTAGGGGGAGATTTAGCGTTATGTTTAGTTTTAGCGTTAGGGTTTGGGTGAAGTTGATGTTAAGCGCGAGGGTTAGGGTTAGGGGTTAGGGTTCAGGTTAGGTTCAGGGTTAGGGTTAGGGTTAGGTTTAGGTTTGGGGTTAGGGTTAGGTTTAGTGTTAGTGTTAGTTTTGCTTAGGGTTAGGGTTTGAATGAATTTAGGGTAGGTTTAGGGTTATGGTTAGAGTGAAATTTTGGTTAAGGGTCAGGGTTCCGCTTAGGGTTAGGGTTAGAGTTAGGGTCAGTGGTTAGGGTTAAGTTTAGGTTTAGGGTTAGAGTTAGGTTTAGGGTTAGTTTTAGTTTGGGTTAGGATTAGGCTATGAATGAAGTTAGGGTAGGTTTAGGGTTATGGTTAGGGTGAAATTTTGTTTAAGGGTGAGGGTTCGGTTTAGGGTTAGGTTTAGAGTTAGGGTTGTGGTTAGGGTTAGGTTTAGGGTTAAGGTTAAGTTTAGGCTAAGGATTAGGGTTAGAGTTAGGGTTAGGTGCTAGTGTTTCGGTTAGCTTTAGCATAGGGTTGTATTTAGGGTTAAGTTTAGGGTTAGGGTAAGAGTTAGAGTTACATTTACCTTTAAAGTGCGGGTTCTGGGTAAGTGTTACGGTTAGGGTTAGGGTTAGGGCTACGGTTAGGGTTAGAGTTAGGGTTAGGGGTAAGGGTTAGGTTTAAGTTTATGGTAGGCTTAAAGATAGGGTTAAGCTTAGGTTAGGGTTAGGGTCAGGGTTAGGATTAGAATTAGGTTTAGGGCGAGGATTAGGGTCAGAGTTATTGTAAGGGTTAGGTTTAGGGTTACAGGTGGGCCAAGGTTAAGGTGAGGGTTAGGTTTAGGGGTAGGCTTAGGGTTAAAGTTAGGGTTAACTTTAGGTTAGGGATAGGGTGAAGTCTAACATAGGGTGAGGGTTAGGGTTATGGCTAAGGTTTGGGTTTGTTTTCAGGTTAGTGTTAAGGTTATGTTTCGGGTTAGGGTTAAGTTTAGGGGTTGTGTTGAGTTTTAGTGTTAGGGTTAGATTTTAGGTTAGTGTTTAGTGTTATGGCTAGGGTTAGGGTTATTGTTGTGTTAGGCACTGTGGTTGGGGTGAGGGTTAGGTTTAGGGTTAGGGTTGGGTAGGGTTAGGATTATGGATATGGTACGGTGTTAGGGGTTAGAGGTGTAGTTTAGGGTTAGGGTTTGGGTTTGTGTGAGGGTTCCGGTTAGGCTTTGTGGTTCCGGTCATGGTTAGGGTTGGTTTAGGGTTGGGGTTAGGTTTATGATTAGGTTTCGGTTAGTGTTACAGTTAGGGTTAAGGTTTTTGTTAGGCTTTGGTGTTGGGGTTAGGGTTAGGTTTATCTTTAGGGTCAGGGGTTTCAGGTTAGTGTTAGGGTTAGGGTTTCGGATAGCATTAGGGTTAGGGTTGCGGGATTCGGTTAGGGTTTAGGGTGAGGGTTACCGTTAGTTTTATGCTTAAGCTGAGGGTTTAGGGTAAGTGTTATGATTAGGGTTAGAGTCAGAGTTAGGGTTAGGTCTACGGTTAGGGCTAGGTGTAGGGTAAGATTTAGGTTTAGGTCCAAGTTGAGGGTTAGAGTTAGTGTTCTATTTAGGGTCAAGGTTAGAGTTAGGATTTGGGTAAGGGATAGGCTTAGAGTTAGGGAAAGTGTTAGGGGTTCGTGTGAGGGTTAGTGTTAGGTTTACATTAAGCTGATGTTTTAGGGTGTTATGGTTAGGGTTAGAGTTAGGGTTAGGTTTAGGGTTAGGGCTAGAGTTAGGGGAGAGTTAAGGGTTAGGTTTAGTTTTAGGGTTAGGGTTAGGCTTAGGTTTAAGGTGAAGTTTAGGTTAAGGATGAGGGTTCGAGTTAGGATTAGGCGTTTGGGTTAAGGTTAGGGTTAGGTTTAGGGTTAGGCTTAGCGATAGGGTTAGGTGTTTGGGTTAATGTTAGGGTCAGGTTTAGGGTTAGGGTTAGGGCTAGGGCTAGGGTGAAGTTTATGGGTGAGGGTTGTGCTTTGGTTTAGCGTTAGGGGTTAGGGTTAGGGTTAATGTTAGGAGTAAGTGTAGGGTTAAGTTTAGTTTTAGAGTGAGGGTTAGGGTTGGTTTGGGGGTTAAGTCACGGTTAGGTTAAGGGCTAGGTTAAGGTTAGAGATAGGGTTAGGTTAAGGGTTGGGTTAGGTTTAGATGTTACGGTGAGGGTGAGTGCTAGGTTTCCATTTAAGCTGAGTGTGTAGGGTAAGTTTTAGGATTAGAGTTAAAGTTAGGGTCATGGTTAGGGTTAAGTTTCGGGTTAGGGTTAGGTTTATGGTTAGGATTAGGGTTAGGGTCAGGGTTAGGGGGAGATTTAGCGTTATGTTTAGTTTTAGCGTTAGGGTTTGGGTGAAGTTGATGTTAAGCGCGAGGGTTAGGGTTAGGGGTTAGGGTTCAGGTTAGGTTCAGGGTTAGGGTTAGGGTTAGGTTTAGGTTTGGGGTTAGGGTTAGGTTTAGTGTTAGTGTTAGTTTTGCTTAGGGTTAGGGTTTGAATGAATTTAGGGTAGGTTTAGGGTTATGGTTAGGGTGAAATTTTGGTTAAGGGTCAGGGTTCCGCTTAGGGTTAGGGTTAGAGTTAGGGTCAGTGGTTAGGGTTAAGTTTAGGTTTAGGGTTAGAGTTAGGTTTAGGGTTAGTTTTAGTTTGGGTTAGGATTAGGCTATGAATGAAGTTAGGGTAGGTTTAGGGTTATGGTTAGGGTGAAATTTTGTTTAAGGGTGAGGGTTCGGTTTAGGGTTAGGTTTAGAGTTAGGGTTGTGGTTAGGGTTAGGTTTAGGGTTAAGGTTAAGTTTAGGCTAAGGATTAGGGTTAGAGTTAGGGTTAGGTGCTAGTGTTTCGGTTAGCTTTAGCATAGGGTTGTATTTAGGGTTAAGTTTAGGGTTAGGGTAAGAGTTAGAGTTACATTTACCTTTAAAGTGCGGGTTCTGGGTAAGTGTTACGGTTAGGGTTAGGGTTAGGGCTACGGTTAGGGTTAGAGTTAGGGTTAGGGGTAAGGGTTAGGTTTAAGTTTATGGTAGGCTTAAAGATAGGGTTAAGCTTAGGTGAGGGTTAGGGTCAGGGTTAGGATTAAATTAGGTTTAGGGCGAGGATTAGGGTCAGAGTTATTGTAAGGGTTAGGTTTAGGGTTACAGGTGGGCCAAGGTTAAGGTGAGGGTTAGGTTTAGGGGTAGGCTTAGGGTTAAAGTTAGGGTTAACTTTAGGTTAGGGATAGGGTGAAGTCTAACATAGGGTGAGGGTTAGGGTTATGGCTAAGGTTTGGGTTTGTTTTCAGGTTAGTGTTAAGGTTATGTTTCGGGTTAGGGTTAAGTTTAGGGGTTGTGTTGAGTTTTAGTGTTAGGGTTAGATTTTAGGTTAGTGTTTAGTGTTATGGCTAGGGTTAGGGTTATTGTTGTGTTAGGCACTGTGGTTGGGGTGAGGGTTAGGTTTAGGGTTAGGGTTGGGTAGGGTTAGGATTATGGATATGGTACGGTGTTAGGGGTTAGAGGTGTAGTTTAGGGTTAGGGTTTGGGTTTGTGTGAGGGTTCCGGTCATGGTTAGGGTTGGTTTAGGGTTGGGGTTAGGTTTATGATTAGGTTTCGGTTAGTGTTACAGTTAGGGTTAAGGTTTTGGTTAGGCTTTGGTGTTGGGGTTAGGGTTAGGTTTATCGTTAGGGTCAGGGGTTTCAGGTTAGTGTTAGGGTTAGGGTTTCGGATAGCATTAGGGTTAGGGTTGCGGGATTCGGTTAGGGTTTAGGGTGAGGGTTACCGTTAGTTTTATGCTTAAGCTGAGGGTTTAGGGTAAGTGTTATGATTAGGGTTAGAGTCAGAGTTAGGGTTAGGTCTACGGTTAGGGTTAGGTGTAGGGTAAGATTTAGGTTTAGGTCCAAGTTGAGGGTTAGAGTTAGTGTTCTATTTAGGGTCAAGGTTAGAGTTAGGGTTTGGGTAAGGGATAGGCTTAGAGTTAGGGAAAGTGTTAGGGGTTCGTGTGAGGGTTAGTGTTAGGTTTACATTAAGCTGATGTTTTAGGGTGTTATGGTTAGGGTTAGAGTTAGGGTTAGGTTTAGGGTTAGGGCTAGAGTTAGGGGAGAGTTAAGGGTTAGGTTTAGTTTTAGGGTTAGGGTTAGGCTTAGGTTTAAGGGGAAGTTTAGGTTAAGGATGAGGGTTCGAGTTAGGATTAGGCGTTTGGGTTAAGGTTAGGGTTAGGTTTAGGGTTAGGCTTAGCGATAGGGTTAGGTGTTTGGGTTAACGTTAGGGTCAGGTTTAGGGTTAGGGCTAGGGCTAGGGCTAGGGTGAAGTTTATGGGTGAGGGTTGTGCTTTGGTTTAGCGTTAGGGGTTAGGGTTAGGGTTAATGTTAGGAGTAAGTGTAGGGTTAAGTTTAGTTTTAGAGTGAGGGTTAGGGTTGGTTTGGGGGTTAAGTCACGGTTAGGTTAAGGGCTAGGTTAAGGTTAGAGATAGGGTTAGGTTAAGGGTTGGGTTAGGTTTAGATGTTAGGGTGAGGGTGAGTGCTAGGTTTCCATTTAAGCTGAGTGTGTAGGGTAAGTTTTAGGGTTAGGATTAGAGTTAAAGTTAGGGTCATGGTTAGGGTTAAGTTTAGGGTTAGGGTTAGGTTTATGGTTAGGATTAGGGTTAGGGTCAGGGTTAGGGGGAGATTTAGCGTTATGTTTAGTTTTAGCGTTAGGGTTTGGGTGAAGTTGATGTTAAGCGCGAGGGTTAGGGTTAGGGGTTAGGGTTCAGGTTAGGTTCAGGGTTAGGATTAGGGTTAGGTTTAGGTTTGGGGTTAGGGTTAGGTTTAGTGTTAGTGTTAGTTTTGCTTAGGGTTAGGGTTTGAATGAATTTAGGGTAGGTTTAGGGTCATGGTTAGGGTGAAATTTTGGTTAAGGGTCAGGGTTCCGCTTAGGGTTAGGGTTAGAGTTAGGGTCAGTGGTTAGGGTTAAGTTTAGGTTTAGGGTTAGAGTTAGGTTTAGGGTTAGTTTTAGTTTGGGTTAGGATTAGGCTATGAATGAAGTTAGGGTAGGTTTAGGGTTATGGTTAGGGTGAAATTTTGTTTAAGGGTGAGGGTTCGGTTTAGGGTTAGGTTTAGAGTTAGGGTTGTGGTTAGGGTTAGGTTTAGGGTTAAGGTTAAGTTTAGGCTAAGGATTAGGGTTAGAGTTAGGGTTAGGTGCTAGTGTTTCGGTTAGCTTTAGCATAGGGTTGTATTTAGGGTTAAGTTTAGGGTTAGGGTAAGAGTTAGAGTTACATTTACCTTTAAAGTGCGGGTTCTGGGTAAGTGTTACGGTTAGGGTTAGGGTTAGGGCTACGGTTAGGGTTAGATTTAGGGTTAGGGGTAAGGGTTAGGTTTAAGTTTATGGTAGGCTTAAAGATAGGGTTAAGCTTAGGTGAGGGTTAGGGTCAGGGTTAGGATTAAATTAGGTTTAGGGCGAGGATTAGGGTCAGAGTTATTGTAAGGGTTAGGTTTAGGGTTACAGGTGGGCCAAGGTTAAGGTTAGGGTTAGGTTTAGGGGTAGGGTTAGGGTTAAAGTTAGGGTTAACTTTAGGTTAGGGATAGGGTGAAGTCTAACATAGGGTGAGGGTTAGGGTTATGGCTAAGGTTTGGGTTTGTTTTCAGGTTAGTGTTAAGGTTATGTTTAGGGTTAGGGTTAAGTTTAGGGGTTGTGTTGAGTTTTAGTGTTAGGGTTAGATTTTAGGTTAGTGTTTAGTGTTATGGCTAGGGTTAGGGTTACTGTTGTGTTAGGCACTGTGGTTGGGGTGAGGGTTAGGTTTAGGGTTAGGGTTGGGTAGGGTTAGGATTATGGATATGGTACGGTGTTAGGGGTTAGAGGTGTAGTTTAGGGTTAGGGTTTGGGTTTGTGTGAGGGTTCCGGTTAGGCTTTGTGGTTCCGGTCATGGTTAGGGTTGGTTTAGGGTTGGGGTTAGGTTTATGATTAGGTTTCGGTTAGTGTTACAGTTAGGGTTAAGGTTTTGGTTAGGCTTTGGTGTTGGGGTTAGGGTTAGGTTTATCGTTAGGGTCAGGGGTTTCAGGTTAGTGTTGGGTTAGGGTTTCGGATAGCATTAGGGTTAGGGTTGCGGGATTCGGTTAGGGTTTAGGGTGAGGGTTACCGTTAGTTTTATGCTTAAGCTGAGGGTTTAGGGTAAGTGTTATGATTAGGGTTAGAGTCAGAGTTAGGGTTAGGTCTACGGTTAGGGTTAGGTGTAGGGTAAGATTTAGGTTTAGGTCCAAGTTGAGGGTTAGAGTTAGTGTTCTATTTAGGGTCAAGGTTAGAGTTAGGGTTTGGGTAAGGGATAGGCTTAGAGTTAGGGAAAATGTTAGGGGTTCGTGTGAGGGTTAGTGTTAGGTTTACATTAAGCTGATGTTTTAGGGTGTTATGGTTAGGGTTAGAGTTAGGGTTAGGTTTAGGGTTAGGGCTAGATTTAGGGGAGAGTTAAGGGTTAGGTTTAGTTTTAGGGTTAGGGTTAGGTTTAAGGTGAAGTTTAGGTTAAGGATGAGGGTTCGAGTTAGGATTAGGCGTTTGGGTTAAGGTTAGGGTTAGGTTTAGGGTTAGGCTTAGCGATAGGGTTAGGTGTTTGGGTTAATGTTAGGGTCAGGTTTAGGGTTAGGGCTAGGGCTAGGGCTAGGGTGAAGTTTATGGGTGAGGGTTGTGCTTTGGTTTAGCGTTAGGGGTTAGGGTTAGGGTTAATGTTAGGAGTAAGTGTAGGGTTAAGTTTAGTTTTAGAGTGAGGGTTAGGGTTGGTTTGGGGGTTAAGTCACGGTTAGGTTAAGGGCTAGGTTAAGGTTAGAGATAGGGTTAGGTTAAGGGTTGGGTTAGGTTTAGATGTTAGGGTGAGGGTGAGTGCTAGGTTTCCATTTAAGCTGAGTGTGTAGGGTAAGTTTTAGGGTTAGGATTAGAGTTAAAGTTAGGGTCATGGTTAGGGTTAAGTTTAGGGTTAGGGTTAGGTTTATGGTTAGGATTAGGGTTAGGGTCAGGGTTAGGGGGAGATTTAGCGTTATGTTTAGTTTTAGCGTTAGGGTTTGGGTGAAGTTGATGTTAAGCGCGAGGGTTAGGGTTAGGGGTTAGGGTTCAGGTTAGGTTCAGGGTTAGGGTTAGGGTTAGGTTTAGGTTTGGGGTTAGGGTTAGGTTTAGTGTTAGTGTTAGTTTTGCTTAGGGTTAGGGTTTGAATGAATTTAGGGTAGGTTTAGGGTTATGGTTAGGGTGAAATTTTGGTTAAGGGTCAGGGTTCCGCTTAGGGTTAGGGTTAGAGTTAGGGTCAGTGGTTAGGGTTAAGTTTAGGTTTAGGGTTAGAGTTAGGTTTAGGGTTAGTTTTAGTTTGGGTTAGGATTAGGCTATGAATGAAGTTAGGGTAGGTTTAGGGTTATGGTTAGGGTGAAATTTTGTTTAAGGGTGAGGGTTCGGTTTAGGGTTAGGTTTAGAGTTAGGGTTGTGGTTAGGGTTAGGTTTAGGGTTAAGGTTAAGTTTAGGCTAAGGATTAGGGTTAGAGTTAGGGTTAGGTGTTAGTGTTTCGGTTAGCTTTAGCATAGGGTTGTATTTAGGGTTAAGTTTAGGGTTAGGGTAAGAGTTAGAGTTACATTTACCTTTAAAGTGCGGGTTCTGGGTAAGTGTTACGGTTAGGGTTAGGGTTAGGGCTACGGTTAGGGTTAGAGTTAGGGTTAGGGGTAAGGGTTAGGTTTAAGTTTATGGTAGGCTTAAAGATAGGGTTAAGCTTAGGTGAGGGTTAGGGTCAGGGTTAGGATTAAATTAGGTTTAGGGCGAGGATTAGGGTCAGAGTTATTGTAAGGGTTAGGTTTAGGGTTACAGGTGGGCCAAGGTTAAGGTGAGGGTTAGGTTTAGGGGTAGGCTTAGGGTTAAAGTTAGGGTTAACTTTAGGTTAGGGATAGGGTGAAGTCTAACATAGGGTGAGGGTTAGGGTTATGGCTAAGGTTTGGGTTTGTTTTCAGGTTAGTGTTAAGGTTATGTTTCGGGTTAGGGTTAAGTTTAGGGGTTGTGTTGAGTTTTAGTGTTAGGGTTAGATTTTAGGTTAGTGTTTAGTGTTATGGCTAGGGTTAGGGTTAGGGTTGTGTTAGGCACTGTGGTTGGGGTGAGGGTTAGGTTTAGGGTTAGGGTTGGGTAGGGTTAGGATTATGGATATGGTACAGTGTTAGGGGTTAGAGGTGTAGTTTAGGGTTAGGGTTTGGGTTTGTGTGAGGGTTCCGGTTAGGCTTTGTGGTTCCGGTCATGGTTAGGGTTGGTTGAGGGTTGGGGTTAGGTTTATGATTAGGTTTCGGTTAGTGTTAGAGTTAGGGTTAAGGTTTTGGTTAGGCTTTGGTGTTGGGGTTAGGGTTAGGTTTATCGTTAGGGTCAGGGGTTTCAGGTTAGTGTTAGGGTTAGGGTTTCGGATAGCATTAGGGTTAGGGTTGCGGGATTCGGTTAGGGTTTAGGGTGAGGGTTACCGTTAGTTTTATGCTTAAGCTGAGGGTTTAGGGTAAGTGTTATGATTAGGGTTAGAGTCAGAGTTAGGGTTAGGTCTACGGTTAGGGTTAGGTGTAGGGTAAGATTTAGGTTTAGGTCCAAGTTGAGGGTTAGAGTTAGTGTTCTATTTAGGGTCAAGGTTAGAGTTAGGGTTTGGGTAAGGGATAGGCTTAGAGTTAGGGAAAGTGTTAGGGGTTCGTGTGAGGGTTAGTGTTAGGTTTACATTAAGCTGATGTTTTAGGGTGTTATGGTTAGGGTTAGAGTTAGGGTTAGGTTTAGGGTTAGGGCTAGAGTTAGGGGAGAGTTAAGGGTTAGGTTTAGTTTTAGGGTTAGGCTTAGGTTTAAGGTGAAGTTTAGGTTAAGGATGAGGGTTCAAGTTAGGATTAGGCGTTTGGGTTAAGGTTAGGGTTAGGTTTAGGGTTAGGCTTAGTGATAGGGTTAGGTGTTTGGGTTAATGTTAGGGTCAGGTTTAGGGTTAGGGCTAGGGCTAGGGCTAGGGTGAAGTTTATGGGTGAGGGTTGTGCTTTGGTTTAGCGTTAGGGGTTAGAGTTAGGGTTAATGTTAGGAGTAAGTGTAGGGTTAAGTTTAGTTTTAGAGTGAGGGTTAGGGTTGGTTTGGGGGTTAAGTCACGGTTAGGTTAAGGGCTAGGTTAAGGTTAGAGATAGGGTTAGGTTAAGGGTTGGGTTAGGTTTAGATGTTAGGGTGAGGGTGAGTGCTAGGTTTCCATTTAAGCTGAGTGTGTAGGGTAAGTTTTAGGGTTAGGATTAGAGTTAAAGTTAGGGTCATGGTTAGGGTTAAGTTTAGGGTTAGGGTTAGGTTTATGGTTAGGATTAGGGTTAGGGTCAGGGTTAGGGGGAGATTTAGCGTTATGTTTAGTTTTAGCGTTAGGGTTTGGGTGAAGTTGATGTTAAGCGCGAGGGTTAGGGTTAGGGGTTAGGGTTCAGGTTAGGTTCAGGGTTAGGGTTAGGGTTAGGTTTAGGTTTGGGGTTAGGGTTAGGTTTAGTGTTAGTGTTAGTTTTGCTTAGGGTTAGGGTTTGAATGAATTTAGGGTAGGTTTAGGGTTATGGTTAGGGTGAAATTTTGGTTAAGGGTCAGGGTTCCGCTTAGGGTTAGGGTTAGAGTTAGGGTCAGTGGTTAGGGTTAAGTTTAGGTTTAGGGTTAGAGTTAGGTTTAGGGTTAGTTTTAGTTTGGGTTAGGATTAGGCTATGAATGAAGTTAGGGTAGGTTTAGGGTTATGGTTAGGGTGAAATTTTGTTTAAGGGTGAGGGTTCGGTTTAGGGTTAGGTTTAGAGTTAGGGTTGTGGTT
Organism: Loxodonta africana; assembly: GCF_030014295.1. NCBI lineage: Eukaryota > Metazoa > Chordata > Mammalia > Proboscidea > Elephantidae > Loxodonta > Loxodonta africana. Next base: position 47,984,161 of record NC_087367.1, on the reverse strand, counting down.
AGGGTTAGGTTTAGGGTTAAGGTTAAGTTTAGGCTAAGGATTAGGGTTAGAGTTAGGGTTAGGTGCTAGTGTTTCGGTTAGCTTTAGCATAGGGTTGTATTTAGGGTTAAGTTTAGGGTTAGGGTAAGAGTTAGAGTTACATTTACCTTTAAAGTGCGGGTTCTGGGTAAGTGTTACGGTTAGGGTTAGGGTTAGGGCTACGGTTAGGGTTAGAGTTAGGGTTAGGGGTAAGGGTTAGGTTTAAGTTTATGGTAGGCTTAAAGATAGGGTTAAGCTTAGGTGAGGGTTAGGGTCAGGGTTAGGATTAAATTAGGTTTAGGGCGAGGATTAGGGTCAGAGTTATTGTAAGGGTTAGGTTTAGGGTTACAGGTGGGCCAAGGTTAAGGTGAGGGTTAGGTTTAGGGGTAGGCTTAGGGTTAAAGTTAGGGTTAACTTTAGGTTAGGGATAGGGTGAAGTCTAACATAGGGTGAGGGTTAGGGTTATGGCTAAGGTTTGGGTTTGTTTTCAGGTTAGTGTTAAGGTTATGTTTAGGGTTAGGGTTAAGTTTAGGGGTTGTGTTGAGTTTTAGTGTTAGGGTTAGATTTTAGGTTAGTGTTTAGTGTTATGGCTAGGGTTAGGGTTAGGGTTGTGTTAGGCACTGTGGTTGGGGTGAGGGTTAGGTTTAGGGTTAGGGTTGGGTAGGGTTAGGATTATGGATATGGTACGGTGTTAGGGGTTAGAGGTGTAGTTTAGGGTTAGGGTTTGGGTTTGTGTGAGGGTTCCGGTTAGGCTTTGTGGTTCCGGTCATGGTTAGGGTTGGTTTAGGGTTGGGGTTAGGTTTATGATTAGGTTTCGGTTAGTGTTACAGTTAGGGTTAAGGTTTTGGTTAGGCTTTGGTGTTGGGGTTAGGGTTAGGTTTATCGTTAGGGTCAGGGGTTTCAGGTTAGTGTTAGGGTTAGGGTTTCGGATAGCATTAGGGTTAGGGTTGCGGGATTCGGTTAGGGTTTAGGGTGAGGGTTACCGTTAGTTTTATGCTTAAGCTGAGGGTTTAGGGTAAGTGTTATGATTAGGGTTAGAGTCAGAGTTAGGGTTAGGTCTACGGTTAGGGTTAGGTGTAGGGTAAGATTTAGGTTTAGGTCCAAGTTGAGGGTTAGAGTTAGTGTTCTATTTAGGGTCAAGGTTAGAGTTAGGGTTTGGGTAAGGGATAGGCTTAGAGTTAGGGAAAGTGTTAGGGGTTCGTGTGAGGGTTAGTGTTAGGTTTACATTAAGCTGATGTTTTAGGGTGTTATGGTTAGGGTTAGAGTTAGGGTTAGGTTTAGGGTTAGGGCTAGAGTTAGGGGAGAGTTAAGGGTTAGGTTTAGTTTTAGGGTTAGGGTTAGGCTTAGGTTTAAGGTGAAGTTTAGGTTAAGGATGAGGGTTCGAGTTAGGATTAGGCGTTTGGGTTAAGGTTAGGGTTAGGTTTAGGGTTAGGCTTAGCGATAGGGTTAGGTGTTTGGGTTAATGTTAGGGTCAGGTTTAGGGTTAGGGCTAGGGCTAGGGCTAGGGCTAGGGCTAGGGTGAAGTTTATGGGTGAGGGTTGTGCTTTGGTTTAGCGTTAGGGGTTAGGGTTAGGGTTAATGTTAGGAGTAAGTGTAGGGTTAAGTTTAGTTTTAGAGTGAGGGTTAGGGTTGGTTTGGGGGTTAAGTCACGGTTAGGTTAAGGGCTAGGTTAAGGTTAGAGATAGGGTTAGGTTAAGGGTTGGGTTAGGTTTAGATGTTAGGGTGAGGGTGAGTGCTAGGTTTCCATTTAAGCTGAGTGTGTAGGGTAAGTTTTAGGGTTAGGATTAGAGTTAAAGTTAGGGTCATGGTTAGGGTTAAGTTTCGGGTTAGGGTTAGGTTTATGGTTAGGATTAGGGTTAGGGTCAGGGTTAGGGGGAGATTTAGCGTTATGTTTAGTTTTAGCGTTAGGGTTTGGGTGAAGTTGATGTTAAGCGCGAGGGTTAGGGTTAGGGGTTAGGGTTCAGGTTAGGTTCAGGGTTAGGGTTAGGGTTAGGTTTAGGTTTGGGGTTAGGGTTAGGTTTAGTGTTAGTGTTAGTTTTGCTTAGGGTTAGGGTTTGAATGAATTTAGGGTAGGTTTAGGGTTATGGTTAGGGTGAAATTTTGGTTAAGGGTCAGGGTTCCGCTTAGGGTTAGGGTTAGAGTTAGGGTCAGTGGTTAGGGTTAAGTTTAGGTTTAGGGTTAGAGTTAGGTTTAGGGTTAGTTTTAGTTTGGGTTAGGATTAGGCTATGAATGAAGTTAGGGTAGGTTTAGGGTTATGGTTAGGGTGAAATTTTGTTTAAGGGTGAGGGTTCGGTTTAGGGTTAGGTTTAGAGTTAGGGTTGTGGTTAGGGTTAGGTTTAGGGTTAAGGTTAAGTTTAGGCTAAGGATTAGGGTTAGAGTTAGGGTTAGGTGTTAGTGTTTTGGTTAGCTTTAGCATAGGGTTGTATTTAGGGTTAAGTTTAGGGTTAGGGTAAGAGTTAGAGTTACATTTACCGTTAAGGTGAGGGTTTTGGGTAAGTGTTACGGTTAGGGTTAGGGTTAGGGCTACGGTTAGGGTTAGAGTTAGGGTTAGGGGTAAGGGTTAGGTTTAAGTTTATGGTAGGCTTAAAGATAGGGTTAAGCTTAGGTGAGGGTTAGGGTCAGGGTTAGGATTAGAATTAGGTTTAGGGCGAGGATTAGGGTCAGAGTTATTGTAAGGGTTAGGTTTAGGGTTACAGGTGGGCCAAGGTTAAGGTTAGGGTTAGGTTTAGGGGTAGGGTTAGGGTTAAAGTTAGGGTTAACTTTAGGTTAGGGATAGGGTGAAGTCTAACATAGGGTGAGGGTTAGGGTTATGGCTAAGGTTTGGGTTTGTTTTCAGGTTAGTGTTAAGGTTATGTTTCGGGTTAGGGTTAAGTTTAGGGGTTGTGTTGAGTTTTAGTGTTAGGGTTAGATTTTAGGTTAGTGTTTAGTGTTATGGCTAGGGTTAGGGTTAGGGTTGTGTTAGGCACTGTGGTTGGGGTGAGGGTTAGGTTTAGGGTTAGGGTTGGGTAGGGTTAGGATTATGGATATGGTAAGGTGTTAGGGGTTAGAGGTGTAGTTTAGGGTTAGGGTTTGGGTTTGTGTGAGGGTTCCGGTTAGGCTTTGTGGTTCCGGTCATGGTTAGGGTTGGTTTAGGGTTGGGGTTAGGTTTATGATTAGGTTTCGGTTAGTGTTACAGTTAGGGTTAAGGTTTTGGTTAGGCTTTGGTGTTGGGGTTAGGGTTAGGTTTATCGTTAGGGTCCGGGGTTTCAGGTTAGTGTTAGGGTTAGGGTTTCGGATAGCATTAGGGTTAGGGTTGCGGGATTCGGTTAGGGTTTAGGGTGAGGGTTACCGTTAGTTTTATGCTTAAGCTGAGGGTTTAGGGTAAGTGTTATGATTAGGGTTAGAGTCAGAGTTAGGGTTAGGTCTACGGTTAGGGTTAGGTGTAGGGTAAGATTTAGGTTTAGGTCCAAGTTGAGGGTTAGAGTTAGTGTTCTATTTAGGGTCAAGGTTAGAGTTAGGGTTTGGGTAAGGGATAGGCTTAGAGTTAGGGAAAATGTTAGGGGTTCGTGTGAGGGTTAGTGTTAGGTTTACATTAAGCTGATGTTTTAGGGTGTTATGGTTAGGGTTAGAGTTAGGGTTAGGTTTAGGGTTAGGGCTAGAGTTAGGGGAGAGTTAAGAGTTAGGTTTAGTTTTAGGGTTAGGGTTAGGCTTAGGTTTAAGGTGAAGTTTAGGTTAAGGATGAGGGTTCGAGTTAGGATTAGGCGTTTGGGTTAAGGTTAGGGTTAGGTTTAGGGTTAGGCTTAGCGATAGGGTTAGGTGTTTGGGTTAATGTTAGGGTCAGGTTTAGGGTTAGGGCTAGGGCTAGGGCTAGGGTGAAGTTTATGGGTGAGGGTTGTGCTTTGGTTTAGCGTTAGGGGTTAGAGTTAGGGTTAATGTTAGGAGTAAGTGTAGGGTTAAGTTTAGTTTTAGAGTGAGGGTTAGGGTTGGTTTGGGGGTTAAGTCACGGTTAGGTTAAGGGCTAGGTTAAGGTTAGAGATAGGGTTAGGTTAAGGGTTGGGTTAGGTTTAGATGTTAGGGTGAGGGTGAGTGCTAGGTTTCCATTTAAGCTGAGTGTGTAGGGTAAGTTTTAGGGTTAGGATTAGAGTTAAAGTTAGGGTCATGGTTAGGGTTAAGTTTCGGGTTAGGGTTAGGTTTGTGGTTAGGATTAGGGTTAGGGTCAGGGTTAGGGGGAGATTTAGCGTTATGTTTAGTTTTAGCGTTAGGGTTTGGGTGAAGTTGATGTTAAGCGCGAGGGTTAGGGTTAGGGGTTAGGGTTCAGGTTAGGTTCAGGGTTAGGGTTAGGTTTAGGTTTGGGGTTAGGGTTAGGTTTAGTGTTAGTGTTAGTTTTGCTTAGGGTTAGGGTTTGAATGAATTTAGGGTAGGTTTAGGGTTATGGTTAGGGTGAAATTTTGGTTAAGGGTCAGGGTTCCGCTTAGGGTTAGGGTTAGAGTTAGGGTCAGTGGTTAGGGTTAAGTTTAGGTTTAGGGTTAGAGTTAGGTTTAGGGTTAGTTTTAGTTTGGGTTAGGATTAGGCTATGAATGAAGTTAGGGTAGGTTTAGGGTTATGGTTAGGGTGAAATTTTGTTTAAGGGTGAGGGTTCGGTTTAGGGTTAGGTTTAGAGTTAGGGTTGTGGTTAGGGTTAGGTTTAGGGTTAAGGTTAAGTTTAGGCTAAGGATTAGGGTTAGAGTTAGGGTTAGGTGCTAGTGTTTCGGTTAGCTTTAGCATAGGGTTGTATTTAGGGTTAAGTTTAGGGTTAGGGTAAGAGTTAGAGTTACATTTACCTTTAAAGTGCGGGTTCTGGGTAAGTGTTACGGTTAGGGTTAGGGTTAGGGCTACGGTTAGGGTTAGAGTTAGGGTTAGGGGTAAGGGTTAGGTTTAAGTTTATGGTAGGCTTAAAGATAGGGTTAAGCTTAGGTGAGGGTTAGGGTCAGGGTTAGGATTAAATTAGGTTTAGGGCGAGGATTAGGGTCAGAGTTATTGTAAGGGTTAGGTTTAGGGTTACAGGTGGGCCAAGGTTAAGGTGAGGGTTAGGTTTAGGGGTAGGCTTAGGGTTAAAGTTAGGGTTAACTTTAGGTTAGGGATAGGGTGAAGTCTAACATAGGGTGAGGGTTAGGGTTATGGCTAAGGTTTGGGTTTGTTTTCAGGTTAGTGTTAAGGTTATGTTTAGGGTTAGGGTTAAGTTTAGGGGTTGTGTTGAGTTTTAGTGTTAGGGTTAGATTTTAGGTTAGTGTTTAGTGTTATGGCTAGGGTTAGGGTTAGGGTTGTGTTAGGCACTGTGGTTGGGGTGAGGGTTAGGTTTAGGGTTAGGGTTGGGTAGGGTTAGGATTATGGATATGGTACGGTGTTAGGGGTTAGAGGTGTAGTTTAGGGTTAGGGTTTGGGTTTGTGTGAGGGTTCCGGTTAGGCTTTGTGGTTCCGGTCATGGTTAGGGTTGGTTTAGGGTTGGGGTTAGGTTTATGATTAGGTTTCGGTTAGTGTTACAGTTAGGGTTAAGGTTTTGGTTAGGCTTTGGTGTTGGGGTTAGGGTTAGGTTTATCGTTAGGGTCAGGGGTTTCAGGTTAGTGTTAGGGTTAGGGTTTCGGATAGCATTAGGGTTACTGTTGCGGGATTCGGTTAGGGTTTAGGGTGAGGGTTACCGTTAGTTTTATGCTTAAGCTGAGGGTTTAGGGTAAGTGTTATGATTAGGGTTAGAGTCAGAGTTAGGGTTAGGTCTACGGTTAGGGTTAGGTGTAGGGTAAGATTTAGGTTTAGGTCCAAGTTGAGGGTTAGAGTTAGTGTTCTATTTAGGGTCAAGGTTAGAGTTAGGGTTTGGGTAAGGGATAGGCTTAGAGTTAGGGAAAATGTTAGGGGTTCGTGTGAGGGTTAGTGTTAGGTTTACATTAAGCTGATGTTTTAGGGTGTTATGGTTAGGGTTAGAGTTAGGGTTAGGTTTAGGGTTAGGGCTAGAGTTAGGGGAGAGTTAAGGGTTAGGTTTAGTTTTAGGGTTAGGGTTAGGCTTAGGTTTAAGGTGAAGTTTAGGTTAAGGATGAGGGTTCGAGTTAGGATTAGGCGTTTGGGTTAAGGTTAGGGTTAGGTTTAGGGTTAGGCTTAGCGATAGGGTTAGGTGTTTGGGTTAATGTTAGGGTCAGGTTTAGGGTTAGGGCTAGGGCTAGGGCTAGGGCTAGGGTGAAGTTTATGGGTGAGGGTTGTGCTTTGGTTTAGCGTTAGGGGTTAGGGTTAGGGTTAATGTTAGGAGTAAGTGTAGGGTTAAGTTTAGTTTTAGAGTGAGGGTTAGGGTTGGTTTGGGGGTTAAGTCACGGTTAGGTTAAGGGCTAGGTTAAGGTTAGAGATAGGGTTAGGTTAAGGGTTGGGTTAGGTTTAGATGTTAGGGTGAGGGTGAGTGCTAGGTTTCCATTTAAGCTGAGTGTGTAGGGTAAGTTTTAGGGTTAGGATTAGAGTTAAAGTTAGGGTCATGGTTAGGGTTAAGTTTAGGGTTAGGGTTAGGTTTATGGTTAGGATTAGGGTTAGGGTCAGGGTTAGGGGGAGATTTAGCGTTATGTTTAGTTTTAGCGTTAGGGTTTGGGTGAAGTTGATGTTAAGCGCGAGGGTTAGGGTTAGGGGTTAGGGTTCAGGTTAGGTTCAGGGTTAGGGTTAGGGTTAGGTTTAGGTTTGGGGTTAGGGTTAGGTTTAGTGTTAGTGTTAGTTTTGCTTAGGGTTAGGGTTTGAATGAATTTAGGGTAGGTTTAGGGTTATGGTTAGGGTGAAATTTTGGTTAAGGGTCAGGGTTCCGCTTAGGGTTAGGGTTAGAGTTAGGGTCAGTGGTTAGGGTTAAGTTTAGGTTTAGGGTTAGAGTTAGGTTTAGGGTTAGTTTTAGTTTGGGTTAGGATTAGGCTATGAATGAAGTTAGGGTAGGTTTAGGGTTATGGTTAGGGTGAAATTTTGTTTAAGGGTGAGGGTTCGGTTTAGGGTTAGGTTTAGAGTTAGGGTTGTGGTTAGGGTTAGGTTTAGGGTTAAGGTTAAGTTTAGGCTAAGGATTAGGGTTAGAGTTAGGGTTAGGTGCTAGTGTTTCGGTTAGCTTTAGCATAGGGTTGTATTTAGGGTTAAGTTTAGGGTTAGGGTAAGAGTTAGAGTTACATTTACCTTTAAAGTGCGGGTTCTGGGTAAGTGTTACGGTTAGGGTTAGGGTTAGGGCTACGGTTAGGGTTAGAGTTAGGGTTAGGGGTAAGGGTTAGGTTTAAGTTTATGGTAGGCTTAAAGATAGGGTTAAGCTTAGGTGAGGGTTAGGGTCAGGGTTAGGATTAAATTAGGTTTAGGGCGAGGATTAGGGTCAGAGTTATTGTAAGGGTTAGGTTTAGGGTTACAGGTGGGCCAAGGTTAAGGTGAGGGTTAGGTTTAGGGGTAGGCTTAGGGTTAAAGTTAGGGTTAACTTTAGGTTAGGGATAGGGTGAAGTCTAACATAGGGTGAGGGTTAGGGTTATGGCTAAGGTTTGGGTTTGTTTTCAGGTTAGTGTTAAGGTTATGTTTAGGGTTAGGGTTAAGTTTAGGGGTTGTGTTGAGTTTTAGTGTTAGGGTTAGATTTTAGGTTAGTGTTTAGTGTTATGGCTAGGGTTAGGGTTAGGGTTGTGTTAGGCACTGTGGTTGGGGTGAGGGTTAGGTTTAGGGTTAGGGTTGGGTAGGGTTAGGATTATGGATATGGTACGGTGTTAGGGGTTAGAGGTGTAGTTTAGGGTTAGGGTTTGGGTTTGTGTGAGGGTTCCGGTTAGGCTTTGTGGTTCCGGTCATGGTTAGGGTTGGTTTAGGGTTGGGGTTAGGTTTATGATTAGGTTTCGGTTAGTGTTACAGTTAGGGTTAAGGTTTTGGTTAGGCTTTGGTGTTGGGGTTAGGGTTAGGTTTATCGTTAGGGTCAGGGGTTTCAGGTTAGTGTTAGGGTTAGGGTTTCGGATAGCATTAGGGTTACTGTTGCGGGATTCGGTTAGGGTTTAGGGTGAGGGTTACCGTTAGTTTTATGCTTAAGCTGAGGGTTTAGGGTAAGTGTTATGATTAGGGTTAGAGTCAGAGTTAGGGTTAGGTCTACGGTTAGGGTTAGGTGTAGGGTAAGATTTAGGTTTAGGTCCAAGTTGAGGGTTAGAGTTAGTGTTCTATTTAGGGTCAAGGTTAGAGTTAGGGTTTGGGTAAGGGATAGGCTTAGAGTTAGGGAAAATGTTAGGGGTTCGTGTGAGGGTTAGTGTTAGGTTTACATTAAGCTGATGTTTTAGGGTGTTATGGTTAGGGTTAGAGTTAGGGTTAGGTTTAGGGTTAGGGCTAGAGTTAGGGGAGAGTTAAGGGTTAGGTTTAGTTTTAGGGTTAGGGTTAGGCTTAGGTTTAAGGTGAAGTTTAGGTTAAGGATGAGGGTTCGAGTTAGGATTAGGCGTTTGGGTTAAGGTTAGGGTTAGGTTTAGGGTTAGGCTTAGCGATAGGGTTAGGTGTTTGGGTTAATGTTAGGGTCAGGTTTAGGGTTAGGGCTAGGGCGAGGGCTAGGGCTAGGGTGAAGTTTATGGGTGAGGGTTGTGCTTTGGTTTAGCGTTAGGGGTTAGGGTTAGGGTTAATGTTAGGAGTAAGTGTAGGGTTAAGTTTAGTTTTAGAGTGAGGGTTAGGGTTGGTTTGGGGGTTAAGTCACGGTTAGGTTAAGGGCTAGGTTAAGGTTAGAGATAGGGTTAGGTTAAGGGTTGGGTTAGGTTTAGATGTTAGGGTGAGGGTGAGTGCTAGGTTTCCATTTAAGCTGAGTGTGTAGGGTAAGTTTTAGGGTTAGGATTAGAGTTAAAGTTAGGGTCATGGTTAGGGTTAAGTTTAGGGTTAGGGTTAGGTTTATGGTTAGGATTAGGGTTAGGGTCAGGGTTAGGGGGAGATTTAGCGTTATGTTTAGTTTTAGCGTTAGGGTTTGGGTGAAGTTGATGTTAAGCGCGAGGGTTAGGGTTAGGGGTTAGGGTTCAGGTTAGGTTCAGGGTTAGGGTTAGGGTTAGGTTTAGGTTTGGGGTTAGGGTTAGGTTTAGTGTTAGTGTTAGTTTTGCTTAGGGTTAGGGTTTGAATGAATTTAGGGTAGGTTTAGGGTTATGGTGAGGGTGAAATTTTGGTTAAGGGTCAGGGTTCCGCTTAGGGTTAGGGTTAGAGTTAGGGTCAGTGGTTAGGGTTAAGTTTAGGTTTAGGGTTAGAGTTAGGTTTAGGGTTAGTTTTAGTTTGGGTTAGGATTAGGCTATGAATGAAGTTAGGGTAGGTTTAGGGTTATGGTTAGGGTGAAATTTTGTTTAAGGGTGAGGGTTCGGTTTAGGGTTAGGTTTAGAGTTAGGGTTGTGGTTAGGGTTAGGTTTAGGGTTAAGGTTAAGTTTAGGCTAAGGATTAGGGTTAGAGTTAGGGTTAGGTGCTAGTGTTTCGGTTAGCTTTAGCATAGGGTTGTATTTAGGGTTAAGTTTAGGGTTAGGGTAAGAGTTAGAGTTACATTTACCTTTAAAGTGCGGGTTCTGGGTAAGTGTTACGGTTAGGGTTAGGGTTAGGGCTACGGTTAGGGTTAGAGTTAGGGTTAGGGGTAAGGGTTAGGTTTAAGTTTATGGTAGGCTTAAAGATAGGGTTAAGCTTAGGTGAGGGTTAGGGTCAGGGTTAGGATTAAATTAGGTTTAGGGCGAGGATTAGGGTCAGAGTTATTGTAAGGGTTAGGTTTAGGGTTACAGGTGGGCCAAGGTTAAGGTGAGGGTTAGGTTTAGGGGTAGGCTTAGGGTTAAAGTTAGGGTTAACTTTAGGTTAGGGATAGGGTGAAGTCTAACATAGGGTGAGGGTTAGGGTTATGGCTAAGGTTTGGGTTTGTTTTCAGGTTAGTGTTAAGGTTATGTTTAGGGTTAGGGTTAAGTTTAGGGGTTGTGTTGAGTTTTAGTGTTAGGGTTAGATTTTAGGTTAGTGTTTAGTGTTATGGCTAGGGTTAGGGTTAGGGTTGTGTTAGGCACTGTGGTTGGGGTGAGGGTTAGGTTTAGGGTTAGGGTTGGGTAGGGTTAGGATTATGGATATGGTACGGTGTTAGGGGTTAGAGGTGTAGTTTAGGGTTAGGGTTTGGGTTTGTGTGAGGGTTCCGGTTAGGCTTTGTGGTTCCGGTCATGGTTAGGGTTGGTTTAGGGTTGGGGTTAGGTTTATGATTAGGTTTCGGTTAGTGTTACAGTTAGGGTTAAGGTTTTGGTTAGGCTTTGGTGTTGGGGTTAGGGTTAGGTTTATCGTTAGGGTCAGGGGTTTCAGGTTAGTGTTAGGGTTAGGGTTTCGGATAGCATTAGGGTTAGGGTTGCGGGATTCGGTTAGGGTTTAGGGTGAGGGTTACCGTTAGTTTTATGCTTAAGCTGAGGGTTTAGGGTAAGTGTTATGATTAGGGTTAGAGTCAGAGTTAGGGTTAGGTCTACGGTTAGGGTTAGGTGTAGGGTAAGATTTAGGTTTAGGTCCAAGTTGAGGGTTAGAGTTAGTGTTCTATTTAGGGTCAAGGTTAGAGTTAGGGTTTGGGTAAGGGATAGGCTTAGAGTTAGGGAAAGTGTTAGGGGTTCGTGTGAGGGTTAGTGTTAGGTTTACATTAAGCTGATGTTTTAGGGTGTTATGGTTAGGGTTAGAGTTAGGGTTAGGTTTAGGGTTAGGGCTAGAGTTAGGGGAGAGTTAAGGGTTAGGTTTAGTTTTAGGGTTAGGGTTAGGCTTAGGTTTAAGGTGAAGTTTAGGTTAAGGATGAGGGTTCGAGTTAGGATTAGGCGTTTGGGTTAAGGTTAGGGTTAGGTTTAGGGTTAGGCTTAGCGATAGGGTTAGGTGTTTGGGTTAATGTTAGGGTCAGGTTTAGGGTTAGGGCTAGGGCTAGGGCTAGGGCTAGGGTGAAGTTTATGGGTGAGGGTTGTGCTTTGGTTTAGCGTTAGGGGTTAGGGTTAGGGTTAATGTTAGGAGTAAGTGTAGGGTTAAGTTTAGTTTTAGAGTGAGGGTTAGGGTTGGTTTGGGGGTTAAGTCACGGTTAGGTTAAGGGCTAGGTTAAGGTTAGAGATAGGGTTAGGTTAAGGGTTGGGTTAGGTTTAGATGTTAGGGTGAGGGTGAGTGCTAGGTTTCCATTTAAGCTGAGTGTGTAGGGTAAGTTTTAGGGTTAGGATTAGAGTTAAAGTTAGGGTCATGGTTAGGGTTAAGTTTAGGGTTAGGGTTAGGTTTATGGTTAGGATTAGGGTTAGGGTCAGGGTTAGGGGGAGATTTAGCGTTATGTTTAGTTTTAGCGTTAGGGTTTGGGTGAAGTTGATGTTAAGCGCGAGGGTTAGGGTTAGGGGTTAGGGTTCAGGTTAGGTTCAGGGTTAGGGTTAGGGTTAGGTTTAGGTTTGGGGTTAGGGTTAGGTTTAGTGTTAGTGTTAGTTTTGCTTAGGGTTAGGGTTTGAATGAATTTAGGGTAGGTTTAGGGTTATGGTGAGGGTGAAATTTTGGTTAAGGGTCAGGGTTCCGCTTAGGGTTAGGGTTAGAGTTAGGGTCAGTGGTTAGGGTTAAGTTTAGGTTTAGGGTTAGAGTTAGGTTTAGGGTTAGTTTTAGTTTGGGTTAGGATTAGGCTATGAATGAAGTTAGGGTAGGTTTAGGGTTATGGTTAGGGTGAAATTTTGTTTAAGGGTGAGGGTTCGGTTTAGGGTTAGGTTTAGAGTTAGGGTTGTGGTTAGGGTTAGGTTTAGGGTTAAGGTTAAGTTTAGGCTAAGGATTAGGGTTAGAGTTAGGGTTAGGTGTTAGTGTTTTGGTTAGCTTTAGCATAGGGTTGTATTTAGGGTTAAGTTTAGGGTTAGGGTAAGAGTTAGAGTTACATTTACCGTTAAGGTGAGGGTTTTGGGTAAGTGTTACGGTTAGGGTTAGGGTTAGGGCTACGGTTAGGGTTAGAGTTAGGGTTAGGGGTAAGGGTTAGGTTTAAGTTTATGGTAGGCTTAAAGATAGGGTTAAGCTTAGGTGAGGGTTAGGGTCAGGGTTAGGATTAGAATTAGGTTTAGGGCGAGGATTAGGGTCAGAGTTATTGTAAGGGTTAGGTTTAGGGTTACAGGTGGGCCAAGGTTAAGGTTAGGGTTAGGTTTAGGGGTAGGGGTAGGGTTAAAGTTAGGGTTAACTTTAGGTTAGGGATAGGGTGAAGTCTAACATAGGGTGAGGGTTAGGGTTATGGCTAAGGTTTGGGTTTGTTTTCAGGTTAGTGTTAAGGTTATGTTTCGGGTTAGGGTTAAGTTTAGGGGTTGTGTTGAGTTTTAGTGTTAGGGTTAGATTTTAGGTTAGTGTTTAGTGTTATGGCTAGGGTTAGGGTTAGGGTTGTGTTAGGCACTGTGGTTGGGGTGAGGGTTAGGTTTAGGGTTAGGGTTGGGTAGGGTTAGGATTATGGATATGGTAAGGTGTTAGGGGTTAGAGGTGTAGTTTAGGGTTAGGGTTTGGGTTTGTGTGAGGGTTCCGGTTAGGCTTTGTGGTTCCGGTCATGGTTAGGGTTGGTTTAGGGTTGGGGTTAGGTTTATGATTAGGTTTCGGTTAGTGTTACAGTTAGGGTTAAGGATTTTGTTAGGCTTTGGTGTTGGGGTTAGGGTTAGGTTTATCTTTAGGGTCAGGGGTTTCAGGTTAGTGTTAGGGTTAGGGTTTCGGATAGCATTAGGGTTAGGGTTGCGGGATTCGGTTAGGGTTTAGGGTGAGGGTTACCGTTAGTTTTATGCTTAAGCTGAGGGTTTAGGGTAAGTGTTATGATTAGGGTTAGAGTCAGAGTTAGGGTTAGGTCTACGGTTAGGGTTAGGTGTAGGGTAAGATTTAGGTTTAGGTACAAGTTGAGGGTTAGAGTTACTGTTCTATTTAGGGTCAAGGTTAGAGTTAGGGTTTGGGTAAGGGATAGGCTTAGAGTTAGGGAAAGTGTTAGGGGTTCGTGTGAGGGTTAGTGTTAGGTTTACATTAAGCTGATGTTTTAGGGTGTGATGGTTAGGGTTGGAGTTAGGGTTAGGTTTAGGGTTAGGGCTAGAGTTAGGGGAGAGTTAAGGGTTAGGTTTAGTTTTAGGGTTAGGGTTAGGCTTAGGTTTAAGGTGAAGTTTAGGTTAAGGATGAGGGTTCGAGTTAGGCTTAGGCGTTTGGGTTAAGGTTAGGGTTAGGTTTAGGGTTAGGCTTAGCGATAGGGTTAGGTGTTTGGGTTAATGTTAGGGTCAAGTTTAGGGTTAGGGCTAGGGCTAGGGCTAGGGTGAAGTTTATGGGTGAGGGTTGTGCTTTGGTTTAGCGTTAGGGGTTAGGGTTAGGGTTAATGTTAGGAGTAAGTGTAGGGTTAAGTTTAGTTTTAGAGTGAGGGTTAGGGTTGGTTTGGGGGTTAAGTCACGGTTAGGTTAAGGGCTAGGTTAAGGTTAGAGATAGGGTTAGGTTAAGGGTTGGGTTAGGTTTAGATGTTAGGGTGAGGGTGAGTGCTAGGTTTCCATTTAAGCTGAGTGTGTAGGGTAAGTTTTAGGGTTAGGATTAGAGTTAAAGTTAGGGTCATGGATAGGGTTAAGTTTCGGGTTAGGGTTAGGTTTATGGTTAGGATTAGGGTTAGGGTCAGGGTTAGGGGGAGATTTAGCGTTATGTTTAGTTTTAGCGTTAGGGTTTGGGTGAAGTTGATGTTAAGCGCGAGGGTTAGGGTTAGGGGTTAGGGTTCAGGTTAGGTTCAGGGTTAGGGTTAGGGTTAGGTTTAGGTTTGGGGTTAGGGTTAGGTTTAGTGTTAGTGTTAGTTTTGCTTAGGGTTAGGGTTTGAATGAATTTAGGGTAGGTTTAGGGTTATGGTTAGGGTGAAATTTTGGTTAAGGGTCAGGGTTCCGCTTAGGGTTAGGGTTAGAGTTAGGGTCAGTGGTTAGGGTTAAGTTTAGGTTTAGGGTTAGAGTTAGGTTTAGGGTTAGTTTTAGTTTGGGTTAGGATTAGGCTATGAATGAAGTTAGGGTAGGTTTAGGGTTATGGTTAGGGTGAAATTTTGTTTAAGGGTGAGGGTTCGGTTTAGGGTTAGGTTTAGAGTTAGGGTTGTGGTTAGGGTTAGGTTTAGGGTTAAGGTTAAGTTTAGGCTAAGGATTAGGGTTAGAGTTAGGGTTAGGTGTTAGTGTTTCGGTTAGCTTTAGCATAGGGTTGTATTTAGGGTTAAGTTTAGGGTTAGGGTAAGAGTTAGAGTTACATTTACCTTTAAATTGCGGGTTCTGGGTAAGTGTTACGGTTAGGGTTAGGGTTAGGGCTACGGTTAGGGTTAGAGTTAGGGTTAGGGGTAAGGGTTAGGTTTAAGTTTATGGTAGGCTTAAAGATAGGGTTAAGCTTAGGTGAGGGTTAGGGTCAGGGTTAGGATTAAATTAGGTTTAGGGCGAGGATTAGGGTCAGAGTTATTGTAAGGGTTAGGTTTAGGGTTACAGGTGGGCCAAGGTTAAGGTGAGGGTTAGGTTTAGGGGTAGGCTTAGGGTTAAAGTTAGGGTTAACTTTAGGTTAGGGATAGGGTGAAGTCTAACATAGGGTGAGGGTTAGGGTTATGGCTAAGGTTTGGGTTTGTTTTCAGGTTAGTGTTAAGGTTATGTTTCGGGTTAGGGTTAAGTTTAGGGGTTGTGTTGAGTTTTAGTGTTAGGGTTAGATTTTAGGTTAGTGTTTAGTGTTATGGCTAGGGTTAGGGTTATTGTTGTGTTAGGCACTGTGGTTGGGGTGAGGGTTAGGTTTAGGGTTAGGGTTGGGTAGGGTTAGGATTGTGGATATGGTACGGTGTTAGGGGTTAGAGGTGTAGTTTAGGGTTAGGGTTTGGGTTTGTGTGAGGGTTCCGGTTAGGCTTTGTGGTTCCGGTCATGGTTAGGGTTGGTTTAGGGTTGGGGTTAGGTTTATGATTAGGTTTCGGTTAGTGTTACAGTTAGGGTTAAGGTTTTGGTTAGGCTTTGGTGTTGGGGTTAGGGTTAGGTTTATCGTTAGGGTCAGGGGTTTCAGGTTAGTGTTAGGGTTAGGGTTTCGGATAGCATTAGGGTTAGGGTTGCGGGATTCGGTTAGGGTTTAGGGTGAGGGTTACCGTTAGTTTTATGCTTAAGCTGAGGGTTTAGGGTAAGTGTTATGATTAGGGTTAGAGTCAGAGTTAGGGTTAGGTCTACGGTTAGGGTTAGGTGTAGGGTAAGATTTAGGTTTAGGTCCAAGTTGAGGGTTAGAGTTAGTGTTCTATTTAGGGTCAAGGTTAGAGTTAGGGTTTGGGTAAGGGATAGGCTTAGAGTTAGGGAAAATGTTAGGGGTTCGTGTGAGGGTTAGTGTTAGGTTTACGTTAAGCTGATGTTTTAGGGTGTTATGGTTAGGGTTAGAGTTAGGGTTAGGTTTAGGGTTAGGGCTAGAGTTAGGGGAGAGTTAAGGGTTAGGTTTAGTTTTAGGGTTAGGGTTAGGCTTAGGTTTAAGGTGAAGTTTAGGTTAAGGATGAGGGTTCGAGTTAGGCTTAGGCGTTTGGGTTAAGGTTAGGGTTAGGTTTAGGGTTAGGCTTAGCGATAGGGTTAGGTGTTTGGGTTAATGTTAGGGTCAGGTTTAGGGTTAGTGCTAGGGCTAGGGCTAGGGTGAAGTTTATGGGTGAGGGTTGTGCTTTGGTTTAGCGTTAGGGGTTAGGGTTAGGGTTAATGTTAGGAGTAAGTGTAGGGTTAAGTTTAGTTTTAGAGTGAGGGTTAGGGTTGGTTTGGGGGTTAAGTCACGGTTAGGTTAAGGGCTAGGTTAAGGTTAGAGATAGGGTTAGGTTAAGGGTTGGGTTAGGTTTAGATGTTAGGGTGAGGGTGAGTGCTAGGTTTCCATTTAAGCTGAGTGTGTAGGGTAAGTTTTAGGGTTAGGATTAGAGTTAAAGTTAGGGTCATGGTTAGGGTTAAGTTTCGGGTTAGGGTTAGGTTTATGGTTAGGATTAGGGTTAGGGTCAGGGTTAGGGGGAGATTTAGCGTTATGTTTAGTTTTAGCGTTAGGGTTTGGGTGAAGTTGATGTTAAGCGCGAGGGTTAGGGTTAGGGGTTAGGGTTCAGGTTAGGTTCAGGGTTAGGGTTAGGTTTAGGTTTGGGGTTAGGGTTAGGTTTAGTGTTAGTGTTAGTTTTGCTTAGGGTTAGGGTTTGAATGAATTTAGGGTAGGTTTAGGGTTATGGTTAGGGTGAAATTTTGGTTAAGGGTCAGGGTTCCCCTTAGGGTTAGGGTTAGAGTTAGGGTCAGTGGTTAGGGTTAAGTTTAGGTTTAGGGTTAGAGTTAGGTTTAGGGTTAGTTTTAGTTTGGGTTAGGATTAGGCTATGAATGAAGTTAGGGTAGGTTTAGGGTTATGGTTAGGGTGAAATTTTGTTTAAGGGTGAGGGTTCGGTTTAGGGTTAGGTTTAGAGTTAGGGTTGTGGTTAGGGTTAGGTTTAGGGTTAAGGTTAAGTTTAGGCTAAGGATTAGGGTTAGAGTTAGGGTTAGGTGTTAGTGTTTCGGTTAGCTTTAGCATAGGGTTGTATTTAGGGTTAAGTTTAGGGTTAGGGTAAGAGTTAGAGTTACATTTACCGTTAAGGTGAGGGTTTTGGGTAAGTGTTACGGTTAGGGTTAGGGTTAGGGCTACGGTTAGGGTTAGAGTTAGGGTTAGGGGTAAGGGTTAGGTTTAAGTTTGTGGTAGGCTTAAAGATAGGGTTAAGCTTAGGTGAGGGATAGGGTCAGGGTTAGGATTAGAATTAGGTTTAGGGCGAGGATTAGGGTCAGAGTTATTGTAAGGGTTAGGTTTAGGGTTACAGGTGGGCCAAGGTTAAGGTTAGGGTTAGGTTTAGGGGTAGGGTTAGGGTTAAAGTTAGGGTTAACTTTAGGTTAGGGATAGGGTGAAGTCTAACATAGGGTGAGGGTTAGGGTTATGGCTAAGGTTTGGGTTTGTTTTCAGGTTAGTGTTAAGGTTATGTTTCGGGTTAGGGTTAAGTTTAGGGGTTGTGTTGAGTTTTAGTGTTAGGGTTAGATTTTAGGTTAGTGTTTAGTGTTATGGCTAGGGTTAGGGTTAGGGTTGTGTTAGGCACTGTGGTTGGGGTGAGGGTTAGGTTTAGGGTTAGGGTTGGGTAGGGTTAGGATTATGGATATGGTACGGTGTTAGGGGTTAGAGGTGTAGTTTAGGGTTAGGGTTTGGGTTTGTGTGAGGGTTCCGGTTAGGCTTTGTGGTTCCGGTCATGGTTAGGGTTGGTTTAGGGTTGGGGTTAGGTTTATGATTAGGTTTCGGTTAGTGTTACAGTTAGGGTTAAGGTTTTGGTTAGGCTTTGGTGTTGGGGTTAGGGTTAGGTTTATCGTTAGGGTCAGGGGTTTCAGGTTAGTGTTAGGGTTAGGGTTTCGGATAGCATTAGGGTTAGGGTTGCGGGATTCGGTTAGGGTTTAGGGTGAGGGTTACCGTTAGTTTTATGCTTAAGCTGAGGGTTTAGGGTAAGTGTTATGATTAGGGTTAGAGTCAGAGTTAGGGTTAGGTCTACGGTTAGGGTTAGGTGTAGGGTAAGATTTAGGTTTAGGTCCAAGTTGAGGGTTAGAGTTAGTGTTCTATTTAGGGTCAAGGTTAGAGTTAGGGTTTGGGTAAGGGATAGGCTTAGAGTTAGGGAAAGTGTTAAGGGTTCGTGTGAGGGTTAGTGTTAGGTTTACGTTAAGCTGATGTTTTAGGGTGTTATGGTTAGGGTTAGAGTTAGGGTTAGGTTTAGGGTTAGGGCTAGAGTTAGGGGAGAGTTAAGGGTTAGGTTTAGTTTTAGGGTTAGGGTTAGGCTTAGGTTTAAGGTGAAGTTTAGGTTAAGGATGAGGGTTCGAGTTAGGATTAGGCGTTTGGGTTAAGGTTAGGGTTAGGTTTAGGGTTAGGCTTAGCGATAGGGTTAGGTGTTTGGGTTAACGTTAGGGTCAGGTTTAGGGTTAGGGCTAGGGCTAGGGCTAGGGTGAAGTTTATGGGTGAGGGTTGTGCTTTGGTTTAGCGTTAGGGGTTAGGGTTAGGGTTAATGTTAGGAGTAAGTGTAGGGTTAAGTTTAGTTTTAGAGTGAGGGTTAGGGTTGGTTTGGGGGTTAAGTCACGGTTAGGTTAAGGGCTAGGTTAAGGTTAGAGATAGGGTTAGGTTAAGGGTTGGGTTAGGTTTAGATGTTAGGGTGAGGGTGAGTGCTAGGTTTCCATTTAAGCTGAGTGTGTAGGGTAAGTTTTAGGGTTAGGATTAGAGTTAGAGTTAGGGTCATGGTTAGGGTTAAGTTTAGGGTTAGGGTTAGGTTTATGGTTAGGATTAGGGTTAGGGTCAGGGTTAGGGGGAGATTTAGCGTTATGTTTAGTTTTAGCGTTAGGGTTTGGGTGAAGTTGATGTTAAGCGCGAGGGTTAGGGTTAGGGGTTAGGGTTCAGGTTAGGTTCAGGGTTAGGGTTAGGGTTAGGTTTAGGTTTGGGGTTAGGGTTAGGTTTAGTGTTAGTGTTAGTTTTGCTTAGGGTTAGGGTTTGAATGAATTTAGGGTAGGTTTAGGGTTATGGTTAGGGTGAAATTTTGGTTAAGGGTCAGGGTTCCGCTTAGGGTTAGGGTTAGAGTTAGGGTCAGTGGTTAGGGTTAAGTTTAGGTTTAGGGTTAGAGTTAGGTTTAGGGTTAGTTTTAGTTTGGGTTAGGATTAGGCTATGAATGAAGTTAGGGTAGGTTTAGGGTTATGGTTAGGGTGAAATTTTGTTTAAGGGTGAGGGTTCGGTTTAGGGTTAGGTTTAGAGTTAGGGTTGTGGTTAGGGTTAGGTTTAGGGTTAAGGTTAAGTTTAGGCTAAGGATTAGGGTTAGAGTTAGGGTTAGGTGTTAGTGTTTCGGTTAGCTTTAGCATAGGGTTGTATTTAGGGTTAAGTTTAGGGTTAGGGTAAGAGTTAGAGTTACATTTACCGTTAAGGTGAGGGTTTTGGGTAAGTGTTACGGTTAGGGTTAGGGTTAGGGCTACGGTTAGGGTTAGAGTTAGGGTTAGGGGTAAGGGTTAGGTTTAAGTTTATGGTAGGCTTAAAGATAGGGTTAAGCTTAGGTGAGGGTTAGGGTCAGGGTTAGGATTAGAATTAGGTTTAGGGCGAGGATTAGGGTCAGAGGTATTGTAAGGGTTAGGTTTAGGGTTACAGGTGGGCCAAGGTTAAGGTTAGGGTTAGGTTTAGGGGTAGGGTTAGGGTTAAAGTTAGGGTTAACTTTAGGTTAGGGATAGGGTGAAGTCTAACATAGGGTGAGGGTTAGGGTTATGGCTAAGGTTTGGGTTTGTTTTCAGGTTAGTGTTAAGGTTATGTTTCGGGTTAGGGTTAAGTTTAGCGGTTGTGCTGAGTTTTAGTGTTAGGGTTAGATTTTAGGTTAGTGTTTAGTGTTATGGCTAGGGTTAGGGTTAGGGTTGTGTTAGGCACTGTGGTTGGGGTGAGGGTTAGGTTTAGGGTTAGGGTTGGGTAGGGTTAGGATTATGGATATGGTACGGTGTTAGGGTTTAGAGGTGTAGTTTAGGGTTAGGGTTTGGGTTTGTGTGAGGGTTCCGGTTAGGCTTTGTGGTTCCGGTCATGGTTAGGGTTGGTTGAGGGTTGGGGTTAGGTTTATGATTAGGTTTCGGTTAGTGTTACAGTTAGGGTTAAGGTTTTGGTTAGGCTTTGGTGTTGGGGTTAGGGTTAGGTTTATCGTTAGGGTCAGGGGTTTCAGGTTAGTGTTAGGGTTAGGGTTTCGGATAGCATTAGAGTTAGGGTTGCGGGATTCGGTTAGGGTTTAGGGTGAGGGTTACCGTTAGTTTTATGCTTAAGCTGAGGGTTTAGGGTAAGTGTTATGATTAGGGTTAGAGTCAGAGTTAGGGTTAGGTCTACGGTTAGGGTTAGGTGTAGGGTAAGATTTAGGTTTAGGTCCAAGTTGAGGGTTAGAGTTAGTGTTCTATTTAGGGTCAAGGTTAGAGTTAGGGTTTGGGTAAGGGATAGGCTTAGAGTTAGGGAAAGTGTTAGGGGTTCGTGTGAGGGTTAGTGTTAGGTTTACGTTAAGCTGATGTTTTAGGGTGTTATGGTTAGGGTTAGAGTTAGGGTTAGGTTTAGGGTTAGGGCTAGAGCTAGGGGAGAGTTAAGGGTTAGGTTTAGTTTTAGGGTTAGGGTTAGGCTTAGGTTTAAGGGGAAGTTTAGGTTAAGGATGAGGGTTCGAGTTAGGATTAGGCGTTTGGGTTAAGGTTAGGGTTAGGTTTAGGGTTAGGCTTAGCGATAGGGTTAGGTGTTTGGGTTAACGTTAGGGTCAGGTTTAGGGTTAGGGCTAGGGCTAGGGCTAGGGTGAAGTTTATGGGTGAGGGTTGTGCTTTGGTTTAGCGTTAGGGGTTAGGGTTAGGGTTAATGTTAGGAGTAAGTGTAGGGTTAAGTTTAGTTTTAGAGTGAGGGTTAGGGTTGGTTTGGGGGTTAAGTCACGGTTAGGTTAAGGGCTAGGTTAAGGTTAGCGATAGGGTTAGGTTAAGGGTTGGGTTAGGTTTAGATGTTAGGGTGAGGGTGAGTGCTAGGTTTCCATTTAAGCTGAGTGTGTAGGGTAAGTTTTAGGGTTAGGATTAGAGTTAAAGTTAGGGTCATGGTTAGGGTTAAGTTTAGGGTTAGGGTTAGGTTTATGGTTAGGATTAGGGTTAGGGTCAGGGTTAGGATTAGAATTAGGTTTAGGGCGAGGATTAGGGTCAGAGTTATTGTAAGGGTTAGGTTTAGGGTTACAGGTGGGCCAAGGTTAAGGTTAGGGTTAGGTTTAGGGGTAGGGTTAGGGTTAAAGTTAGGGTTAACTTTAGGTTAGGGATAGGGTGAAGTCTAACATAGGGTGAGGGTTAGGGTTATGGCTAAGGTTTGGGTTTGTTTTCAGGTTAGTGTTAAGGTTATGTTTCGGGTTAGGGTTAAGTTTAGGGGTTGTGTTGAGTTTTAGTGTTAGGGTTAGATTTTAGGTTAGTGTTTAGTGTTATGGCTAGGGTTAGGGTTAGGGTTGTGTTAGGCACTGTGGTTGGGGTGAGGGTTAGGTTTAGGGTTAGGGTTGGGTAGGGTTAGGATTATGGATATGGTACGGTGTTAGGGGTTAGAGGTGTAGTTTAGGGTTAGGGTTTGGGTTTGTGTGAGGGTTCCGGTTAGGCTTTGTGGTTCCGGTCATGGTTAGGGTTGGTTGAGGGTTGGGGTTAGGTTTATGATTAGGTTTCGGTTAGTGTTACAGTTAGGGTTAAGGTTTTGGTTAGGCTTTGGTGTTGGGGTTAGGGTTAGGTTTATCGTTAGGGTCAGGGGTTTCAGGTTAGTGTTAGGGTTAGGGTTTCGGATAGCATTAGGGTTAGGGTTGCGGGATTCGGTTAGGGTTTAGGGTGAGGGTTACCGTTAGTTTTATGCTTAAGCTGAGGGTTTAGGGTAAGTGTTATGATTAGGGTTAGAGTCAGAGTTAGGGTTAGGTCTACGGTTAGGGTTAGGTGTAGGGTAAGATTTAGGTTTAGGTCCAAGTTGAGGGTTAGAGTTAGTGTTCTATTTAGGGTCAAGGTTAGAGTTAGGGTTTGGGTAAGGGATAGGCTTAGAGTTAGGGAAAGTGTTAGGGGTTCGTGTGAGGGTTAGTGTTAGGTTTACATTAAGCTGATGTTTTAGGGTGTTATGGTTAGGGTTAGAGTTAGGGTTAGGTTTAGGGTTAGGGCTAGAGTTAGGGGAGAGTTAAGGGTTAGGTTTAGTTTTAGGGTTAGGGTTAGGCTTAGGTTTAAGGTGAAGTTTAGGTTAAGGATGAGGGTTCGAGTTAGGATTAGGCGTTTGGGTTAAGGTTAGGGTTAGGTTTAGGGTTAGGCTTAGCGATAGGGTTAGGTGTTTGGGTTAACGTTAGGGTCAGGTTTAGGGTTAGGGCTAGGGCTAGGGCTAGGGTGAAGTTTATGGGTGAGGGTTGTGCTTTGGTTTAGCGTTAGGGGTTAGGGTTAGGGTTAATGTTAGGAGTAAGTGTAGGGTTAAGTTTAGTTTTAGAGTGAGGGTTAGGGTTGGTTTGGGGGTTAAGTCACGGTTAGGTTAAGGGCTAGGTTAAGGTTAGAGATAGGGTTAGGTTAAGGGTTGGGTTAGGTTTAGATGTTAGGGTGAGGGTGAGTGCTAGGTTTCCATTTAAGCTGAGTGTGTAGGGTAAGTTTTAGGGTTAGGATTAGAGTTAGAGTTAGGGTCATGGTTAGGGTTAAGTTTAGGGTTAGGGTTAGGTTTATGGTTAGGATTAGGGTTAGGGTCAGGGTTAGGGGGAGATTTAGCGTTATGTTTAGTTTTAGCGTTAGGGTTTGGGTGAAGTTGATGTTAAGCGCGAGGGTTAGGGTTAGGGGTTAGGGTTCAGGTTAGGTTCAGGGTTAGGGTTAGGGTTAGGTTTAGGTTTGGGGTTAGGGTTAGGTTTAGTGTTAGTGTTAGTTTTGCTTAGGGTTAGGGTTTGAATGAATTTAGGGTAGGTTTAGGGTTATGGTTAGGGTGAAATTTTGGTTAAGGGTCAGGGTTCCGCTTAGGGTTAGGGTTAGAGTTAGGGTCAGTGGTTAGGGTTAAGTTTAGGTTTAGGGTTAGAGTTAGGTTTAGGGTTAGTTTTAGTTTGGGTTAGGATTAGGCTATGAATGAAGTTAGGGTAGGTTTAGGGTTATGGTTAGGGTGAAATTTTGTTTAAGGGTGAGGGTTCGGTTTAGGGTTAGGGTTAGGTTTAGAGTTAGGGTTGTGGTTAGGGTTAGGTTTAGGGTTAAGGTTAAGTTTAGGCTAAGGATTAGGGTTAGAGTTAGGGTTAGGTGTTAGTGTTTCGGTTAGCTTTAGCATAGGGTTGTATTTAGGGTTAAGTTTAGGGTTAGGGTAAGAGTTAGAGTTACATTTACCGTTAAGGTGAGGGTTTTGGGTAAGTGTTACGGTTAGGGTTAGGGTTAGGGCTACGGTTAGGGTTAGAGTTAGGGTTAGGGGTAAGGGTTAGGTTTAAGTTTATGGTAGGCTTAAAGATAGGGTTAAGCTTAGGTGAGGGTTAGGGTCAGGGTTAGGATTAGAATTAGGTTTAGGGCGAGGATTAGGGTCAGAGGTATTGTAAGGGTTAGGTTTAGGGTTACAGGTGGGCCAAGGTTAAGGTTAGGGTTAGGTTTAGGGGTAGGGTTAGGGTTAAAGTTAGGGTTAACTTTAGGTTAGGGATAGGGTGAAGTCTAACATAGGGTGAGGGTTAGGGTTATGGCTAAGGTTTGGGTTTGTTTTCAGGTTAGTGTTAAGGTTATGTTTCGGGTTAGGGTTAAGTTTAGCGGTTGTGCTGAGTTTTAGTGTTAGGGTTAGATTTTAGGTTAGTGTTTAGTGTTATGGCTAGGGTTAGGGTTAGGGTTGTGTTAGGCACTGTGGTTGGGGTGAGGGTTAGGTTTAGGGTTAGGGTTGGGTAGGGTTAGGATTATGGATATGGTACGGTGTTAGGGTTTAGAGGTGTAGTTTAGGGTTAGGGTTTGGGTTTGTGTGAGGGTTCCGGTTAGGCTTTGTGGTTCCGGTCATGGTTAGGGTTGGTTGAGGGTTGGGGTTAGGTTTATGATTAGGTTTCGGTTAGTGTTACAGTTAGGGTTAAGGTTTTGGTTAGGCTTTGGTGTTGGGGTTAGGGTTAGGTTTATCGTTAGGGTCAGGGGTTTCAGGTTAGTGTTAGGGTTAGGGTTTCGGATAGCATTAGAGTTAGGGTTGCGGGATTCGGTTAGGGTTTAGGGTGAGGGTTACCGTTAGTTTTATGCTTAAGCTGAGGGTTTAGGGTAAGTGTTATGATTAGGGTTAGAGTCAGAGTTAGGGTTAGGTCTACGGTTAGGGTTAGGTGTAGGGTAAGATTTAGGTTTAGGTCCAAGTTGAGGGTTAGAGTTAGTGTTCTATTTAGGGTCAAGGTTAGAGTTAGGGTTTGGGTAAGGGATAGGCTTAGAGTTAGGGAAAGTGTTAGGGGTTCGTGTGAGGGTTAGTGTTAGGTTTACGTTAAGCTGATGTTTTAGGGTGTTATGGTTAGGGTTAGAGTTAGGGTTAGGTTTAGGGTTAGGGCTAGAGCTAGGGGAGAGTTAAGGGTTAGGTTTAGTTTTAGGGTTAGGGTTAGGCTTAGGTTTAAGGGGAAGTTTAGGTTAAGGATGAGGGTTCGAGTTAGGATTAGGCGTTTGGGTTAAGGTTAGGGTTAGGTTTAGGGTTAGGCTTAGCGATAGGGTTAGGTGTTTGGGTTAACGTTAGGGTCAGGTTTAGGGTTAGGGCTAGGGCTAGGGCTAGGGTGAAGTTTATGGGTGAGGGTTGTGCTTTGGTTTAGCGTTAGGGGTTAGGGTTAGGGTTAATGTTAGGAGTAAGTGTAGGGTTAAGTTTAGTTTTAGAGTGAGGGTTAGGGTTGGTTTGGGGGTTAAGTCACGGTTAGGTTAAGGGCTAGGTTAAGGTTAGCGATAGGGTTAGGTTAAGGGTTGGGTTAGGTTTAGATGTTAGGGTGAGGGTGAGTGCTAGGTTTCCATTTAAGCTGAGTGTGTAGGGTAAGTTTTAGGGTTAGGATTAGAGTTAAAGTTAGGGTCATGGTTAGGGTTAAGTTTAGGGTTAGGGTTAGGTTTATGGTTAGGATTAGGGTTAGGGTCAGGGTTAGGATTAGAATTAGGTTTAGGGCGAGGATTAGGGTCAGAGTTATTGTAAGGGTTAGGTTTAGGGTTACAGGTGGGCCAAGGTTAAGGTTAGGGTTAGGTTTAGCGGTAGGGTTAGGGTTAAAGTTAGGGTTAACTTTAGGTTAGGGATAGGGTGAAGTCTAACATAGGGTGAGGGTTAGGGTTATGGCTAAGGTTTGGGTTTGTTTTCAGGTTAGTGTTAAGGTTATGTTTCGGGTTAGGGTTAAGTTTAGGGGTTGTGTTGAGTTTTAGTGTTAGGGTTAGATTTTAGGTTAGTGTTTAGTGTTATGGCTAGGGTTAGGGTTAGGGTTGTGTTAGGCACTGTGGTTGGGGTGAGGGTTAGGTTTAGGGTTAGGGTTGGGTAGGGTTAGGATTATGGATATGGTACGGTGTTAGGGGTTAGAGGTGTAGTTTAGGGTTAGGGTTTGGGTTTGTGTGAGGGTTCCGGTTAGGCTTTGTGGTTCCGGTCATGGTTAGGGTTGGTTGAGGGTTGGGGTTAGGTTTATGATTAGGTTTCGGTTAGTGTTACAGTTAGGGTTAAGGTTTTGGTTAGGCTTTGGTGTTGGGGTTAGGGTTAGGTTTATCGTTAGGGTCAGGGGTTTCAGGTTAGTGTTAGGGTTAGGGTTTCGGATAGCATTAGGGTTAGGGTTGCGGGATTCGGTTAGGGTTTAGGGTGAGGGTTACCGTTAGTTTTATGCTTAAGCTGAGGGTTTAGGGTAAGTGTTATGATTAGGGTTAGAGTCAGAGTTAGGGTTAGGTCTACGGTTAGGGTTAGGTGTAGGGTAAGATTTAGGTTTAGGTCCAAGTTGAGGGTTAGAGTTAGTGTTCTATTTAGGGTCAAGGTTAGAGTTAGGGTTTGGGTAAGGGATAGGCTTAGAGTTAGGGAAAGTGTTAGGGGTTCGTGTGAGGGTTAGTGTTAGGTTTACATTAAGCTGATGTTTTAGGGTGTTATGGTTAGGGTTAGAGTTAGGGTTAGGTTTAGGGTTAGGGCTAGAGTTAGGGGAGAGTTAAGGGTTAGGTTTAGTTTTAGGGTTAGGGTTAGGCTTAGGTTTAAGGTGAAGTTTAGGTTAAGGATGAGGGTTCGAGTTAGGATTAGGCGTTTGGGTTAAGGTTAGGGTTAGGTTTAGGGTTAGGCTTAGCGATAGGGTTAGGTGTTTGGGTTAACGTTAGGGTCAGGTTTAGGGTTAGGGCTAGGGCTAGGGCTAGGGTGAAGTTTATGGGTGAGGGTTGTGCTTTGGTTTAGCGTTAGGGGTTAGGGTTAGGGTTAATGTTAGGAGTAAGTGTAGGGTTAAGTTTAGTTTTAGAGTGAGGGTTAGGGTTGGTTTGGGGGTTAAGTCACGGTTAGGTTAAGGGCTAGGTTAAGGTTAGAGATAGGGTTAGGTTAAGGGTTGGGTTAGGTTTAGATGTTAGGGTGAGGGTGAGTGCTAGGTTTCCATTTAAGCTGAGTGTGTAGGGTAAGTTTTAGGGTTAGGATTAGAGTTAGAGTTAGGGTCATGGTTAGGGTTAAGTTTAGGGTTAGGGTTAGGTTTATGGTTAGGATTAGGGTTAGGGTCAGGGTTAGGGGGAGATTTAGCGTTATGTTTAGTTTTAGCGTTAGGGTTTGGGTGAAGTTGATGTTAAGCGCGAGGGTTAGGGTTAGGGGTTAGGGTTCAGGTTAGGTTCAGGGTTAGGGTTAGGGTTAGGTTTAGGTTTGGGGTTAGGGTTAGGTTTAGTGTTAGTGTTAGTTTTGCTTAGGGTTAGGGTTTGAATGAATTTAGGGTAGGTTTAGGGTTATGGTTAGGGTGAAATTTTGGTTAAGGGTCAGGGTTCCGCTTAGGGTTAGGGTTAGAGTTAGGGTCAGTGGTTAGGGTTAAGTTTAGGTTTAGGGTTAGAGTTAGGTTTAGGGTTAGTTTTAGTTTGGGTTAGGATTAGGCTATGAATGAAGTTAGGGTAGGTTTAGGGTTATGGTTAGGGTGAAATTTTGTTTAAGGGTGAGGGTTCGGTTTAGGGTTAGGGTTAGGTTTAGAGTTAGGGTTGTGGTTAGGGTTAGGTTTAGGGTTAAGGTTAAGTTTAGGCTAAGGATTAGGGTTAGAGTTAGGGTTAGGTGTTAGTGTTTCGGTTAGCTTTAGCATAGGGTTGTATTTAGGGTTAAGTTTAGGGTTAGGGTAAGAGTTAGAGTTACATTTACCGTTAAGGTGAGGGTTTTGGGTAAGTGTTACGGTTAGGGTTAGGGTTAGGGCTACGGTTAGGGTTAGAGTTAGGGTTAGGGGTAAGGGTTAGGTTTAAGTTTATGGTAGGCTTAAAGATAGGGTTAAGCTTAGGTGAGGGTTAGGGTCAGGGTTAGGATTAGAATTAGGTTTAGGGCGAGGATTAGGGTCAGAGTTATTGTAAGGGTTAGGTTTAGGGTTACAGGTGGGCCAAGGTTAAGGTGAGGGTTAGGTTTAGGGGTAGGATTAGGGTTAAAGTTAGGGTTAACTTTAGGTTAGGGATAGGGTGAAGTCTAACATAGGGTGAGGGTTAGGGTTATGGCTAAGGTTTGGGTTTGTTTTCAGGTTAGTGTTAAGGTTATGTTTCGGGTTAGGGTTAAGTTTAGGGGTTGTGTTGAGTTTTAGTGTTAGGGTTAGATTTTAGGTTAGTGTTTAGTGTTATGGCTAGGGTTAGGGTTAGGGTTGTGTTAGGCACTGTGGTTGGGGTGAGGGTTAGGTTTAGGGTTAGGGTTGGGTAGGGTTAGGATTATGGATATGGTACGGTGTTAGGGGTTAGAGGTGTAGTTTAGGGTTAGGGTTTGGGTTTGTGTGAGGGTTCCGGTTAGGCTTTGTGGTTCCGGTCATGGTTAGGGTTGGTTGAGGGTTGGGGTTAGGTTTATGATTAGGTTTCGGTTAGTGTTACAGTTAGGGTTAAGGTTTTGGTTAGGCTTTGGTGTTGGGGTTAGGGTTAGGTTTATCGTTAGGGTCAGGGGTTTCAGGTTAGTGTTAGGGTTAGGGTTTCGGATAGCATTAGGGTTAGGGTTGCGGGATTCGGTTAGGGTTTAGGGTGAGGGTTACCGTTAGTTTTATGCTTAAGCTGAGGGTTTAGGGTAAGTGTTATGATTAGGGTTAGAGTCAGAGTTAGGGTTAGGTCTACGGTTAGGGTTAGGTGTAGGGTAAGATTTAGGTTTAGGTCCAAGTTGAGGGTTAGAGTTAGTGTTCTATTTAGGGTCAAGGTTAGAGTTAGGGTTTGGGTAAGGGATAGGCTTAGAGTTAGGGAAAGTGTTAGGGGTTCGTGTGAGGGTTAGTGTTAGGTTTACGTTAAGCTGATGTTTTAGGGTGTTATGGTTAGGGTTAGAGTTAGGGTTAGGTTTAGGGTTAGGGCTAGAGTTAGGGGAGAGTTAAGGGTTAGGTTTAGTTTTAGGGTTAGGGTTAGGCTTAGGTTTAAGGGGAAGTTTAGGTTAAGGATGAGGGTTCGAGTTAGGATTAGGCGTTTGGGTTAAGGTTAGGGTTAGGTTTAGGGTTAGGCTTAGCGATAGGGTTAGGTGTTTGGGTTAACGTTAGGGTCAGGTTTAGGGTTAGGGCTAGGGCTAGGGCTAGGGTGAAGTTTACGGGTGAGGGTTGTGCTTTGGTTTAGCGTTAGGGGTTAGGGTTAGGGTTAATGTTAGGAGTAAGTGTAGGGTTAAGTTTAGTTTTAGAGTGAGGGTTAGGGTTGGTTTGGGGGTTAAGTCACGGTTAGGTTAAGGGCTAGGTTAAGGTTAGAGATAGGGTTAGGTTAAGGGTTGGGTTAGGTTTAGATGTTAGGGTGAGGGTGAGTGCTAGGTTTCCATTTAAGCTGAGTGTGGAGGGTAAGTTTTAGGGTTAGGATTAGAGTTAAAGTTAGGGTCATGGTTAGGGTTAAGTTTAGGGTTAGGGTTAGGTTTATGGTTAGGATTAGGGTTAGGGTCAGGGTTAGGGGGAGATTTAGCGTTATGTTTAGTTTTAGCGTTAGGGTTTGGGTGAAGTTGATGTTAAGCGCGAGGGTTAGGGTTAGGGGTTAGGGTTCAGGTTAGGTTCAGGGTTAGGGTTAGGTTTAGGTTTGGGGTTAGGGTTAGGTTTAGTGTTAGTGTTAGTTTTGCTTAGGGTTAGGGTTTGAATGAATTTAGGGTAGGTTTAGGGTTATGGTTAGGGTGAAATTTTGGTTAAGGGTCAGCGTTCCGCTTAGGGTTAGGGTTAGAGTTAGGGTCAGTGGTTAGGGTTAAGTTTAGGTTTAGGGTTAGAGTTAGGTTTAGGGTTAGTTTTAGTTTGGGTTAGGATTAGGCTATGAATGAAGTTAGGGTAGGTTTAGGGTTATGGTTAGGGTGAAATTTTGTTTAAGGGTGAGGGTTCGGTTTAGGGTTAGGTTTAGAGTTAGGGTTGTGGTTAGGGTTAGGTTTAGGGTTAAGGTTAAGTTTAGGCTAAGGATTAGGGTTAGAGTTAGGGTTAGGTGTTAGTGTTTCGGTTAGCTTTAGCATAGGGTTGTATTTAGGGTTAAGTTTAGGGTTAGGGTAAGAGTTAGAGTTACATTTACCGTTAAGGTGAGGGTTTTGGGTAAGTGTTACGGTTAGGGTTAGGGTTAGGGCTACGGTTAGGGTTAGAGTTAGGGTTAGGGGTAAGGGTTAGGTTTAAGTTTATGGTAGGCTTAAAGATAGGGTTAAGCTTAGGTGAGGGTTAGGGTAAGGGTTAGGATTAGAATTAGGTTTAGGGCGAGGATTAGGGTCAGAGTTATTGTAAGGGTTAGGTTTAGGGTTACAGGTGGGCCAAGGTTAAGGTGAGGGTTAGGTTTAGGGGTAGGGTTAGGGTTAAAGTTAGGGTTAACTTTAGGTTAGGGATAGGGTGAAGTCTAACATAGGGTGAGGGTTAGGGTTATGGCTAAGGTTTGGGTTTGTTTTCAGGTTAGTGTTAAGGTTATGTTTCGGGTTAGGGTTAAGTTTAGGGGTTGTGTTGAGTTTTAGTGTTAGGGTTAGATTTTAGGTTAGTGTTTAGTGTTATGGCTAGGGTTAGGGTTAGGGTTGTGTTAGGCACTGTGGTTGGGGTGAGGGTTAGGTTTAGGGTTAGGGTTGGGTAGGGTTAGGATTATGGATATGGTACGGTGTTAGGGGTTAGAGGTGTAGTTTAGGGTTAGGGTTTGGGTTTGTGTGAGGGTTCCGGTTAGGCTTTGTGGTTCCGGTCATGGTTAGGGTTGGTTGAGGGTTGGGGTTAGGTTTATGATTAGGTTTCGGTTAGTGTTACAGTTAGGGTTAAGGTTTTGGTTAGGCTTTGGTGTTGGGGTTAGGGTTAGGTTTATCGTTAGGGTCAGGGGTTTCAGGTTAGTGTTAGGGTTAGGGTTTCGGATAGCATTAGGGTTAGGGTTGCGGGATTCGGTTAGGGTTTAGGGTGAGGGTTACCGTTAGTTTTATGCTTAAGCTGAGGGTTTAGGGTAAGTGTTATGATTAGGGTTAGAGTCAGAGTTAGGGTTAGGTCTACGGTTAGGGTTAGGTGTAGGGTAAGATTTAGGTTTAGGTCCAAGTTGAGGGTTAGAGTTAGTGTTCTATTTAGGGTCAAGGTTAGAGTTAGGGTTTGGGTAAGGGATAGGCTTAGAGTTAGGGAAAATGTTAGGGGTTCGTGTGAGGGTTAGTGTTAGGTTTACGTTAAGCTGATGTTTTAGGGTGTTATGGTTAGGGTTAGAGTTAGGGTTAGGTTTAGGGTTAGGGCTAGAGTTAGGGGAGAGTTAAGGGTTAGGTTTAGTTTTAGGGTTAGGGTTAGGCTTAGGTTTAAGGTGAAGTTTAGGTTAAGGATGAGGGTTCGAGTTAGGATTAGGCGTTTGGGTTAAGGTTAGGGTTAGGTTTAGGGTTAGGCTTAGCGATAGGGTTAGGTGTTTGGGTTAATGTTAGGGTCAGGTTTAGGGTTAGGGCTAGGGCTAGGGCTAGGGTGAAGTTTATGGGTGAGGGTTGTGCTTTGGTTTAGCGTTAGGGGTTAGGGTTAGGGTTAATGTTAGGAGTAAGTGTAGGGTTAAGTTTAGTTTTAGAGTGAGGGTTAGGGTTGGTTTGGGGGTTAAGTCACGGTTAGGTTAAGGGCTAGGTTAAGGTTAGAGATAGGGTTAGGTTAAGGGTTGGGTTAGGTTTAGATGTTAGGGTGAGGGTGAGTGCTAGGTTTCCATTTAAGCTGAGTGTGTAGGGTAAGTTTTAGGGTTAGGATTAGAGTTAAAGTTAGGGTCATGGTTAGGGTTAAGTTTAGGGTTAGGGTTAGGTTTATGGTTAGGATTAGGGTTAGGGTCAGGGTTAGGGGGAGATTTAGCGTTATGTTTAGTTTTAGCGTTAGGGTTTGGGTGAAGTTGATGTTAAGCGCGAGGGTTAGGGTTAGGGGTTAGGGTTCAGGTTAGGTTCAGGGTTAGGGTTAGGGTTAGGTTTAGGTTTGGGGTTAGGGTTAGGTTTAGTGTTAGTGTTAGTTTTGCTTAGGGTTAGGGTTTGAATGAATTTAGGGTAGGTTTAGGGTCATGGTTAGAGTGAAATTTTGGTTAAGGGTCAGGGTTCCGCTTAGGGTTAGGGTTAGAGTTAGGGTCAGTGGTTAGGGTTAAGTTTAGGTTTAGGGTTAGAGTTAGGTTTAGGGTTAGTTTTAGTTTGGGTTAGGATTAGGCTATGAATGAAGTTAGGGTAGGTTTAGGGTTATGGTTAGGGTGAAATTTTGTTTAAGGGTGAGGGTTCGGTTTAGGGTTAGGTTTAGAGTTAGGGTTGTGGTTAGGGTTAGGTTTAGGGTTAAGGTTAAGTTTAGGCTAAGGATTAGGGTTAGAGTTAGGGTTAGGTGTTAGTGTTTCGGTTAGCTTTAGCATAGGGTTGTATTTAGGGTTAAGTTTAGGGTTAGGGTAAGAGTTAGAGTTACATTTACCGTTAAGGTGAGGGTTTTGGGTAAGTGTTATGGTTAGGGTTAGGGTTAGGGCTACGGTTAGGGTTAGAGTTAGGGTTAGGGGTAAGGGTTAGGTTTAAGTTTGTGGTAGGCTTAAAGATAGGGTTAAGCTTAGGTGAGGGTTAGGGTCAGGGTTAGGATTAGAATTAGGTTTAGGGCGAGGATTAGGGTCAGAGGTATTGTAAGGGTTAGGTTTAGGGTTACAGGTGGGCCAAGGTTAAGGTTAGGGTGAGGTTTAGGGGTAGGGTTAGGGTTAAAGTTAGGGTTAACTTTAGGTTAGGGATAGGGTGAAGTCTAACACAGGGTGAGGGTTAGGGTTATGGCTAAGGTTTGGGTTTGTTTTCAGGTTAGTGTTAAGGTTATATTTCGGGTTAGGGTTAAGTTTAGGGGTTGTGTTGAGTTTTAGTGTTAGGGTTAGATTTTAGGTTAGTGTTTAGTGTTATGGCTAGGGTTAGGGTTATTGTGTTAGGCACTGTGGTTGGGGTGAGGGTTAGGTTTAGGGTTAGGGTTGGGTAGGGTTAGGATTATGGATATGGTACGGTGTTAGGGGTTAGAGGTGTAGTTTAGGGTTAGGGTTTGGGTTTGTGTGAGGGTTCCGGTTAGGCTTTGTGGTTCCGGTCATGGTTAGGGTTGGTTGAGGGTTGGGGTTAGGTTTATGATTAGGTTTCGGTTAGTGTTACAGTTAGGGTTAAGGTTTTGGTTAGGCTTTGGTGTTGGGGTTAGGGTTAGGTTTATCGTTAGGGTCAGGGGTTTCAGGTTAGTGTTAGGGTTAGGGTTTCGGATAGCATTAGGGTTAGGGTTGCGGGATTCGGTTAGGGTTTAGGGTGAGGGTTACCGTTAGTTTTATGCTTAAGCTGAGGGTTTAGGGTAAGTGTTATGATTAGGGTTAGAGTCAGAGTTAGGGTTAGGTCTACGGTTAGGGTTAGGTGTAGGGTAAGATTTAGGTTTAGGTCCAAGTTGAGGGTTAGAGTTAGTGTTCTATTTAGGGTCAAGGTTAGAGTTAGGGTTTGGTTAAGGGATAGGCTTAGATTTAGGGAAAATGTTAGGGGTTCGTGTGAGGGTTAGTGTTAGGTTTACGTTAAGCTGATGTTTTAGGGTGTTATGGTTAGGGTTAGAGTTAGGGTTAGGTTTAGGGTTAGGGCTAGAGTTAGGGGAGAGTTAAGGGTTAGGTTTAGTTTTAGGGTTAGGGTTAGGCTTAGGTTTAAGGTGAAGTTTAGGTTAAGGATGAGGGTTCGAGTTAGGATTAGGCGTTTGGGTTAAGGTTAGGGTTAGGTTTAGGGTTAGGCTTAGCGATAGGGTTAGGTGTTTGGGTTAACGTTAGGGTCAGGTTTAGGGTTAGGGCTAGGGCTAGGGCTAGGGTGAAGTTTATGGGTGAGGGTTGTGCTTTGGTTTAGCGTTAGGGGTTAGGGTTAGGGTTAATGTTAGGAGTAAGTGTAGGGTTAAGTTTAGTTTTAGAGTGAGGGTTAGGGTTGGTTTGGGGGTTAAGTCACGGTTAGGTTAAGGGCTAGGTTAAGGTTAGAGATAGGGTTAGGTTAAGGGTTGGGTTAGGTTTAGATGTTAGGGTGAGGGTGAGTGCTAGGTTTCCATTTAAGCTGAGTGTGTAGGGTAAGTTTTAGGGTTAGGATTAGAGTTAAAGTTAGGGTCATGGTTAGGGTTAAGTTTAGGGTTAGGGTTAGGTTTATGGTTAGGATTAGGGTTAGGGTCAGGGTTAGGGGGAGATTTAGCGTTATGTTTAGTTTTAGCGTTAGGGTTTGGGTGAAGTTGATGTTAAGCGCGAGGGTTAGGGTTAGGGGTTAGGGTTCAGGTTAGGTTCAGGGTTAGGGTTAGGGTTAGGTTTAGGTTTGGGGTTAGGGTTAGGTTTAGTGTTAGTGTTAGTTTTGCTTAGGGTTAGGGTTTGAATGAATTTAGGGTAGGTTTAGGGTTATGGTTAGGGTGAAATTTTGGTTAAGGGTCAGCGTTCCGCTTAGGGTTAGGGTTAGAGTTAGGGTCAGTGGTTAGGGTTAAGTTTAGGTTTAGGGTTAGAGTTAGGTTTAGGGTTAGTTTTAGTTTGGGTTAGGATTAGGCTATGAATGAAGTTAGGGTAGGTTTAGGGTTATGGTTAGGGTGAAATTTTGTTTAAGGGTGAGGGTTCGGTTTAGGGTTAGGTTTAGAGTTAGGGTTGTGGTTAGGGTTAGGTTTAGGGTTAAGGTTAAGTTTAGGCTAAGGATTAGGGTTAGAGTTAGGGTTAGGTGTTAGTGTTTCGGTTAGCTTTAGCATAGGGTTGTATTTAGGGTTAAGTTTAGGGTTAGGGTAAGAGTTAGAGTTACATTTACCGTTAAGGTGAGGGTTTTGGGTAAGTGTTACGGTTAGGGATAGGGTTAGGGCTACGGTTAGGGTTAGAGTTAGGGTTAGGGGTGAGGGTTAGGTTTAAGTTTATGGTAGGCTTAAAGATAGGGTTAAGCTTAGGTGAGGGTTAGGGTCAGGGTTAGGATTAGAATTAGGTTTAGGGCGAGGATTAGGGTCAGAGTTATTGTAAGGGTTAGGTTTAGGGTTACAGGTGGGCCAAGGTTAAGGTGAGGGTTAGGTTTAGGGGTAGGGTTAGGGTTAAAGTTAGGGTTAACTTTAGGTTAGGGATAGGGTGAAGTCTAACATAGGGTGAGGGTTAGGGTTATGGCTAAGGTTTGGGTTTGTTTTCAGGTTAGTGTTAAGGTTATGTTTCGGGTTAGGGTTAAGTTTAGGGGTTGTGTTGAGTTTTAGTGTTAGGGTTAGATTTTAGGTTAGTGTTTAGTGTTATGGCTAGGGTTAGGGTTAGGGTTGTGTTAGGCACTGTGGTTGGGGTGAGGGTTAGGTTTAGGGTTAGGGTTGGGTAGGGTTAGGATTATGGATATGGTACGGTGTTAGGGGTTAGAGGTGTAGTTTAGGGTTAGGGTTTGGGTTTGTGTGAGGGTTCCGGTTAGGCTTTGTGGTTCCGGTCATGGTTAGGGTTGGTTGAGGGTTGGGGTTAGGTTTATGATTAGGTTTCGGTTAGTGTTACAGTTAGGGTTAAGGTTTTGGTTAGGCTTTGGTGTTGGGGTTAGGGTTAGGTTTATCGTTAGGGTCAGGGGTTTCAGGTTAGTGTTAGGGTTAGGGTTTCGGATAGCATTAGGGTTAGGGTTGCGGGATTCGGTTAGAGTTTAGGGTGAGGGTTACCGTTAGTTTTATGCTTAAGCTGAGGGTTTAGGGTAAGTGTTATGATTAGGGTTAGAGTCAGAGTTAGGGTTAGGTCTACGGTTAGGGTTAGGTGTAGGGTAAGATTTAGGTTTAGGTCCAAGTTGAGGGTTAGAGTTAGTGTTCTATTTAGGGTCAAGGTTAGAGTTAGGGTTTGGGTAAGGGATAGGCTTAGAGTTAGGGAAAGTGTTAGGGGTTCGTGTGAGGGTTAGTGTTAGGTTTACGTTAAGCTGATGTTTTAGGGTGTTATGGTTAGGGTTAGAGTTAGGGTTAGGTTTAGGGTTAGGGCTAGAGTTAGGGGAGAGTTAAGGGTTAGGTTTAGTTTTAGGGTTAGGGTTAGGCTTAGGTTTAAGGTGAAGTTTAGGTTAAGGATGAGGGTTCGAGTTAGGATTAGGCGTTTGGGTTAAGGTTAGGGTTAGGTTTAGGGTTAGGCTTAGCGATAGGGTTAGGTGTTTGGGTTAACGTTAGGGTCAGGTTTAGGGTTAGGGCTAGGGCTAGGGCTAGGGTGAAGTTTATGGGTGAGGGTTGTGCTTTGGTTTAGCGTTAGGGGTTAGGGTTAGGGTTAATGTTAGGAGTAAGTGTAGGGTTAAGTTTAGTTTTAGAGTGAGGGTTAGGGTTGGTTTGGGGGTTAAGTCACGGTTAGGTTAAGGGCTAGGTTAAGGTTAGAGATAGGGTTAGGTTAAGGGTTGGGTTAGGTTTAGATGTTAGGGTGAGGGTGAGTGCTAGGTTTCCATTTAAGCTGAGTGTGTAGGGTAAGTTTTAGGGTTAGGATTAGAGTTAAAGTTAGGGTCATGGTTAGGGTTAAGTTTCGGGTTAGGGTTAGGTTTATGGTTAGGATTAGGGTTAGGGTCAGGGTTAGGGGGAGATTTAGCGTTATGTTTAGTTTTAGCGTTAGGGTTTGGGTGAAGTTGATGTTAAGCGC
Organism: Loxodonta africana; assembly: GCF_030014295.1. Lineage (NCBI taxonomy): Eukaryota > Metazoa > Chordata > Mammalia > Proboscidea > Elephantidae > Loxodonta > Loxodonta africana. Next base: position 47,948,720 of record NC_087367.1, on the reverse strand, counting down.
GAGGGTTAGGGTTAGGGGTTAGGGTTCAGGTTAGGTTCAGGGTTAGGGTTAGGGTTAGGTTTAGGTTTGGGGTTAGGGTTAGGTTTAGTGTTAGTGTTAGTTTTGCTTAGGGTTAGGGTTTGAATGAATTTAGGGTAGGTTTAGGGTTATGGTTAGGGTGAAATTTTGGTTAAGGGTCAGGGTTCCGCTTAGGGTTAGGGTTAGAGTTAGGGTCAGTGGTTAGGGTTAAGTTTAGGTTTAGGATTAGAGTTAGGTTTAGGGTTAGTTTTAGTTTGGGTTAGGATTAGGCTATGAATGAAGTTAGGGTAGGTTTAGGGTTATGGTTAGGGTGAAATTTTGTTTAAGGGTGAGGGTTCGGTTTAGGGTTAGGTTTAGAGTTAGGGTTGTGGTTAGGGTTAGGTTTAGGGTTAAGGTTAAGTTTAGGCTAAGGATTAGGGTTAGAGTTAGGGTTAGGTGTTAGTGTTTCGGTTAGCTTTAGCATAGGGTTGTATTTAGGGTTAAGTTTAGGGTTAGGGTAAGAGTTAGAGTTACATTTACCGTTAAGGTGAGGGTTTTGGGTAAGTGTTACGGTTAGGGTTAGGGTTAGGGCTACGGTTAGGGTTAGAGTTAGGGTTAGGGGTAAGGGTTAGGTTTAAGTTTATGGTAGGCTTAAAGATAGGGTTAAGCTTAGGTGAGGGTTAGGGTCAGGGTTAGGATTAGAATTAGGTTTAGGGCGAGGATTAGGGTCAGAGTTATTGTAAGGGTTAGGTTTAGGGTTACAGGTGGGCCAAGGTTAAGGTTAGGGTTAGGTTTAGGGGTAGGGTTAGGGTTAAAGTTAGGGTTAACTTTAGGTTAGGGATAGGGTGAAGTCTAACATAGGGTGAGGGTTAGGGTTATGGCTAAGGTTTGGGTTTGTTTTCAGGTTAGTGTTAAGGTTATGTTTCGGGTTAGGGTTAAGTTTAGGGGTTGTGTTGAGTTTTAGTGTTAGGGTTAGATTTTAGGTTAGTGTTTAGTGTTATGGCTAGGGTTAGGGTTAGGGTTGTGTTAGGCACTGTGGTTGGGGTGAGGGTTAGGTTTAGGGTTAGGGTTGAGTAGAGTTAGGATTATGGATATGGTACGGTGTTAGGGGTTAGAGGTGTAGTTTAGGGTTAGGGTTTGGGTTTGTGTGAGGGTTCCGGTTAGGCTTTGTGGTTCCGGTCATGGTTAGGGTTGGTTGAGGGTTGGGGTTAGGTTTATGATTAGGTTTCGGTTAGTGTTACAGTTAGGGTTAAGGTTTTGGTTAGGCTTTGGTGTTGGGGTTAGGGTTAGGTTTATCGTTAGGGTCAGGGGTTTCAGGTTAGTGTTAGGGTTAGGGTTTCGGATAGCGTTAGGGTTAGGGTTGCGGGATTCGGTTAGGGTTTAGGGTGAGCGTTACCGTTAGTTTTATGCTTAAGCTGAGGGTTTAGGGTAAGTGTTATGATTAGGGTTAGAGTCAGAGTTAGGGTTAGGTCTACGGTTAGGGTTAGGTGTAGGGTAAGATTTAGGTTTAGGTCCAAGTTGAGGGTTAGAGTTAGTGTTCTCTTTAGGGTCAAGGTTAGAGTTAGGGTTTGGGTAAGGGATAGGCTTAGAGTTAGGGAAAGTGTTAGGGGTTCGTGTGAGGGTTAGTGTTAGGTTTACATTAAGCTGATGTTTTAGGGTGTGATGGTTAGGGTTGGAGTTAGGGTTAGGTTTAGGGTTAGGGCTAGAGTTAGGGGAGAGTTAAGGGTTAGGTTTAGTGTTAGGGTTAGGGTTAGGCTTAGGTTTAAGGTGAAGTTTAGGTTAAGGATGAGGGTTCGAGTTAGGATTAGGCGTTTGGGTTAAGGTTAGGGTTAGGTTTAGGGTTAGGCTTAGCGATAGGGTTAGGTGTTTGGGTTAACGTTAGGGTCAGGTTTAGGGTTAGGGCTAGGGCTAGGGCTAGGGTGAAGTTTATGGGTGAGGGTTGTGCTTTGGTTTAGCGTTAGGGGTTAGGGTTAGGGTTAATGTTAGGAGTAAGTGTAGGGTTAAGTTTAGTTTTAGAGTGAGGGTTAGGGTTGGTTTGGGGGTTAAGTCACGGTTAGGTTAAGGGCTAGGTTAAGGTTAGAGATAGGGTTAGGTTAAGGGTTGGGTTAGGTTTAGATGTTAGGGTGAGGGTGAGTGCTAGGTTTCCATTTAAGCTGAGTGTGTAGGGTAAGTTTTAGGGTTAGGATTAGAGTTAAAGTTAGGGTCATGGTTAGGGTTAAGTTTCGGGTTAGGGTTAGGTTTATGGTTAGGATTAGGGTTAGGGTCAGGGTTAGGGGGAGATTTAGCGTTATGTTTAGTTTTAGCGTTAGGGTTTGGGTGAAGTTGATGTTAAGCGCGAGGGTTAGGGTTAGGGGTTAGGGTTCAGGTTAGGTTCAGGGTTAGGGTTAGGGTTAGGTTTAGGTTTAGGTTTGGGGTTAGGGTTAGGTTTAGTGTTAGTGTTAGTTTTGCTTAGGGTTAGGGTTTGAATGAATTTAGGGTAGGTTTAGGGTTATGGTTAGGGTGAAATTTTGGTTAAGGGTCAGCGTTCCGCTTAGGGTTAGGGTTAGAGTTAGGGTCAGTGGTTAGGGTTAAGTTTAGGTTTAGGGTTAGAGTTAGGTTTAGGGTTAGTTTTAGTTTGGGTTAGGATTAGGCTATGAATGAAGTTAGGGTAGGTTTAGGGTTATGGTTAGGGTGAAATTTTGTTTAAGGGTGAGGGTTCGGTTTAGGGTTAGGTTTAGAGTTAGGGTTGTGGTTAGGGTTAGGTTTAGGGTTAAGGTTAAGTTTAGGCTAAGGATTAGGGTTAGAGTTAGGGTTAGGTGTTAGTGTTTCGGTTAGCTTTAGCATAGGGTTGTATTTAGGGTTAAGTTTAGGGTTAGGGTAAGAGTTAGAGTTACATTTACCGTTAAGGTGAGGGTTTTGGGTAAGTGTTACGGTTAGGGTTAGGGTTAGGGCTACGGTTAGGGTTAGAGTTAGGGTTAGGGGTAAGGGTTAGGTTTAAGTTTATGGTAGGCTTAAAGATAGGGTTAAGCTTAGGTGAGGGTTAGGGTCAGGGTTAGGATTAGAATTAGGTTTAGGGCGAGGATTAGGGTCAGAGTTATTGTAAGGGTTAGGTTTAGGGTTACAGGTGGGCCAAGGTTAAGGTTAGGGTTAGGTTTAGGGGTAGGGTTAGGGTTAAAGTTAGGGTTAACTTTAGGTTAGGGATAGGGTGAAGTCTAACATAGGGTGAGGGTTAGGGTTATGGCTAAGGTTTGGGTTTGTTTTCAGGTTAGTGTTAAGGTTATGTTTCGGGTTAGGGTTAAGTTTAGGGGTTGTGTTGAGTTTTAGTGTTAGGGTTAGATTTTAGGTTAGTGTTTAGTGTTATGGCTAGGGTTAGGGTTAGGGTTGTGTTAGGCACTGTGGTTGGGGTGAGGGTTAGGTTTAGGGTTAGGGTTGGGTAGGGTTAGGATTATGGATATGGTACGGTGTTAGGGGTTAGAGGTGTAGTTTAGGGTTAGGGTTTGGGTTTGTGTGAGGGTTCCGGTTAGGCTTTGTGGTTCCGGTCATGGTTAGGGTTGGTTGAGGGTTGGGGTTAGGTTTATGATTAGGTTTCGGTTAGTGTTACAGTTAGGGTTAAGGTTTTGGTTAGGCTTTGGTGTTGGGGTTAGGGTTAGGTTTATCGTTAGGGTCAGGGGTTTCAGGTTAGTGTTAGGGTTAGGGTTGCGGGATTCGGTTAGGGTTTAGGGTGAGGGTTACCGTTAGTTTTATGCTTAAGCTGAGGGTTTAGGGTAAGTGTTATGATTAGGGTTAGAGTCAGAGTTAGGGTTAGGTCTACGGTTAGGGTTAGGTGTAGGGTAAGATTTAGGTTTAGGTCCAAGTTGAGGGTTAGAGTTAGTGTTCTATTTAGGGTCAAGGTTAGAGTTAGGGTTTGGGTAAGGGATAGGCTTAGAGTTAGGGAAAGTGTTAGGGGTTCGTGTGAGGGTTAGTGTTAGG